>NC_141145.1:84805859-85405859 GCF_053477565.2 Lygodium microphyllum
TATTGCATGTTTGAGTTTATATGCTATCTCTTCTTTAGCTTGCATATGAGAAAACTATTGGACATTAGAAGATAGGGAAGGGGTGGGATCTTGTATTGTAACTTCCACCTAATTACCATGACCTTTTGAGTCTATAGCATTTGATGCCCTAAATAATTGAAATGATTGTGTCATCTTGAGTACCTTGGAGTATTTGATTACTTGCATATTGGCCATAATGAGTTATTAATGTTGACAAATAAGTCACACGACCACTCAAAGATACAATGTGAGAATCTTATTAGAACCCAAAGAATTTGGAATGCTTGAATCAAACATCTTCACTAGTGTTTCATACTTCTACACATTGTATCCACCATGAGCACACTACATGTTTCCTTGAATTGTGTCTACGATGCATTCATGACCCACAATATACACTATACATTAGCATGTTTGGACCACCATAATTTACTCTTGGGAGCCTACACATTACCAAACTGTACTCTTTGAGCCTCCCTAAGTGCCCAATACATCATCCTGACAACACCTTAGCCTACTTAGTCTTCATCAAAATCGCTTGAATTTTCACTAGAGACCTAATCAAGCACTAGTATACATCATTATGATTGACTCTAAAGGCGGTCAACACCACCATGTCTAATCTAAAAATTAAACTCCATCATCACAATTGATCTCCAATTGATCCTAGGAAATCCTCCACTAGCTAGAACCACAACTTAGGTGCTTGAGAAAATCATGATCATTGTTGGACATCTAAACACTAAGCAATGCTGTCCTTAGTGTAGTTGCACTTGAGCAATAGCATGGGGTGAGTCATTCTAGTGGCAAAGTATTGATTCCCTTTACACTTCCCTCTCCTCCCTCCCTCCCCAAAACCCCCACCTCCCTCTCTTACTTTTATAGTTGGAAGGGGTAATTAATGGGGGTCTACTCCAAATGTATACACTTATGTACTTTTAAAAACCCCCTTCCCCATGTAGTTATGTACTCCTAATGTATACACTTATGTACTTTTAAAAACCCCCTTTCCCCCATGTAGTTATGCAATCTCATAGGTTTCCCATAGTGAACCCCCTAGGAAACCTGCACTTGTGCACATAAAACCATCACATAAAGGCATCCTGAATAAAATAAGTCCATGCTACTTTAGGGTCCAAGAAATACCCCTTGTATACTATAAGTGCATTTGAAAAAAAAGTATCCCTTGCACACCATAAATATCCATTGCATACCATAAAACACAATATTAGTGAGTATTTTCATTTTTTGAATACTAAAAAGGTGGCACCTGGATAGCATGCCCATAAGTTTCTCAAAACCATATGATATGACCTATCATTGGAAAGCGCTTGAAAAATAGAATCTATTGAGTTATAGAGTGCTTGATTATGAGTTATGGTGTTCAAGTTATGACAAATCCAAATATTTGACCGCGTGTCCCAAACTTATGAGAAATTCCCATATTCCCCAATATGGTGTTATAAGCACTCTTTAATGTATATATATATGTTCATTTAATAATCATCTGCACCAATCACAAATCACATTAGTCCTTTCAATTTAATTACCAAAAGCATGAGCGACTAGTGGCTTATGCATGCCTATGTATGATAAGCTAAAATCATGTGAAAATTAAAAAAGATTGAAAATCCACAAAATAAATTAATTTATCATCTTATATTCTTAAAAATCATCTTATAGTTTTGATATTAAGTTTACAATGGTGGTGTCTAAGTATTCAAGGGTAACAACTCCTCCTTTTATCCTCTTGTCTATTCAAATTTTTGCTAGTCTTCATTATACAATAAGCATAAATTGGATGAAAATAGTAGATGAATAGGTTGCAATGAAGAAGAGAAATGAAGAAACCATGCATGATACAAGATTGGATACAATCTCCCTCCATGCATGGTGAGCATCTTCTCAATGCACGTACTTAGAAATTGTATTAGAATTTTTGTGCTCAAAATACATTGAAGGCATCTTTTTGTGTTATTGCTTCTCATTTTTTTATACAACTAGCTTTTAGTAAAATAAATCTAGCATACCCTATCCTAAATAGCTTTACATCTAAGAATAATACTTTAACCCTTCTAATAAATAGATACAAAATAAATTCATTGTACATCTTCCTATGAAAATTCGTATTTAAGCTTGCCTCAAGTTCTGCAACATTTTTCTTCCTTCAATATATTTGTCCCTAAATTAACTAGCCATATAGATGGAACAATTCCTAAGAAGATTACTTTTTCTACATATCAGTTGTATGCCTGATATCATGATTACAAAACCCTATTCATTATGTAATGGCCTTGTCCTTATAGATTATATTAGACCAAAATCATGGTATGAATAGCCTCACTTACCAACTTTGTAACTTGCTGCTACAACTCTTTATACCCTCCAAGACAAAACACTTTCTCACATAGCTAGGTGGTATCTTTGTAAAGCCCACTCCACCCATGTCACTTCTACCTCTTCTACAATGTTGATGTTCCCACATCATTTGGCACAATCACTCCACTTGTCAAGGGCTTGACTGGTATCTCTTCATCCTCCTCAGCATTGTGGAGATATATCTCTTCCATCTCACCATCATCAAACTATATACTCTATGGTACTCTCTATTTCTCCATTATCTTGACTCTATCATGTATCCTTACTTGTGGGAACTTGCAATTGATCTACTTCCATTCTTTTTTCGATGCGTAGTCTCCCTATCACCTTCATTGTGGGCTTCTCATATAGAGGACTACCAGCTACGATACCTTGCAATGCACATGCAACCAAGGTAGAATTTGGGGATTTCATTTTGCTAGCATTAGCCAACAAAGAATCCATTGAAGGAGTAGATCCAATAAACCTATCCATGGTATAGCCCAAACTCTTTGAACTTTGAATATATGCATTTAAAACATCATTAACACATGCATCATAGAGTGGTATCTTTTATTTTTGACTTTCACATGCTAAGATAGCATGGATACTTTTTCTAACAAGTTTATGCTTGGAATCTGAGCGTGTTCCCAATGACTTTTATTAGTTGATTAGAGTCAAATCCAAGAACAGAGCTAGGAGCTCTCCCCATGAGTACATTTTGTAGAAATTCTTTCAATAACCTGAGAAAAACAACACAAGTACATGAGATTCAATTTGTCTTTAATGAAAAACTGTTTGCTGCCACCAGTTTAACCACCTATTGAAAGCTTGAATGTTATCCTTGTTTACATTTTGTGCCCACCAATCTTGCATAGGAGAGTCCTAAAGTGAGCCCTATTCAGTTGTCATTGTGCTAGCCTCCATGCTTCACACATTTCAATGTGACACATTTGTTTATCTTTAATGCCTAATTTCTTGATATTCCTTTGTAAACTTTGCTCCCAATGATAAAGACAAGAACACTCCTCCCTTCCATTAGGTTATGTGATCCTCCATTGTATATGACCCTTGCTACCAACCAATTTGCACTTGCCTCATCCAACAAAGTCTAGAGAATCATAGCAAAATCAAACCATGAAAAAATTCGAAATTCACCAAAACAAGATTTGAGACTCCTCATCCTCCTCTTTAAATTTACATGTTGCAATCATCTGCAATGCTTGAATGATAGTTGATGTCAAGCGGTTGCAACTTCCCTAGCATCTTGACATCTTCGGCTTCGATACGTTTACAAGACAAACACCGGGTAACATATTTGAGAACATCACCTTTAAGCCTCTCCCAATGGTAGCTCTTCCTAATTGCATTGAGAGTCTTGGCATAGCCAGGATGTCCTGAGAAAGGGGAATCATGAGCTTCCCACAATATCTTCTGCTTAAGTGACTGACTTGCCGGTATACACAGCCTCGTTCCATAGTAGACAAGTCCACTATTGATAGAGAATTCATGATACTTAGCCTACATCTTTTGGTTATGATCTTTGATAGAGATCTCCCTTAGCATGGTTTGGTTGGCTGGATCATGGCATGCTTCCTCTCTAGCTAACTCAAGTATTGGATTGTTTGGCATGGATACTTTTGTAGCTAGGGATCTAGCTGTTGATGGATTTTGCAAGATTAGAGAATTAAAGAATGCCTTGCGATTGAGTGCATCGGCAACTACATTCTCTTTTTTTGGTCGGTACTTGATTTCAAAGTCGTACTCTTCTAGCACTTCAATCCACTGACGTTGCCTCATGTTGAGCTCGTTCTGGGTAAAGATCCATTTGAGACTCTTATGATCAGTCACTAGAGTAAACTTGTTACCCAACATGTAGTGTCTCCAAATCTTTAGAGCATGGATGACAGCTAACAATTCTAGATCTTGGGTAGTATAATTCTTCTCATGACTCTTGAATTTCCTTGAAGAGTATACTACAAGATGACCTTCCTGCATGAGCACACAATCTAAGCAAGCGTGCTTGCATCTGTTACTACCTCGAGCTCCTTATTGAGGTCTGGAAGTTTTAGGATAGGGGTTGATACCAAACTTTTCTTCAATCTATCAAAGCTGGTTTGTTCGGGAGTTGACCATGCAATGGATGTTTACTTCTTTAGTAAATCCGTGAGAGGTGCTGCAATCAAAGCATAGTTTTTTATGAAGACCCTATACCATCCTGTCAATCCAAGAAAGCTGTGTATTTCTTTGACAGGTGTTGGTATTGGCCATTCTAGCACATCTCTGACCTTGGATGGGTCCACTGAGATTCCTTCCGCTGATACTATAAATCCCAAATATTCAATCTGATGTTTGAAGAATGCATGCTTCTTCATCCTAGCATACAGCTTATGTGACCTCATTGTCTCAAGGACAATCCGAACTTGGTGTTCATGATCTTCTTCCTATTTAGAATAGAATAAAGTGTCGTCGAAGAAGACGAGCACGAAGTCATCAAGATATGGCCTAAAGATATCCTAAATTAACCTGTTGAAGGTGGCAGGCGCATTTGTAAGCCCAAATGGCATAACTAGGGACTCAAAGTGTCCATATCTTGTATTGAAGGCCGTCTTGGGGATATCTTCTTCCTTGATCCTTATTTGATAGTAACCCGACCTGAGATCAATCTTGGAGAAGATCTTTGCACCCTGAAGACGATCAAGAAGCTCATCCATTCTAGGAATAGGGTACTTGTTTTTGACAATCGATAAATTCAACCCTCTGTAATCAATACATAGTCGAAGTGTGCCATCTTTCTTTTTCTAGAACAGTACTTGAGCTCCCCATGGTGAACTGCTAGGACAAATATAGCCTTGATCTAGCAGTTGCTTGAGTTGTTCCTTCAACTCAATTGCTTCTGGTATAGACATTCTATAAGGTCTCTTTGCAATTGGTGCAGCTCCTGGTACTAGCTTGATCTCATGATCCACTTCTCTTTGAGGTGGGATTTCTGTCAACTCTTCAAGAAATACGTCCGCGTATTCCTTTAGCTAAGAAGGTCCTTCACTAGATTCCTGCTTCTGATCTCACTTATTGAGCTTAATCAAGTAGACAGGTAGTCCTTTTTTGACACCTTCTATAATTCGAGATGCTTTGGCCAATTGAATCTTTGGCACTCTAGCCTCACCTTGAGTTGTGACCAAATCCCCTTTAGAGTTTTGAAAGGAAACTTGGCTCTTTTCACAATGAATGTGGCCATCATTAGGTTTCAGTCAATCCATTCTGAGTAGACACTCATGGATACCTAGGCTCATGACTCTGAATTTGACCGAAGTCATCTTTCCTCCCAGAAAGAATTCGGCCTTAGCAGTTTGCCTAGTACAAGTAACCTCACGGCCCATTCCTTGGAAAGGTGCTTGACGATGTCCTCCTCCAAGATTGGGACATTGCCTCTTGAAATGACCGGGCTTGTTGCATTGGAAACAATGGAGGTTTTGGGCCATTTCTTTGAGTAGGAACAAAGTTGTTGACATTATTAGTTCTTGCTTTCTTTCTTTGTCCCTGATTCTGACCTTGAACTCTCTTCATCTGAGGCATGAATGCTCCTCTGTTCGGGTCATTATAAGACCAAGTTTTGTTAGCTCTTGGTCTAGACTACACCTCTTGAATTATAGGGGCAGCTCGAATGAGTGCATCCTGAAGATCTGATGGACGCATCGATTCGAGATGCGTATTCATTGGTGGGTTTAAACCAGCACAAAATTTTCACACATGTTGTGTCATGTCCATCTGTGGCGCATACTTAAGAAGTGAGACACATTTAGAATGGTATGCGTCAAGAGTGAGTCCCAGCTATTTTAGCTCGTAGAACTCATTCATTTTCTGTGTGTGATATGCAGGTGGTAAGTATCTTCCCTACACGGCTTTCATTCAGCTTCTCCTAGGTAACGGATCCTTGCAAGATCCCTTGATCCCTACACCATTGCTTCCACCAAAGCCTGGCTTCTCCAGTGAGCTTCAACTTGGTGAGCATAGCCTGATTGGCGGGTGCAGTACTGGCTACTTCAAAGTAATCCTCCACGGATTCAATCCAAATTTCAGCATCTGCTTGGATGGACCTGCCTCTCCCGTCAAATTCGAGCGGCTTAATCTGCTTGTGAAGAAACTTATTCTCGTGGATTACAGCAGTACTTGATGTAGGAGGTGAACTAGGATTTTGTACCTGGGGTTGTGCCTGGATAAAGATTTCTTAACGTTATTACTCGTTAAATGCTGTGATTTATATTTCGTTTCCATTTCAGCTATCAAAACCGAGTAATCTAACCACTTAACTTCTTATCAATTCTCATGCACAAACAGACATTTGATAAAAAAAAGACTTATTGTATTTATATGGGCATAGCCCTTTCGGAATACAACATGTCTTGGGATGATAAGCCAACAGTTTACATTTAGTTTGGGGAGAATAATGTTGTACTACATTTATCTACATGAATTGTATAATAGTATGATTTCGGGTCATGGATCTTCAGGAATCAGTAAGTCATTGGAAGTCCAGGGTATCCTTTCCTTTGGAACCCATTCTTCTCATGGCGCCCCACACTTTAATCCTGTTGACGGGGATTACGAGTCACTTCCTCATATACATATGAGTTCAGTTCAACCCTCCAACCTCGAATATGTAAAGTTGAATTTACGTGAGCTTCCGCTAAAATGAACAGCTTCATGACTTTTAGGTCTTCCAACCACTTGATCCTCTTTAGGTTGGTCTGTAGGTATGCAAACCGATGGGCAGCTATATAATTGATTCCTGAGGCACCCATCCATCTTTGTTTCATGTACAAAGGTGATGGATTATAGATACACTTTAGGATGTTCATCATCTCAACCCTTTGTCGATAATCCGGGGAATGCATTGTAGTCAAAAACATGACTGGGAACACTAAGAACTTGTTCCATGCTTCTTAATTCTGCAAGACAGCATTGAAAGTAAGGAAGTGTTTGGAACAACAACATTTGCTTTACTTCATCTTATAAAGATTTCATAAAAACAATTCCGTTGTTGGTTCACTCTGATACCAACTGTAACGTGTCCACTTGTATCTTCAGGATACGTCTTAGCAGTCCATCGGAAAGGATATCTAAAAAGCTCTGCCCGACACTCCCATGGAATGTTACGGGATTTGCGATCTAGGGCTTTCCATGTCTACCACGTAGCAGAAGTATTCCGGCCATGCCCACTTAGGACCGACCTGAATTATGGTTTTTCCTATTGGTCATTTCCTAACGACAACTAGTGTCGAACCCGAGCGAACTACTTTACACAGAAATGCCAGGTCCGAAGCGGATTCACGCTGCACTTGGTTCAAGGAGAATTGGAAACGAGAGGGATGCGAAGCTCAACCTCTCTGCCATAAGGCATAGTCCCATTCCGTTCCCCTAAAACAACATAAATCGGGATCAGTTATAACTCTAGGTCAATGCTCTTGTTGTTCGTGTTCCTTGAATGATCTTTCTACTGTCCATCTTGATTGAGAAAAGTTCGCGGCCAACCGGGACCACCCATCCGTAGGACGGACCTATGGCCACATCCACCGCACTTTCTTCAAGTTGTTTTAGTGATTTAATTACCTAACACATTTAGTTGGACATGTATCAATCAGCTTCTATAATTAGCCCGTTAGGCACTGGTTCCTTCACGTAATCATAGCACTTGACATAGAAAAGCAATGTCAAACAAGTTCCTTCTTTACAGGTTATCGTATTTAGCTTTGAAATACATAAAGTATAGCCCGTAGACTTATCCACAATCCTCCCGAAGGCTATCCAACAATCCACAGGGATCGCTAATCCAAGATTCCACCCATAGACTAGTACGCGGGCCTCGAGATGCAATCTTCAGTCAGGTTAGCCTCTTGTGCAGGGCCCGAAAGGTGAGGGATTTATGGCCAAAGCCCCCTGGCACCCAAGCGTCCTCTTGCCCCAAGTAGCACTTAACGGAAATACCTCTCGCAGCAGGTTTGGTCCACCTTTCTGGTGCAGTTAACAACCCCCTTGGTTAGGGTCAGGCAGGTAGTCGGGGGTAACTGAGGCTGCCTCTCCCTTCAAGCCTTCAACCTGAAGCAATAGATATCCATTTATCCTTTAATTTTTTTATCAAACAAAGCAAAACAGTGCTCTTAAATCTGTAAGAAGCACAATCATTTCCATTGGTCGTTATTGTTGGCCAACTGCTAAGGAGTGAATCCTTCTTTCTGAATGCATGCACCACTCGATCCGAGAACTTCTGACTTGGTAAGATCCCCTATATCCTGGGTTAGGGCTGTACCCTATTAACTTGATTTGGTCATTACCTTAAGTTCATATGTTATTCCAATTTATTGGTTGGTCTCTTGCTTTCAAGCAATTATCTTTACCCAAGAAGGATACTATATTAGGACGACTATTCATCCTCTTGCAAGATAACTTGCGTAAGAGTCTGCCAACCTCATTCCACGGAAATTGGCCATTTCCTTGGTTCAATTCATGAGATCCTATGACTCTACTACTTGTCGCACATGTGTCGCATCAAGCTGTGGGACTATTTACCCTTCAAATGGAGTCACGAAACAATCTGTTACATTAGGCTGACGTTGTCAGTCCTAGGGCTCCAAGTTTCATCCTTTTTAGCGAGAGATTCCTTGCTAGCCTTGGCAATGCGAGCGGCTAGGTCATGGTTAAATCCTAGTTGGTTCTTTGGAATTGAGTTAACTCTTCCTAAACGAGTCCCTTCGTGGATTTTAGGTGTTTTGGTTTAAACCAACTTGTTTAATTCTCGGAGATAATTACACTATCATTTCCATAAACACATGACTCATTGTCTACGTGTAAGTTGATTTTCAACCCTAACTTTTCGATTTAAGATCAAGCATAGGTTAGGTTATAACCTAATTCCAATTAATCATCCTATAACTTGCGAACATGATTCATGCTAAACAAGCAACCTTTTACCAATAATTATGGAGTTGGAAAACGATAATTGACTAGAGTTATGCAACGTAAGACTCATTTCATGCCTTCTAGTTTCCTATGGTTTATTAGCACTTTTCATAATGCCTCATTTGCAAAGAAGATATGTCCTAATAACGTGACATGCAATTTATACTCCCATGCCTAAATGAAGTGCACTATCCTGATTCCGTTTTGTAAAAAAATGGACATTAATCTAGTTTTAATTCATTTCAATGCATAAAAACTACTTGCTAGAAATGCATATGAATAATCTGCTTACTTTATTTTGTTCGATTCTTGACAATGTTAATGACCGAACTTGTCCGTCATAAGCTAATTCTTTTAAATTAACCAAAGTATTTAAGACAAAAAATGCATCCTATCTCCAACAATTATCCTCGCACGATTGAATTATAACAATACCAAATAAAAATTAGGAAGGAAAACCTGGACTTGTGGTGAGATGTCCACGTGGATGCTAGGAGATGATCTTTCTGTGGTTGTGCCTTGGGCTTTCTTAGGAGCCATTTCAAATTCAGCCTTTTCACCTTGGGCACAAAGCTACGATCTTGTCCGTCTCCTTCTTACGCGAACCTGCTTAGTGAAATGGGGGAAGGGATTTAGGTGGAATTCACGTGAAATTGGGTGGAAGAATCCCGGAAGGCAGGGGATATAAGAACGGTGATAGGGCTTTGGGAAAAGGCCACAAGAAAGGATTTTAAGGGTTTTGGATTGTGGGGGTGGGGAAAGCCCACGAGAAGGGTTTTAAACCCGAGGAGGAGGGAATTTATCGAACCTCTTTGGAAGGCCTTTTGAAGGCCTGCAAGAAAAGAGGGGAAAAGGGTATAGAAGACCCTTTTGTGATATAGGGAATCCTTTTGTGGGAAAAAGACCTATAGAGCCCTCAGGAAGATTTAAGGTATGGGGAGTAAAAGGTGTTACAACTATATATATCATCTCTCACTTGACTTGGGTCTCACTTATATACTAACTCTATATCAATATGAATCATTCTTTGGGAGCATGTCTTATGTATCTCTCTCGTACTCTCTCTCTCTCTCTCAACATGGTATCAGAGCTATGGATGCGTAGCAACAACAAGGAAGATAAGTTGTTTCATTGTTTATACTTGATTGAATTCTTTGCAAAAGTGATGTTTTGATACATGAACTTGTTCAAATTAGAAGTATTAGTTAATTTTGTCTTTAAAAACCGCTTTTCATGGTCCAGTGCGTAGCTCTCGTTGTGCTCTCGAATCCTGTCAAAACTGCTTGTCAATCGGAGTTCTGGATCAAAAGTTATGAAACTTCAGGATTCAAGACAGCAATTCTACTTGAATATGCGATTCTTTATTTAAAACTCTAATTCTAATTAGAGTTCATTAATCCCTAATTACATTTTATTAATTTCTCGTCTTTGTTAATGATGTTGATTACGACAAGCAAACATCTTGCTATTTTTAGCGATGTTTTATTATTGTTCACGTTCTTTGCTCGACCAAAATAGCACTTTTCTTATATGCGTCATCTCGTCTTGCACGTTACGCCTCTCTATTTCGGGCTTTCTTTTTAGTCACTCAATACTTTTTGTCATTCTTACGTGCATCTCCCTATTTTGATTGTCATGTGTCTCAACTACGCTCGTCTTGATCATAGTTTGCAGATTCTGCGATCTCATCTTATTTGTTTTCTCTCGACATACAGGCATGGCCAATTGCATAATTGTTAACGGATATCCGTCTGGCCAATGTTCGGTTCCCTTCTTCCAAGGACAAGGCTTTCTTGGGTGGAAAGCAAAGATGATTCTAATTCTTGAAGGTGATGAATTATTTGATATTATTTTGAACGACCTCTCTTGCCCAATTCAACCTATTGATGTGATAAATAACAATTCTGTGATTACTGATGGTCCATTATTTGAACAATGGAAAATTGACCATACTGATTGGATTCGTCATGACAAAGCGGCTCGTCGTTATATATTGTCTGCACTTCCTGACTTACTTATGTTGGATGTCTTTCATCTGGAAACCTCTCATGCTATTTGGGAGTATCTTATCTCAACGTTTGAGAAGAAATCGGTCACTGAAATTTTATATCTCCAAACTTGTTTGAAGAATCTTCAATATAAGGTTGGTACTTCTATACACTCTCATATCGAGGCTTTTAAAGACATTATCAATCAACTTGGTGCTGCCGGCGCTCCTGTTGCTAAAAATCAGATTGTTACTCAACTTCTTCATACCATCAAAGATCCTTTATATGACAATATCATCACTATTTTGTCTAACAAGGATGATATCCACTTTGACAAAGCATGTATATCTCTTATTGAATATTCTCAACATCATGAGCATCATTTGGAAAAATCTGATGTTGTTTTGGTCACTCGCGAACAAAGGGATTTTGATGCCGCTTTTATTGCTCGCAAGCATCCCGCTTCACGTTTTCAGCAGGGTGGACGCCCTAATCAAGGTAATAAATCTTCTTGTCATGCTTATCCTAACAAACATTGTTCTTATTGTGATAAGAAAGGCTATGTGGCTTCTGATTGCTGGGCACGTCAATATGATGAGGAGCATGGAGTTACTATAAAGCAACCTCGCTTGTCCAAAAGTTTTCCTCCTTGTGATTATTGTGCACATACAGATCATCCATCTCATCGTTGTTATAAATGCAGATATGATGAAGAACGTTTTCGAGCTTATATTGTTCAACAAACTACAATTGATGATCATCATACTCATCAAGAGCTCAATTTCGTCCATCATGATATCTCTCCAGAAAAGGTACTTCATGTTTATGATGGTTCTCTATTCATCGTTGATTCGGGTGCCACTGGAAACATGACATAACAATCGCAGTGGCTTCACAATTATCATTCTCTTCCTGTCAAGAAGTTTATTTACCTTGCGGATTATATGACTTGTCAAGTCAAAGGAGTAGGTGATTTATATCTGGGGACTATTTCATCCACTAGAATATTAAGAGGAGTTCTTCATATTTCAGATTTGCAAAGAAATCTTCTTTCTGTTGCTCGTCTAGTTGATCTTGGTTTGTTTGTTGGCTTTTATCATAATCAATGTCGTATAGAGAAAGATGGGCATACTATAGCAGTGGCTCCTCGACATGGTAATCTATTTGAGCTATCATTGAATGATACAGTTGCAAATGTTGTTACTGCCCCTGGAGATGCAGATTGCAAATTATGGCATCAACAATTTGCACACTCCGATTTTGCCAAAATTCTTAATCTTCATCGTCATGGTCTTGTGGAAGGTATGGATCTTAAATCTCATCCACGTATGGGAATATGTGAGTACTGTGCACTTGGAAAACACCCTCCTTCGCCTTTCCACACTTCTACTTCATCACATTCATGTGCTCTCTTGGATTTGGTTCATAACGATATTTGCGGTCCTTTTCCTGCCTCAAAGTCTCAATATCGATATTTTATAACTTTCATGGATGATTTCTCACGGTACACACATGTCTATCTTCTTCGACATAAGTCTGAGGCTTTATCTATATTTAAACAATACAAGATAAGTGTGGAGCTTCAAACTGGATTTTCTATAAAGACGCTTCGCAGTGACAATGGCAGTGAATATGTATCCAATCTATTTGATGACTTCTATAAGGATCAAGGTATTCATCATGAGTTTATAGTTCCTTATTCTCCTCAGCAAAATGGTGTTTCTGAGCACAAAAATCGCACTATTCTTAATGCTATACGTTGCATGCTTATACACTCTAGTTTGTCTCGAAAGTTTTGGACTGAAGCACTTCTAACAACTGTTTTTATTCAAAATCATCTTCTAACTACTGCACCTGCTGGTAAAATGCCTATAACAATTTGGACAGAAAAGACACCTTCAGTCTCTCACTTTCGCACATTTGGCTGCATTGCTTATATTCATGTGCCCAAGGACACTCGACATAAGTTGGATCCTCCAGGTTTGAAGGTTATTTTTCTTGGTGTTTCAGATCATTCCAAAGGTTACAAATTTTATGATCCTTCTTCTCAAAAGGTTATCATTAGTCGTGATGCTATATTTGATGAGAAGACTATGGGTGGCACATGGTCGTCAGATGTTTCAGATGATACACAGTCTTTGCTTAGTGCATTTCCTTACTTGCTTTGTGATTCTACTAATTTTGATGATCATAAACCTCATTCACCTCCAAAGAAGATTGATGAAAATTTGGAGATCTATGTCGATCTTCCTATTGAGATAGAGTATGGATTCTATTCTATTGAATATGATGTCTTTGATGATGCTATGTCTGTCCAAGAGGATCCAATATCGTATATGGAAGCTATCAATTTGTCTCAAAGGGATCAATGGCAAGAAGCTATGCAAGCTGAGTACGATTCTTTAATCTCCAAAGGTACATGGATTCTTACTAAACTTCCCCCAAATCGTGTTCCTATTAAATGTAAATGGATTTATAAAACCAAGACCAAAGCTGATGGCTTGTTTGATAAGTTCAAAGCACGACTTGTTGCAAAGGGTTACTCACAGATTGCAGGAGTAGATTATCAAGAAACATTTTCTCCCGTTGTGCGCTCCACAACTGTTCGTATGATTTTGGATTTTGCAACACTATTTGATCTAGAAATTCACCAAATGGATGTTAAAATGGCTTTTCTCAATGGGGATCTTGAAGAAGAAATCTATATGGAGCAAGCTGAAGGTTTTATGATTGCAGGAAAGGAGCATCTTGTATGCCAGCTTCATCGTGCATTATATGGATTGAAGCAAGCCTCTCATGCTTGGTATATTAAGATTGATCAGTTCCTCACATCTAAAGGTTTTGTTCATGTTTTGTTGACCCAAATCTTTACATCAAAAGGGAGGACAAATATTCTTGATCTATATGTTGATGATACTATTTTTGTGTCAAATAATATTGCTTTCTTGGATGTTATGAAGAAGCTTTTATCGAATGCATTTGAAATGGTGGATCTTGGTGAGATACATTCTTGTTTGGGTATTCAAGTTCAACGACACTGACAACAAGGCATTCTTCTTCTTCTCCAGACAAAGTTTATTAATGATATTGTTAAGAAGTTTGGGTTGACAAATGCACACTCTGCCAACACTCCCATTCTTTCAAGCTCTACCAAGGGTACATCTACAACACGCAATGAAGAATCAGTCATTCATCAAACTTTTGCTAATCTTGTTGGTTGTCTTCAATTTATTAGTTGAAACACAAGACCAAATATTTTATTTGCAACTAACTTTTTGGGACAGTATCTTTCTTCCCCTTCCACTATTCATTGGAGTGCTGCAAAACGTATTCTTAAGTACCTCAAGGGTACTAAGGAATTTGGTCTTATTTATCGTCATCGAGAGGATTCTTCTTTATCTTCTTCAACTTCTCTTGACCTTATTGGATATACAGACACTGATTGGGCAAGTTCACACTTATCCATGCGATCTACAAGTGGGAATTGTTTCTTTGTAAATGGATGTTTGGTTTCTTGGTCCAGCAAGAAACAACGATGTGTTGCGGTTTCTACAAGTAAAGACGAATATGTTGCTGCATCATTAGCAGCTCACGAGCTAGTTTGGCTTCCACAACTACTTGCAGATTTGGGACATCCTTCATCATCTAGTACACCTCTTCGATGCGATAACCAAAGTGCTATTAGTCTTACCAAAGACTATATACAACATAGTAAAACAAAGCATATTGCTATTCATTATCATTATGTTCGACATGAAGTCAAGAAAGGTTTCATTATGGTGGAGCATTGTCCCAGTGATCAAATGGTTGCAGACATCTTCACAAAAGCTCTTAGTGAAGCTCACTTTAGCTCATTAAGACATGCACTTGGTATTGTTCCAATTTCTTGTCTCACTGATTGAGCCATGTATCATTGTATTCAAGAAAACTTTATAGTAAATCATTTTTGTATCATAGGTATGTGTAGGGGCTCGGGTTTTTCCCTTGTTCTCCCCAAGGGTTTTTTCACTCTTCGCAGCCAGAGACCTTTGTTTGAGTGGGGATGTTACAACTACATATATCATCTCTCACTTGACTTGGGTCTCACCTATATATACTAACTCTATATCAATATGAATCATTCTTTGGGAGCATGTCTTGTGTATCTCTCTCGTACTCTCTCTCTCTCTCTCAACAAAAGGGGCTATAAGCCCTTGGGAGGATTTAAGGTATGAGAAAAAAAGCGGGGCTTATAGAGCCCTTAGGGGGACTTTGGTGTGTGTGGGGGGGGGGGGGGGGGGGGGAAGGCTTTAGTAGTCCATATGAGGGGAGGCTTCTTAGGGGCTATAGAAGCTTCTGAGCTTCCTGGTGGAGTCGTGAGACCTCCACGTGGCGGAAGAGAAGGTGACGCTGACGGCTTCACCAACACTTCCCTTCTCAGCTCTACTGACGGCAATGTGGGCGAGGGAATCAGACTGCAGCAGCAGCTACAATTGGTGATTGGCGGCGTCTCATCTGGCTTTCCAGCAGCCCTCCCTTGCTCTACGGCAACGGCGAGCGTCTTGGCTCTTCCTCTCCCTTCAACCACCCAGCAACATCAATCTACTCCTCCTCGAGCTTTCTGGCAGCCCGACCACCCCCTCTGCTCTCATGACCTTTGATATAAGTAGGTGAGGGGAGGGGGATCCTCCCTCCCCTGCATGGCATCACGCATGCCCTCCTCTCTCCTGTAAGCTCCATCGAGGAGCTTGATTAAAACTTCTATTCCCCTCCCCCTCCACCACGACCGTCGGCTGGGGGGATAAGGGAAATTTTTTTTTTTGTCATTATCCTATCCTTAGAGGGCATTCATATGCAAAAGGTGTAGTTAGATTGGAGAATATTACATTCTCTCTCCCTCGGAGGAACCGAGATGTCCTCATCTCGAGAAAAACTAGGGATATTGATGGTTGATAGTGCTTTCATCTATCCAAGTGGCATCCTCTTCGAGATAATCTTTCCACTGGACGAGGCCTTCTCTCAAGGTTCTGGATCTCAGTTGTCTCTCCCTAACATCTAAGATCCTGTCAGGCCTTAGTTCAAGGACTCCTTGACTAGGCATTACAACTTGTTGGTCATCAAGTACATGGTTAGGATTAGGTACATACTTCTTCAATAGGCTGATATGGAATACATTATGAAACTTTAGGTTCTCAGGGAGTTGCAGTCTATAAGCATTAGGCCCAAGGCACTTGAGGATCTTGTATGGTCCACAATACCTTGGACTTAGCTTCTTGCAATCTCCTAAGGATAGGGAACTCTTCTTTGGGCGTACGAGAATGAAGACCATGTCTCCTTCTCCGAAGACTCTATCTTGATGCTTCAAATCTGCGTATGCATTCTGTCTATCCTTGGCAGCTTGGATGTCCAATCTTATTGTGTTTATTTGGTCATCCATCTCTTCCAACATCTGCCTTCAAGCTTCAACCCTCAAGGTTGGATCTGAGAAGTTTAGGGGACTTCGATAGTATGACCTTGGAAAGGGGTCACCTGAATGCTTTGTTGGTAAGAAGCATTGTAGGCAAATTCAACCAAAGGCAGGTATTGAATCCACCTTTTTGGCTCATGACAGCAGTGTGCCCTAAGCATATCCTTGATTACTTGATTGACTTGCTCTGTTTGATCATCGATTTGGGGATAGTAAGCTGTGCTAAAAGAGAACTAAAACAGAGTTGAGTCCCAATGGCTTCAAAGATAACTCTCTAGAAGTGTGATGTGAAGAGAGAGTCACGATCACTAATGATTCTTATGGGTAACCCATGTAGCTTGAATATCTCCTTGATAAACAATCTTGCAATGTCTGAGGCTTTATAGTTTGTCTTCACTAGAATAAGGTGTGCTACCTTAGTAAGAATGTCTACCACAACCATGATGGAGTTGTATCCTCCCTGAATTTGGGATAGGCCAACAGTAAAGTCCATACTGATGAATTTCCATTTCATTTAGGGAATGTCAAGCAGTTGCAGCTTCCCTGGCATCTTGACATGTTTGGCTTTGATACATTGACAAGACAAACACTCAGTGACATATTTGAGAACGTCACCTTTAAGCCTCTCCCAATGGTAGCTATTCCTAACTGCATTAAGAGTGTTGGCATACCCAGGATGTCCTAAGAAAGGGGAATCATGAGCTTCCCACAATATCTTCTGCTTAAATGATGGACTTGCCGATATACACAGCCTCGTTCTATGGTAGATAAGTCCACTATTGATAGAGAATTCATGATACTTAGCCTACAACTTTTGGTTCTGATCCTTGATAGAGATCTCCCTTAGCATCGTTTGGTAGGCTGGATCATGGCATGCTTCCTCTCTAGCTAACTCAAGTATTGGATTGTTTGGCATGGATACTTTTGTAGCTAGGGATCTAGTTGTTGATGGATTTTGCAAGATTAGAGAATTAAGGAATGCCTTGCGACTGAGTGCATTAGCAACTACATTCTCTTTTCCCGGTCGGTACTTGATTTCAAAGTTGTACTCTTCCAGCCCTTCAATCCACTGACGTTGCCTCATGTTGAGCTTGTTCTGGGTAAATATCCATTTGAAACCCTTATGATCAGTCACTAGAACATGGGTAGCATAATTCTTCTCATGACTCTTCAATTTCCTTGAAGAGTATGCTATAGGATGACCTTTCTGCATGAGCACACAACCTAAGGCAAGGGTGCTAGCATCTGTTACTACCTCAAACTCCTTATTGAGATCTAGAAGTTTTAGGATAGGTGCTGATACTAAACTTTGCTTCAATCTATCAAAGTTGGTTTGTTCGGGAGTTGACCATGCATTGGATGTTTGCTTCTTCAGTAAATCCGTCAAAGGTGCTGCAATCAAAGCATAGTTTTTTATGAAGACCCTATACCATCTTGTCAATCCAAGAAAGCTGTGTATTTCTTTGATAGATGTTGGTATTGGCCATTCTAGTACATCTCTGACCTTGGCTGGGTCCACTGAGATTCCTTCCACTGATACTATGAATCCGAGATATTCAATCTGACGTTTGAAGAATGGACACTTCTTCATCTTAGAATACAGCTTATGTGACCTCATTGCCTCAAGGACAATCCAAAGTTGGGGTTCATGATCTTCTTCTTGTTTAGAATAGAACAAAGTGTCGTCGAAGAAGACGAGCACGAAGTCATCAAGATATGGCCTAAAGATATCCTAAATTAACCTGTTGAAGGTGGCAGGCGCATTTGTAAGCCCAAATGACATAACAAGGAACTCAAAGTGTCCATATCTTGTATTGAAGACCGTCTTGGGGATATCTTCTTCCTTGATCCTTATCTGATAGTAACCCGACCTGAGATCAATCTTGGAGAATATCTTTGCACCCTGAAGATGATGGACCTAAAAACGGGCCGGCACTGGCTCATGCACTAGCCGGACCTCGTCACTATGCACAAGACAACCCCTCGGCCTCGCGGCCAGGAGCGTCTATCAAAATCTCTGCCTTCCTAAACATTGTGTTTGTAATACGTTGTAGTCCAACTGATCCTAACCCAATATTGCTCCTCAGAGGGAGTCCCTTTCACATGGCCAAAAGGCTCGAATCACATACACATGGGGTTCCTCCTACGGCTGAATGCCGTCAACCCTCTGCGACTCTCCTACACCTTGGGGATTGGCCCCTCGATGCGCTGCTCGACATTTAGACATTTCGCACAAACGTCACTCAAGGTACCAAATAAGCGTATCCAGGAATGTACCATTGTCCTTACTTGACTTCCCCTTTATGATCCCACGACTAGCCTACAGCATAGGAACCTCACGCTCTCAACGGTGGGTCAAAGGCCTACTGAAAACAATTGCTATGCATATCCAGGAGCTAACTCTGATACTTTTAATTTCCTCTAAATGATCATGCAAAGAGGTGGATGCCTAGTGCTCAAACATTTTAAAAACCAGCAGCGTGCAAGTGCAAAACATCTCCTTCATGCTTTTCTTTCTAACCGCTTTGTGCTTCGCTGCAACACCTAGCACCGAAGTGATCTTCGTGCTACTAGGTTTTAATTTTTTTTCATTATTATTCCGTCCTAGATGCAATACATATAAAATCAGCAAATTATTCCTCATGCTCAGCGGCATTTAACCATTTTTTCCACAACTCTACCCTTTCCCGGTGATAGTGCATCATTGCATTCATTCCTTTTAGGGTTTCCTTGTCATTTTATGTGGAGAAAGGAAGGAAACACGCACTAAAACATATAAACAAGGCTGAACTGAAGCATAACTTCATGCCCCAGCCTTGCTATACATCAACAAACATAAATCCTATTTTTCTATATTTTTCGTAGCCCCAAATGTATTTTTCCCCTATTTTTCATAGTTTTTTTATCATTTTCCCGCCATTTTCTTCATTTTCTTGTATTTTTTAAATTGCTGAAAATGAAAACCAGTTTGTGGGCTGTGGCCCTTAGTTCATTTGCAACAAAATTGAAAGATTAGTTGATGTGTATCGACGGTTTTCCCCATTTATATGCCCAAAACCCTTGTTTTTTCCCATTTTTCATGCGTTTTCGGGTTTATTGACATTATTTCGAGCCATGAAATGCATGTTTTTCATAATTTCTGGTTATAAACAGTAAGAACTCAGAAGAATCAGCAGCATAATCAAATCTTAGTCCATATGAACGGCATTCCATCAATCAAAAGCATAAAACACTAAATTTTCTTTGTAATTTTTTAGTTTACCGCTTAAACGCGTGTTTCGGGTTTTGTATCCATGGCTGTAGATTTGGAAAACAGCAACACTTCATGTCCAGCAACATCACAAATCACCATTCTCAGCCCGTGGAGCAATCCGGTCCATGCCGGACAAGCCTCCATCATTCTTTCTTCATTGCTCCTTCCCACACATGAACTGCCTCTTAGAAGAGAGAGAGGGAGGAGAGAGAAAGACTAGAATCAGAAATTTCAAACCAAGCCATCATTCGACGGGCGAAGGGCGGCGATAGAGTCAGGATACAGAGGGGAATGAAGGGCAGTGATTAGTTGCAGGGGTTGTTTGCAGGCTGTAGATGAGATGATCAACATTGAGGGCGCATTTTTCGGACGTGATGGCGCCATCTCCTCCTCCTTTCTCTCACCACGATTTTGCATCTAACATTTCATGTGACTTTTAATCTTGGGCTCCCAAGAGTCACTTACTCATTTTGGCCAAATTTTGTCCACCTCTTCGCATCTTGACCAGTTTCTTGGCCTTTTCCCCGTCCGGACTCGGAATCGAGCTCTGAAAAATCCTGGGCGTCCGGCTTAGCATCCCGCATTGGCCAGTAGCTTGTGTCAACCCGCACGACTGTCTGAAAAATTATGAAAAATCAACAAGTGTCGCTCGGGCGCCTTTACAGCACTTTGGCGCTTAAAATCGTCCTAGATCGAGCCGCCGCCTTTGACGGTGAATATTTTTCCCTTGATCTTCATAATTTTTAGCTATTTTTAAGCACTTCCCGTCACCTAAATTCCGCTCTCAGAAGACGATCAAGAAGCACATCTATTCTAGGAATAGGGTACTTGTTTTTGACAATCGATTGATTCAACCCTCTATAATCAATACATAATCGAAGTGTTCCATCTTTCTTTTTCTAGAATAGTACTGGAGCTCCCCATGGTGAATTGCTAGGATGGATATAGCCTTGATCTAGCAGTTGCTTGTGGTGTTCTCTTTGAGGCGGGATTTTAGTCAACTCCTCAGGAAATACGTCCGTGTATTCCTTTAGCTAAGAAGGTCCTTCACTAGATTCCTGCTTCTGATCTCACTTATTAAGCTTAATCAAGTAGACAGGTAATCCTTTTCTGACACCTTCTATAATCGGAGATGCTTTGGCCAATTGAATCTTTGGCACTCCAGCCTCAGCTTGAGTTGTGACCAAATCCCCTTTAGAGTTTTGAAAGGAAACTTGGCCCTTTCCACAATGAATGTGGGTGTCATGAGGTTTAAGCCAATCCATTCCTATTAGACACTCATGGATACCTAGGCTCATGACTTTGAATTTGATCGAAGTCATCTTTCCTCCCAGCAGTTTGCCTGGTACAAGTAACCTCACGACCATTTGCCAATTCCACAAGCAAGGTAGGTGCTTCTACTGTGGCTATTCCTAGTCTTTTTGCACAAGTTGGTGAGTTAAAGGAATGTGTACTACCACAATCCATCAAGGTCTTGAAACCTTTACCTTGATAGTCCGACGGTGTCTGAATCACCGAGAACTGGCGATTCGGCCCTTTCTTGTGAAGAGCGGAATGGACTGTCGCCCTTTCAAATTCTGCTTCCATAGTCATATCTTCTTCTTCTTCTTACATTTGCCTATTGGCAACGCAGGCGGTTCTTTCTCTACCTCGGGTAGCGGCTCCCTGACCAGGGCCCATTCCTTGGAAAGATGCTTGACGATGTCCTCCTCCAAGCTTGGGGCATTGCCTCTTGAAATGATCAGGCTCGTTGCAGTGGAAACAATAGAGGTTTCGGCCATTGCTTTGAGTAGGAATAAAGTTGTTGACGTTATTAGTTCTTGCTTTTTTTCTTTGTTCCTGATTCTGACCTTGAACTCTCTTCATCTGAGGCCTGAATGCTTCTCTGTTCGGGTCATTATAAGACCAAGTTTTGTTACCTCTTGGTCTAGACTGCACCTCTTGAATTATAGGGGCAACTCGAATGAGTGTGTTCTGAAGATCTCATGGACGCATCGATTCGAGATGCGTATTCACTGGTGGGCTTAAACCAGCACAAAATTTTGACACTTGCTGTGTCATGTCCATCTGTGGCGCATACTTAAGAAGTGAGACAAATTTAGAATAGTATGCGTCAAGAGTGAGTCCCAGCTATTTTAGCTCGTAGAACTCATTCATTTTCTGCGTGCGATTTGCAGGTGGTAAGTATCTTCCCTGCATGGCTTTCTTCAACTTCTCCTAGGTAACGGATCCTTCCGCGATCCCTTGAATCCTACATCATTGCTTCCACCAAAGCCTAGCTTCCCGCTGAGCTTCAGCTTGGTGAGCATAGCCTGATTGGCGGGTGCAATATCGGCTGCTTCAAAGTAATCCTCCACAGATTCAATCCAAATTTCAGCATTTGCTTGGACGGACCTACCTCTCCCGTCAAATTCGGCCGGCTTAATCTGCTTGAGAATAAACTTCTTCTCACGGATTATAGCAGTACTTGATGTAGGAGGCCAACTAGGATTCTGTACCTAGGGTTGTGCCTGGATAAAGATTTCTTAACGTTATTACTCGTTAAACATTGTGATTTATATTTCGTTTCCATTTCAGCTATCAAAACCGAGTAATCTAACGACTTAACTTCTTATCAATTTTCATGCACAAACAGACATTTGATAAAAACAAGTCTTATTGTATTTATATGGGCATAGCCCTTTCGGAATACAACGTCTTGGGATGATAAGCCAATTGTTTACGTTTAGTTTGGGGAGAATAATGTTGTACTACATTTATCTACAGGAACTATATAATAGTATGGTTTCGGCTCATGGATCTTCAAGAATCGGTAAGTCATTGGAAGTCCAGGTTATCCTTTCCTTTGGAACCCATTCTTCTCATGGCGCCCCAACACTTTAATCCAGTCACTTTCTCATATGCAAACTAGTGGGCAGCTATATAGTAGATTCCTGAGGCACCCATCCATCTTCGTTCCATGTACAAAGGTGATGGATTATAGATATGCTCAAGGATGTTCATCATCTCAACTCTTTGTCGATAATCCAGGGAATGCATTCCAGTCAAAAACATGACTCGGAACACTAAGAACGTGTTCCATGCTTCGTAATTCTGCAAGATAGCATTGAAAGTAAGGATGTGTTTGGAATAGCAACATTTACTTTACTTCATCTTATTAAGATTTCATAAAAACAATTCCATTGTTGGTTAGCTCTGATACCAACTGTAACATGTCCCTTTGTATCTTTAGGATACGTCTTAGCAATCCATCAGAAAGGATGTCTAGAAAGCTCTGCCCAGCACACCCATGGAATGTTACAGGATTTGCAATCTAGGACTTTCCGCATCTGCCACGTAGCGGAAGTATTCCGGCCGTTCCCACTTAGGACAGATCTGAATTATGGTTTTTCCTATTGGTAATTTCCTAACGGAAATTAGCGTTGAGCCTGAGAGAACTATTTACACAGAAATGCCAGGTCCAAAGCGGATTCACGCTGCACTTGGTTCAAGGAGAATGGGAAACGAGAGGGATGCAAAGCTCAACCTCTCTACCATAAGGCATAGTCCCATTCCGTTCCCCTAAAACAGCATAAATCGGGATCAGTTATAACTCTAGGTCAACGCTCTTGTTGTTCGTGTTCCTTGAATGATCTTTCTGCTATCCATCTTGATTGAGAAAAGTTCCCGACCAATCGGGACCACCCATCCGTAGGACAGATCTATGGCCACAACCACCGCACTTTCCTCAAGTTGTTTTAGTTATTCAATTACCTAACACATTTAGTTGGACATGTATCAATCAGCTTCTTTAATTAGCCCGTTAGGCACTGGTTCCTTCATGTAATCATAGCACTTAACATAGAAACGCAATGCCAAACAAGTTCCTTTTTAACAGGTTATCATATTTATCTTTGAAATACATAAAGTCCAGCCCGTAGGCTTATCCACAATCGGCCCGAAGGCTATCCAACAGACCATAGGGATCACTAATCCAAGAATCCCCCTGTAGACTAGTATGCGGGCCTCGGGATCCAATCCCGAGTCACGTTAGCATCTTGTGCAGGGCTCGGAAGGCGAGTGATTTACGGCCAGAGCCCCCCCTAGCACCCAAGCGTCCTCATGCTCCAAGTAGCACTTAACGGAAAGACCTCTCGCAGCGGGTTCGGTCCTTCCTTCCCGGCGCGGTTAACAACCCCCTTGGTTAGGTTCAGGCAGGCAGTCGGGGGTAACTGAAGCTGCCTCTCCCTTCAGGACTTCAACCCGAAGCAAGAGATATCCATTTATCCTTTAATTCTTTGATCAAACAAAGCAAAGCAGTGCTCTTAAATCTGTAAGAAGCACAATCATTTCCATTGGTCGTTATTGTTGGCCAACTGCTAAGGAGTGAATCCTTCTTTCCGAATGCATGTAGCACTCGATCTAGGAACTTCTGACTTGGTAAGATCCCCTATATCCTGGGTTAGGGCCGTACCCTATTAACCCGACTTGGTCAATACCTTAAGTTCATATGTTATTCCAATTTATTGGTTGGTCTCTTGCTTTCAAGCAATTATCTTTACCCAAGAAGGATACTATATTAGGACGACTATTCATCCTCTTGCAAGATAACTTGCGTAAGAGTCTGCCAACCTCATTCTGAGGAAATTGGCCATTTCCTTGGTTCAATTCACAAGATCGTGCGACTCTAATACTTGTCCACCAGTGCCGCATCAAGGTGTGGGACTATTTACCCTTCGAATGGAGTCATGAAACAATCTGTTCATGATTACATTAGGCTGATGTTGTCAGTCCTAGGGTTCTAAGTTCCATCCTTTTTTAGCGAGAGATTCCTAGGGGAAAACCCTAGATCGCTTCTCAAGTAGGTTCCATGTCCCTACATTTAGTGAATGTGGGCAAGTCTTTAGGGTATAGGAGTTCCAGCCTTGGCAATGCGAGCAACTAGGTCACGTGTTAAGTCCTAGTTGGTTCTTTGGAATTGAATTAACTCTTCCTAAACGAGTCCCTTCGCGGATTTTAGGTGTTTAAGTTTAAGCCAACTTGTTTAATTCTCGAAGATAATTCCACTATCATTTCCATAAACAAATGACTCATTGTCTACGCATAAGTTGATTTTCAACCCTAATTTTTCGATTTAAGATCAAGCATAGGTTAGGTTATAACCTAATTCCAATTAATCATCCTATAACTTGCGAACAAGATCCATGCTAAACAAGCAACCTTTTACTAATAATTATGCTGTTGGAAAACGATAATTGACTAGTGTTATGCAATGTAAGACTCATTTTATGCCTTGAAATTTCCTACGGGTTATTAGCACTTTTCATAATGACTCATTTGCGAAGAAGATATGTCCTAATAATGCGACATGCAATTTATACTTCCATGCCTAAACGAAGTGCACTATCCTAATTTCATTTTGTAAAAAAAATGGACATTAATCTAGTTTTTAATTCATTGCAATGCATAAAAACTACTTGCTAGAAATGCATATCAATATTTTGCTTACTTTATTTTGTTCAATTCTTAACAATATTAATGACCGAACTTGTCCATCGTAAGCTAATTCTTTAAATTAACCAAAGTATTTAAGACAAAAAATGCATCCTATCTCCAACAATTATCCTCGTACGATTGAATTATAACAATACCAAATAAAAATTAGGAAGGAAAACCTGATCTTGTGGTGAGATGTCCACGTGGATACTAGGAGACGATCCTGCTGCGGTTGCACCTTGGGCTTTCTTAGGAGCCATTTCGAATTCAGCCTTTTTGCCTTGGATGTGATCTTGTCTGTCTCCTTCTTATGCGAACCCCCTTAGTGAATTGGGGAAGAGATTTAGGTGGAATTCATGCAAAATTGGGTGGAAGAATCCCGGAAGGCACGGGATATAAGAATGGTGATAGGGCTTTGGGAAAGTGCCACAAGAAAGGATTTTAAGGGTTTTGGATTGCGGGGGTGGGAAAAACCCATGAGAAGGGTTTTAAAACCCGAGGAGGAGGGAATTTATCAAACCTCTTTGGAAGGCCTTTTGAAGGCCCGCAGGAAAAGAGGGGAAAAGGATATAGAAGACCCTTTTGGGATATAGGGAATACTTTTGTGGGAAAAAGGCCTATAGAGCCCTTAGGAGGATTTAAGGTATGGGGAGAAAAAGGGGCTATAAGCCCTTGGGAGGATTTAAGGTATGGGAAAAAAAAGGGGCTTATAGAGCCCTTAGGGGGACTTTGGTATTGGGGGGGGGGGGGGGGGGAAGGCTTTAGTAGTCCATATGAGGAGGGGCTTCTTAGGGGCTATAGAAGCTTCCTAAGAAGCTTCTGAGTTTCCTGGTGGAGTCATGAGACCTCCACGTGGCGGAAGAGAAGGTGACGGCGATGGCTTCACCAACACTTCCCTTCTTAGCTACTGATGGCGATGTGGGCAGGGGGATTAGACTGCAACGGCAGCTACAATTGGTGATTGGCGGCATCTCGTCTGGCTTTACGGAGACCCTCCTTTGCTCTATGGTAGCGGCAAGCGTCTTGACTCTTCCTCTCCCTTCAACCACCCAGTAGCATCAATCTACTCCTCCTTGAGCTTTCTGGTAGCCCGACCACCCCCTCTGCTCTCACGACCTTTGATATAAATAGGTGAGGGGAGGGGTATCCTCCCTCCCCTGCGTGGCATCACGCATGCCCTCCTCTCTCCTGCAAGCTCCATCGAGGAGCTTGATTAAAACTTCTATTCCCCTCCCCCTCCAGCACGACCGTCGGCTGAGGGGGATAAGGGAAATAAAAATTTTTGTCATTATCCTATCCTTAGAGGGCATTCATATGCAAAAGGTGTAGTTAGATTGGAGAATATTACATCAAGTCATCTACACACATGCAGATCATGGGGTAGTTGTGCAAGTGAACTCGCTCAAGATCTTGTCCTTTGCTTATGCTTACCATCTACATTGAGCAAAAGGGGAGCAACAATCCCCCCATCATTTTTGTGCACATAAAGGATGGGGATTTTCCACCCTCCTTCTCTTTTGCACGTTATGATGATATAAGCATTTTATAGTCAACAATATGAGAGAGAGATGGAGAGAGAGTGTATGTGTGCATGTATGCATATTTGAGTAGATATGCTTTGCTACAAAAAGAATAGACTCCATTGATCACATTCTCTTCCCTTGTGTTTCTTTTTATGTATCCCCCCTTTGAGATTTTAATACAATGATTAGGGCATCTCTATGATTCCAATTACCTTTTTTCATATATCAGCTACTCATGATGATTTGTTAAGGATTATCACTCACTTATGTATTTTCTTTGTTTATGTAAATGTGCCTATGTTTTTGCACAAGTGTACATGCTATAAAACATGTTAGTGCATCCTTTTTTGTATGGGTTAGGAGATATGCAAGGAATTGTAGTGAGATTCTTCATGTGTATCCATGAGAGAGAAGGTGTATCTTTGCAGATATATGTATATCTATATGCCCACATGCCTACACATGCTTAAAATTAAAAATAGTTTTGTGGGCGTGCTCACTTTGTGACTATGCCAAAAGAGGATTTTAACAATATTAAGTACTAAAAAGGGCATCGTGGATTTTAATATTTTTTTGTGCTTCATGCTAAGGTTGCATATTATGTTGAGATGTTGATGCCAGGAGGCATATTCCATGGTGGATTTTGTGAGGTTTTTATACCACACTGAATCTGTGAGGTTTTTCGATGGATTCCATAAAACTATATTTATTCACCGAGGCTCGTACACAAGGTGAATTCCTTGTGCAAGAAGTTGATAGGGACGATTGTCCTTTTCGGGCGTCAAGTTAATTTAATGTGCACGAGGGTGATTCCACAAAATACATATTCAAATTAATGGACGTTTATGAGTTTAGAGTACACTCGTATTAAATTAAGGTTAGGATACAGTTCCAACCTATCTAGTTATTTTGTAGCCGAAGATTGCTAGGTATTCACTTTTTTTGGGTTTTATCTTATTATTTTCTAACAATTGTGAATGCTTTAGTTGATGTGTAGAGCAAGCAGAGGTGGCGTTGGAAAGCAGTGGACGATGGCGTATATTCAAATTACCTGCCAAAATTATTATTTTGATGGGCATGCACCTTATCGTTAAAGATGTGGCACTAATATTTATTTAGGTACGCTTATTTATTAAAGCACTTGACAAACATTCATTATTTTGTATACGCATAGGCGCTTGGTTTAAATATTTCATTATTTGACACTGTATTTAGGCACAACCGACAACTTTTGGGATGCCCAAATGCTTTACTCTTTAGTTGGAAAAAAGCAAACACAAAAGCCAAAAGCATGCTAGTTGTAAATTGAGCTATTTTTTAGCTTAGAGGTTAATAAATTTATAAATACATGCCTTGTGAAGCGCTCACACAAGGCATGGGGAGAGATTGCATCCAATTTGTATTTTTGTCTCATGTCATGCAACCTCTCTTCTTGCTTTTATAAAGATTTTGTAGAGTTCTTTGTTCTTGGGGACCTTTTGGCATTCACTACGCCCACATACAACATTCGATTTATGTACCAGTGGTATTAGAGAAAAGCTGAGATCAAGGGCTTCCAATCGCTTACAATCTCATTCGAAGGCAAAGCTCCTGGAACGAATGGGATCTATAGACAGTCTCGCAACAAACTGTCAATACACTTGTGTATCTGGTGGTGAAGAACCCCCTTTTGCACTCTCAGATCGCGAAAGACCTCTCCCAAGAGGTAGAGGACCACCTCTGAAGATCCTTTAAAAGTATTTTGTTGACATAGAGAAGCAGAGAAGAAATTTTATTAAGTTGGAGCTTATAAGATTAAAAAGCTTAAGAAAGACTTAAAGCCTCCAAAATTCCACGAGCTGTGGCGGCTTGGGTAAGTTACTCATGAATATATGTGTGCATCATGCGGGTTCAAAATAAGGTATTTTTAAGATACCATTTTTACATACGAAAGGGTGTAATATAAAGAGTTTATTTACAGATTGAATAGAAAAGGGTTATGTTTTATTCAAGAAAAATTCAAAGATAAGCATATTTATAAATAGGCCTTGAACGCACGTGATGTAGAGGATATACATATAGTAACTTCCCCGATTGTAGCGGAAGGATGAACTGCACAATGTCGACGTCATCCATGACATGCATCCATCTTGCACACTGACTTTGGCGATTTTCTTAAGCTTTTATTCTAAAACTAGTCTTCAAGCCTTAGCAAGCCTCTCTTCACACCTGCACTTTGGCAGAGTTGATTTCAAGCAAGCAGACTGTCACACACAGTCTATACAAAAGAATTTCTCACTTGGAAAAAGAACGTCATCAATTGCCGTACCCGTGAAAAAAGCAAGATCATAAAAGCCTTTTTTTAATAAAAGCAAGCCTTGTAAATCCAAATTTGAGCTACGCTAATCCTTCTAATGAGATGTGTGAGGTTGTTTGAGATTTTTTAAGATGTCCAATCAAAATATAGAAGATTTTACGGGCAAAGGTGATTTGCCAGAGCCAACCATGGAGCAAAAATTGGACCTAATCATGATGCAACTTCAAGAAGAGCAAAGAGCACATCAAAATTTGCAAGCACAATCGGCTACACTTCAATGATCCACTATCGATCAAGACGTAGCGCAACCTGAAGATGTTATTCGACGTACGATTGATGCGACACTCAATGCATAGTCTCTCAGAAAATAAGCCAAGATAAGTAAAATAAATTTTAACTTTCGTACTTTTAATGGGCAATGTGATGGAAAAATTGTTCTTGCTTTCATAAGTCAATTTGATAATTATTTCCACAAAGAAAAATATGCTAAAAAAGATAACTTAAATGTGTCACTAACCATTTAGTAGACAAAGCATCATTATACTGGATTGTTGTCCACAAGAGTGTTAATTGTCCCTCTACTTGGGAGGCCTTTTTTTAAAAAAAGCAAAATTTTCTTCCACCTCAATTCCATGAAAAATATATCAAACAATGGGATCTTTTACAACAAAGAGATTGTGAATCGATACCGCAATACAGTGAGCATTTCTGGAGTGCCTTACCACAACTTCGAATGCTTGAAGATGTTCCTAAGGCGATCCAAAAGTGCAGGTATATGGCTGGTTTGCTTGGTCACTTCTATGCGAAAGTGAATATATTCAAGCCCAAGACTTTGGAGGATGCAATTTCTTTAGCACATGATGCTGAAGATAAAATTCATGGATGAAAACACCGACTACATGACTAATGGTAACTTCGGTACAAAGCAATTCAATTCTAACTTTCAAAGATTCAATCAAAATCACTTTCTTCCTTCTTCTTTCCATAAACCCTGGACTCGACCCCTTGCTTTACCATCTAACACAAATTCAAACCCTCAACCTTCTCTCCAGCCAAATCCCAACATACCCAAATTTTCAACCATTATTGATATTATTTCCAAAGCAAAGCCTATAGTTTGCTACAAGTGTCAACAACCTAGACACTTAGTAGTGAATTGTAAATCCAAGAAGCAAGCTGTTCAAATCAATCACTTAGGAGGGACTAAAGAAGAAGAGCATGAAGATATGCTAGACTTCACTAAAGAAGATGATGATATCGATGATGCTTCAGATACTTTACCAGGTAAGCCAAATCCTCATTCGTTATTAACGATGAAATGTTTTGTGCATGGTCAAGAAAAGATTGTCTTGCATGATGATGGAAGCACACATGATTTTATATTTGCAAAGTTGGTAAAAGAATTGAATTTACCTAGTGTTCCAACTCATTATCGCATAAAAGATACATTCTTAGGCACTAGATACAATGGTACACAAGAAGGTCATGATTTAGAAATTAAAATTGGCGATTATGTTGAGCACATAAATTTCTTGGTTGTGCCTTTGTAACCTAGTGATATAATTTTAGGAATGCCTTGGTGTCACAAATATAATCCTGACATAGATTATTCCACATTCCATGAAAATTTATTCTAACAGAAAACAAATCAACCTTTGATAATTTTCCCTTGCTTAGTCACACACATGCTAAACATGCAATGAGAAAAGGTAGCAAATCATACTTAGTATGGGTGAATGAAATTGAAGCTAAGGAAAATCAAATGCATCCTGGGCATGAAAAATTTCTTTCACAATTTAAAGATTGTTTTGCTGTTGATTTACCCCTTGCTTTACCCAATATAGGTCCTAAAGATCATAAAATAGACTTAATCCCACGTTCTCAACCACCATGTGAAGCACCTTATGGACACAATCATATTGAACAGAAATAAATCCAAGCACAAGTTGAAGAACTATTGAACCGATGACTCATTAGGCCTAGTAGTTCTCCTTTTGGTGCACCTATCCTATTAGTTAAGAAGAAAAATAATACCTATAGGATGTGCATTGACTATTGTACCCTCAACAAGATCACTATTAAGAATAGATATCGGATCCCTAGGGTAGATGACCTCATGGATAAACTACAAGGTGCTACTATTTTTAGCAAGATAGATCTCAAATATGGATATCATCAAATACAATTGGATACACCTGACATTTTCAAAATTGCATTTAGAACTTAGTTTGGTCATTATGAATTTCTTATTATACATTTTGGTTTAACCAATGCACCAACTACATTCAGTCATATGATGAATTGAATATTTTTGAAGTATCAGAATTGTGTGATTACTTTCTTTGATGATATATTCGTTTTCAGTAATAATGAAAATGAGCATTGTGAACATCTATCTTTGGTTTTCAAATTGTTGAAAGAGATTCAATTATATGCTAACCTTGACAAGAGTGAATGTTTCCAAACTCAAATTGAATACTTAGGTTAGATTGTTTCTTCTTATGGTATTTGTGTTAATCCTAAAGAGATAGAGGCATGAGTTACGTTCTTTCTTAGGTCTTGCCAGCTTTTATAGAAAATTTTCATTACTTGCATTGTCTTTAACGAAATTGTTAAATAAAGATGTTGTGTATCATTAGTCTGACAATTAGAAAAAGTCTTTTTATTTATTGAAACATGCTTTAACACATGTACCTATTTTGCAACTACTTGATTTTAATCAACCATTCTTTCTAGTAGTCACTGATGCTAGTGGATTAGGAATAGGAGCTATTCTCATGCAAGATTCACATCTCATAGCCTATTCTAGTTGCAAATTTAAACTCTCTAAACTAAAGTATTCCACCTATGATAAAGAATTGTTAGTTGTAGTTCAAGTCTTACATCAATAGAAACACTATCTAATGGGATCCGAATTTATGACCAAAACTGACCAACAAAGTATCAAACATATTCTTAGTTAGCCAGAAATTTCTGATTGTTATATTAAATGGGTTGCTTTTATTCAAAGTTTCCATCCACTTATCCAATATCAACAGAGTAGAGAAAATGTTTTTGCCACCAATGCATTGAGTAGAAGACTAAGTATCCATAATATCTCCGTTCTATCTTTTGATTCCCTTATTCCTATGAAGGATAATTATGACCATGACCCCTGTTTTCAAGCTGATTGGAATAAATTAGTTGCCAATAACTGGATTCCAATTGATTCTTTGTCTTATTCTGATGGATTTATGTTTTATGAGAAAAGATTGTGTGTCACTGTTCCATTTAGATCATTTGTGTTGCATGAAATTCATTGTCCTCCATATCAAGGTCATAGAGGTATTATTTCCACTTTAAGAACATTGCTTGAAGACTTTTATTGGTTAGAAATGAAATTTGATGTTTCTAGCTTTGTTTCTGAGTGTTTAATTTGTCAAAGAGTCAAACAACACCATGGTAAGCAATATGGTTTGTTAATGCCTTTACCAATTCTTGAATGTCCATTGGAACATATTTCAATGGATTTTATAACTGGTTTGCCCAACACACGAGCTAATCATCATATGATTTGGACTATAGTAGATCAATTTAGCAAACAAGGATTTTTCCTACCATGCAACAAAACATTAGCTTCATCTCAAGCTACACAATTATTTTTTAAGATTGTTTTCACTAACCATGGTTTATCAAAAGTTATTATTTTTTATCATGATTCTAGATTCTATAATATTTCTACTTTGTTTGCTAATACTAAGATTGATTTCTCATCTGCATTTTATCTTAAAATCAAGGGAAAAATATAAGCTACTAACAGTATAATTCTAGATCTCTTGCGTGCATACACAATTTCAAAACCACAAACATGGGATACACACTTGCATCTACTAATACACCCTATACAAGTACTCAAAAAGTACATTTTGAAATCATTTATGGACATAGATTGTCTACACATGTTACATCATTGTCAAACAAAGCTAAAGCTACTAATGATATTGCTAATATGCATGCTACTATTTTTGCTTAAGTTAAAGATATGATTGTGAAAGCCCAACAATCATATAGTAAACAAGCTAATAAGAAAACAAAAGTCATGAGTTTCAATGTTGATGATTATATTTGGTTACGCATTGAAAAGAGAAGATTGCAAAGTGTTGAGAAATACCCAGTTGTTAAGTTAGCACCTAGTGCACAACCATTTTATGAAAAAAAATACCAACCATGTGAGGTGTGGAAAAAAACCCTTTCATGAATTTTAACTAAGCCTTATGTGTTGCATTGCTTTAAGGACTAGCATCGAAACTTCTGTGCTACTAGTCACCTATATTTAATTATGGAACGATCCCTAAACACTATGCACAAAGAGGAAAATAAGGATTTGTATCTTTTCAACAATTAGATCGTCGCACAAACTTCCTCCCTCCCCTCACCGTTTAGGTGTTGCTGCGTTGCATAGGTGTAAATGGTTGTTTGGTGTCATTTTTGTATGTAAAAAAGAATAAACACGTACTATAACACAAAGGAAGAGGCCAAAATGAGGCTTGACCTCATGCTTTAACCTTGCCAAACATTCATGCACATAAATCTTATTTTTTCATATTTTTTGAGCGCGAAAACTCTAATTTTCTCTATTTTTTCCATTTTTTCCTATTTATTATTCATGGAAAATAAGTATTTTTTTATTTATTTATGTTGGCTTATTATTTTTACTGAAATTTAATATTTTCGCTAAGTTTATTCCATTTTCACTCCTTTTTTCCAACTCAAAATCGAAAAAACCACTCATTTTCATTGAAAAATGACATTTGCAGGTTTTAGCAAATTAATAACGGCTCTAAATCATTACGTGATGCCAGGAGGCATATTCCACGGTGGATTTCGTGAGGTTTTATGGTGGATTCCGTAAACTTTGATGACCGGGGCTCATACACAAAGTGGATTCTTTGTGCGCGAAGTTGATGGGGACGCCTGTCCTTTTCGGGCGTTTCATTAATTTAGTGTGTACATGGGTGATTCCATAGCGGATGATTCCGCAAAATGCATATTAAATTAATAAACGTATATGAGTTTAGAGTTCCCACTCGTAATAAATTAAGGTTAGGATTTATTTCTAACCAGTTGATTTATTTATGTAGCTGAAGACTGCTAGGTATTCACTTTTGTCGGTTTAATTGTATTATTTTACTAACGATGTGGTTCTTGGCAAAATGGTTATGTGGCAGTGCCCTATTGGATTATTATGATGCTAGGAGGCATATTCCACGGTGGATTCCGTGCCACGGTGGATTCCGTGAGGTTTTACGGTGGATTCCGTAAACTTTGATGACCGGGGCTCATACACAAAGTGGATTCTTTGTGCAAGAAGTTGATGGGGACGCCTATCCTTTTCGGGCATTTCATTAATTTAGTGTGTACATGGGTGATTCCATAGCGGGTGGTTCCGCAAAATGCATATTAAATTAATAAACGTTTATGAGTTTAGAGTGCGCACTCGTAATAAATTAAGGTTAGGATTTATTTCTAACCGGTTGATTTATTTATGTAGCTGAAGACTGCTAGGTATTCACTTTTGTCAGTTTAATTGTATTATTTTACTAACGATGTGGTTCTTGGAAAAATGGTTATGTGGCAGTGCCCTATTGGATTTAAAGTTCGATGGCGAGGGTTCAACCCTTGAGAAATTTACTTTAAATCCAATAGGGCACTGCCACATAACCATTTTGCCAAGAACCACATCCTTAGTAAAATAATACTATTAAACCGAAAAAAGTGAATACCTAGCAGTCTTCAGCTACATAAATAAATCAAACTGGTTAGAAATAAATCCTAACCTTGATTTATTACGAGTGCGCACTCTAAACTCATAAACGTTTATTAATTTAATATGCATTTTGCGAAATCACCCGCTATGGAATCACCCATGTACACACTAAATTAATGAAACGCTTGAAAAGGACAAGCGTCCCCATCAACTTCTCGCACAAAGAATCCACTTTGTGTATGAGCCCCGGTCATCAAAGTTTACGGAATCCACCGTAAAACCTCACGGAATCCACCGTGGCACGGAATCCACCGTGGAATATGCCTCCTGGCATCATTATGGGTTCTGCATTTTTATAGTTGCAGCCCTCAAACATGATGCAAAAAAGATTCAAACAAACATTCATCGCATATGAACAACATTTGGACCATGAAACAACAAAAACAAGCCTATTTCTTCATAAAATTGGAGTATATCGCGTGTCTTGCGTATTGCAGGTTTTTTAATAATTATTCTGGGCAGGCCACGGACCAACCAACAACTATTCTTCAGCGTTGAACCTCTTTCCTCAGCCTCTTCTTCCTCTTGAAGCAATCTGATCACAGCCGAACAAGCATCCTTCAGCCCCTCTTCTTCTTGATTTATTTCATGCAAACCACCACTTAGAGGAGAGAGAAAGACTAGATCTGCATCTCCATAACCGGCCAGCCATTGGAGGAGTGGATTGGAGTGATGGAGAGCAAAGATAGGCAGAAGAATAGGCCCAAGATCAGTTGGGGGTTGCTCTCTGGCCCCATAACCCATCTCTCCTCCATTTCTCTCCATGGCGCCTCCATTCTTGCCTACCTGAAAAAAACGAACCCCCCCTCCCCCCCATGTTTTTTGATTTTTGGGCAAAGGGTCACACCCTTTGGGCTCTCCTAAAGTCCTTTCCCACTTCGCATTTTTGCCTTTGGCCTTTCGGGCACTCCCTCTTCCACATCTGATACCCGGATCGTGGTCTAAAAAATATTGGGCGTTTGTCTTGAAGTCCTCCACTGTAGGGCATCTCCCAGGGTCTCATCTCTCATGCCAAAAAAATATGAAAATTCCCTGACCATCATCTAGTGGCTCTTTTAAGCACTTTTTGGGCATTGTCGCTTAAAATCGTACTGATTGCCATCGTCGCCTTTGATGAAATCTATTTTTTCACTGATATTTGTAATTTTTGGCTATTTTTAAGCACTTCTCGGCATCAAAAATCATCTGTCACAAATCGATTTCCTTGTTGTGCTACACTTCTCATGTCATTTCATATGTGGTATGCATATTTTATAACTTCATATTATATATATTCTCTCACCCAGCTATGTCAAATTCTATAATTGTCAAACCGATTTCCTTCCCATCCGTCCCGCACTTTCAAGGATAAGGATTTTTTGGATGGAAAGTAAAAATGTTTTTAATAATTCTTGAATGACTTGCATGATATTATTCTTGGAAATTATGAATGTTTGCCTCAACCAATTGATTAGGCTCATGAAAATACCCTTGTAAAATTGAACGACCTATCTTTGAAGAATGGCAAAATGTTTATAATGACTAGGTCAAATGCAACAAAGGAGCTTATCAGTATGTTATTTTACTCTTCAAGAATCTCTTCTTCTTTATGTATGTAATCTTGTAATATCCCATGCATAGGAGTCTCCCCCTTTTAACTAAAGGAAATTGAAAATTTTTTAATTACCCTCCCCCCTTGTTATTGCCAAATAAGTGGCGAGGGGGAGGAACAAGGAGTAGGCAATGATGACGACGAAGATGAGGACGATGTTAATGAAGTTGATGGGGAGGAGGGGCACAGGTGTGTCACCTCTTTCCCCCCCCACTATCTCTTTTCCCACCACTATCTTTTCCCCCCCCACATTAATTACATGGTGGTAGTCCAACCAACTTTGGTTGCCTAGACTGAAGGAAAGGTCCTCCATCATGCCCCCCCCCCCCCCCCGCGGACTACAATTTGGGGACTTCGTGCATAAAATAACAGTTAAGGAAATTACCTTGTACTACCAAACCATGAGTTGATTACAGCTTGCACAACAATTTGGGGATCATTTTACGTTGGAAGATAGTCTTGCATAGTTATAAATTTGTCTCGCATTCTTTTCTTTAGGGGAAAGGAAAACAAAGTCAACTTAAAATTATGCATAGTATCACTCTTTGATCCCAAGGGGGAGAGAAAAATATGCTATGGAAAGGTTATTGCAACTATTCTTGCATTGTTTGGAAATCAATTGGTTTTTTTTTGTTGATCAAACAACATCCTAAATGCTTTTACATTCAACTCATTATTGGATTGTCATTTGGATGATTATTCCAAGAGCTTGTGATTGATGGTAAATTCATGGCAAGGGTCTATGATGACAAATTGCCATGAGGATAAAGGAATGTTTTCTTGAAAGATGATATTAGGGTTGATTGGCTTCACTATGCTTGATTCTTAACTAGATGAATTAAGGAAATGATATTTGGTATGGGTGCATCATCTCCAAGGTCACACCGAACATCAATGCAAGAAGGATACTACTGGATTCATTGGCCAAAGGTCGAGTGGTGAAAAGGCCAACCACAGAAATGGTATTTCACACCTAGGTAGCTTGTGGGTCAAGTGGAGCTCTAGACACCCTTTGCTAAGTTTGAAAGAGAGTTGAAGACTACCGTGGCCCCAATGTCTGTGGCATTAGAAGATCCTATTCTAGACAAAGGATGCAAATTATGGTGCCATGTGATTTGGACTAGTTACTTATGTTGGGCACAAAAGGGATATATAATTTTTCCTGTATGGACAGGAGACAAAGATTAACTTGAAGATAAGTTAAAGAACTTGTTTATCAAAAGGACAACTTGCTCTTTTTTTGTATAAATTTTATAAATTAGCAAACGAACCATGTTCCCTAAAAGGCTTAATTAAGGAATTTGATTTTAAATGTCATACATAAATGTGATAGGACCCAATTAAATAACTTTAAAAAACCTTTTGAGGGAAGTGGGTGGGCGAAACACCCAACGGGTCTGTCCTATAGCCAGGTGGTCCCAGAGAGTTGGGAGGCTTCTCATAAGGTTTTACTAAAGAATGACCCTCATGAATTGTTAGGTTAGAAACTTGATTCATGCCGTTTTAGGGGACCGGAATGGGACTATGCCCTACAGGTAGAGAGGTTGAGCAACGCACCCCTCTCATTTTCCATTCTCTTTGAACCAAGTTCTATATGGATTTCCTTTGGCTTGGGTATCTATGCGTAAAGTAGGATGTCCAGGACCCGACACTAGAATGCTGTTAGGAGACCTTGACCACTAAGGACCAAAATTTTAGGTCAATCCCAGTGGGTTTGGCCGTGAACATTTTGTTATGAGGCGGACTCAAGAAACCCTAGGCAACAAACCCCGTAACATTCCATGGGAGTGCCGAGCGGTGTCGCTTAGATTCGTCTCTCAATGGGCCACTAAAAAGTGCCTCGAAAGCCAATAGACGGCGGGCACATTATAATTGGTATTATGGAAAAACTTCATAGTGATGCATAATTGATTAATGTATGGTTGGTAGACATATCCTAAACAGAATAACCCAAGTGGTATGGCTTGATTGTTAGGTACCTTCTGCACCCACGAATAATGACATGCAAGAGAAGAAATTCCTTTCAAGCAAATTAAGAAACTTGAGTTTGGTGGAAAAGGAATAGACATCGCAGTAGAGGCGGAGATATGGATTCAGTCGATGGATGATTATTTCTCTACTTCAGGAACTGCTTCTACCAATGAAGCAATAATGGCCAATTGGCCAGGATATGGTGGAATCAATGGTGCAAAGATCAAGGTATTTTTGAAGTCGTTGTCACTTGGGTTCTACTAAAAGATGATGTACGCAAACAATACATTTCGCCAACCCACCAGACTTTGCGGATGAATAAATTCTTCAAGCTAAAGCAGTTGGAATTAATGTTGGAAGCCTATTACTTAAATTTTGTAACCCTACTAAAATACGCACCACCTATGGATATTGTGCAACAAGTATCCAAGTTTTGCCATGGCCTGAACACTCCTTTGAACCATTGTCTTGAAGCAATGCATCCAAGAGACTTGCAAGATGCATTACTTTGAGCAAAGAAAATCTTCCAAGAACTTAAATCGGGAAGTTGTGACAAAGATGGTTCTCGAGATTAGGACAAGAGATGCCACACATGCGGAGAGATAGGGCGCATCCGTAAGAGATGTCCCAACCATTGATGTTTCCACTGCAATGAGCTAGGGCACATCCAAGCAGATTGCCCTGACTTAAGTCCACCAGAAGATATTGAGCCTCCAAGAATAAAAGGCTACACAAGTGCAGTCTTTGGATATATAGAGGAATCAGATGAAGACAAAGACCTAGAACATACTGTACCTCTTCAGGATGATTAGAAATCCTAGAAATTTTATTGACATGTAAAACAATTTGTATTGGAATAAGCTTTACAGACCGCGTAGTATGAGTGGTCAGAGTGTTGCAACGAGTGTGTGGCGTGTCGTACCCCACAGGTTCCAAAATCCCTAGTTTCTTCCGAGATGAGGAAAATCCCTAGTTTCTTTCAAGATGAGGACATCTTGAGTTCTCTAGTTTCCAAAACAAAATCCCTAGTTTCTTTCAAGTGTGTGACATGTCCTACCCCATAGGTTCCAAAACAAAATCCCTAGTTTCTTCCGAGATGAGGACATCTTGAGTTCTCTAAGGATGGAAGATGTAATATCCCCACACTCCATGCATAGGAAACTCCCCCTTTTAATTAAAGGAAATTGAAAAAAAAACCCTCCCTCCCTGTCGTCAAACAGGTGGCAGGGGAGGAAGAAGGAGTAGGCGACGATGACAAGAAAGATGAGGAAGATGTCCATGAAGCTGATGGGGGGGACAGGCACACGTGTGCCACCTCTCTCCCCCTTACCCCCCTCGCACTTTAACTACATGGCATCGGCCCAACTCTAGCTGCCCAAACTAGAGAAGAGGGCCTCCATCATGCCCCCCCTTCGAAACACATACAGGATTGCAATTCGGCAACTTCTCTTCTTCCACCCATCGCAATGAAAAAAAAGAGAGGTTTGGATGCTGAATGGCACTACTGAGAGAGAGAGAGAGAGAGAGAGAGAGAGACTTCTAGAAGATTCCTTCCTTTTTCCTCCCTAGAGGGTGGCCACATGCAGTTATCTTCCCCTTTCCCACAATATTGTTCTCTACCCCACAGGCATAATTTTCCCCCCAATTGGCCCCTACTAATTGAGTAAGAGGTTGTTGAAGTCTCGTGGGAATCACTCCTACAAGAGAAAAAGATCGAGAATGGCCCCCAAGCAGAGAATGTCACACGTGGATAGCAGGTCCATAATCCGCAAGGAGGCCTCAGGTGAGGGTATCACCGCCAATACAACTACGGTACTAGATATAAATAGTGCATTTCCAAGTTGTAGTATCTTGCTTTGATTTTTGCATGGGACACATCAGGACCGGACTATGCTGCACTAGAATAGGTAAATAAAAAGGATAAATTTCATCTCAAATATTCGAAGATGAGGTTTGCGAAGTGCTTGTATCAAAGGAAGTTAATTGCACCTAGTTGCTATGCGACAAATCCATGCATAGCATAAGCAACATATAAGATTATAAAGTATTAAGCATTGATAAGTCTTCAATTAGTCTTCACCTAGGACAATTTTTTTTAAGATTCACAAGGTTACCTTGAGGGTTATGCACATAGACGGTACATGCATGGGAAAGATTATATGAAATATACATCAATGGTACATTGAATGATCTTGCATTAAAAGTCTTGCATCCATCCTATGAAGGTTTTGCATAAAATAATGATTAAGGAGTTTACCTTATGCTGCAAAACCATGAGTTGATTACAGCTCGCACAACAATTTGGGGATTATTTTACATTGGAAGATAGTCTTGCATTGTTACAAATTTGTCTTGCATTCTTTGCCTTAGGGGAAAGAAAGAAAAATACAAGTTAAAATTCTGCATAGTATCGCTCTTTGTGAATTGTTTGGAAAGACAATTGCTTTTATTGGTTGATCAAACAACATCTTAAATATTTTTACGTTCAACTCATTATTGGATTGTCATTTGGATGATTATTCCAAGTGCTTGTGATTGATTGTAAATTCATGGCAGAGGTCTTTGATGACAAATTGCCATGAGGATAAAGGGATTTTTTCTTGGAAGATGATATCAGGGCTGATTGCCTTGACTATGCTTGATTCTTAAGTAGATTATTTAAGGAAATGATATTTTGCACAGGTGGATCACCTCCAAGGTCACACCATGCATCAACCCAAGAAGAGCACTGCTTGATTCAGAGACCAAAGGTCGAATGGTGAAAAGGCCAAACATGAAATTGGTGTTTCACTCCTAGGCAGGTTGTGGGTCAGGTGGAGCTCTAGACACCCATTTCCAAGTCCGAAAAGGGGTTGCAAATTGTCGTGGCCACAACGTCAATGGCGTTGGAAGATTCTATTCTAGATTAAGGATGGAAATTATGGTGCCATGTGATTTGGACTAGTTACTTCTGCTGGGTAGAAGGGATATATAATTTCTCCTCTATGGGTAGGAATCAAAGATTAACTTGAAGATAAGTTAAGGAACTTATTTGTCAAAAGGACTGCTTGCTTTATTTTTGTGTCAGTGCTATAAATTATGTGAACAAACCCTGTTCCCTAAAAGGCTTAATTAAGGAAGTTGATTTTAAATGTCACACAAATGTGATTGGACCTAATTAAATAACTAAAGAATGCCTATTGAGGGAATTAGGTGGGTGAATCCCCCAATGGTCTGTCCTATGGTAGGGTGGTCCCAGAGAACAAAGAGGCTTCTCACAAGGATTTATCGATGACCAACCCTTAGAAATTGCTAGGTTAAAATCTTGATTTATGTCATTTTAGGAGACTGGAATGGGACTATGCCCTATGGGTAGAGAGGTTGAGCAGCGCACCCCTCTTGTTTCCCATTCTCTTTGAACCAAGTGAAATATGGATCTGCTTTGGCTTGGGAATCTATGCGCAAAGTAGGACATCCAAGACTCGACGCTAGAATGATGTCAAGAGACCTTGACCACTAGGGACCCAAATTTTAGGTCGATCCCGATGGGTTTCTCGGCCTCGAATGTTCCATTGCGAGGTGGACTCAAGAAACCCTAGGTGACAAACCCCGTAACATTCCATGGGTGTGCCGGATGGCATTGCTTAGATTCGTTTCTCGATGGACCACTAAAAACGTGCTTAGATAGCCGATAGGCAGGCACGTTACAAATCTTTCAACCTCACAAGCTATATGGGAGTATTTGATACCAAATTTTGAGAAGAAATATATTATAGAAACACTTTATCTTTGTAGTCAACTCTCTCAGTTACAATATAACATCAAAACTTCTATGACAACACATATCGAATCATTCAAGAATATTACCAATGAGCATTTTATGAAAGCAATTGGTAACATAGCTTCTTGAGATTGTAAAGAATCCTACTTATGATAATATTTTTACCATATTATCTAACAAAGATGGAATTTTTTTTTATCAAGCTTGTATATCTTTGATTGAATATTTACAATGACATGAATGACAATACACAAATCAAGAAACAGTTACGATCTCACAAGGGGACGCATAGTCAGAACCAAGTGACCAAGTTTTACTTGCTCGAAGCCGTCCCTTTCCACGCTTTACATGTAGGAGTTGTCATGGTGGTAACTTCTCTTGCCTCACGTTTCCTAATTGACATTGTTCTTATTGCAATAGAAATGGTCGCACTACAAATGATTTTTGGGCAAAACAATATGATGAAGAACATGGTATGACAAAAAAAATAACCACATTTATCCAGAGGTTATTCTCCTTGTGACTATTGCAAAAAGAATGATCATCAACTCATCTATGTTTCACGAGGTGTTTTGATTCAAATCATAATACAACATATAGTGCTACACATGACAACACTACTGAAGAAGCAAATTGTTTGAGTTATTCAATCTCTCTAGAAAGGATACTTCATATATGTGATGCATCTTTTTTTATTATTGATCTTGAAGCTACAAAAAACATGACATATGAGTCTTAATGGTTACATAATTATCACTCTATTCCTCTTAAGAGATGGGGTTATCTTGTTGATGGCAGAACCTATCAAGTCAAAGGTATATGTAATTTATATCTCAGTACTCTTTCTTCAACAAGAATTTTACGTGGAGTTTTACACGTCCAAGATCTACAAAGGAATCTGCTTTCCATTGCAAGATTTTTGGATCTTGGTCTCTTTGTCACTTTTGACCATCCCAAGTGTCACATTGAGAAAATTGGCCAAACCATAGGTGTCACTTCTTAAAATGGTAATCTTTTTAAGCTATATTTAAATGAATTTGTTTCAAATATTTCTATAGATCATAGTGATTCTGATAGCAAAATATTGTATCATTTCTTTGTTCACTCTAATTTTTCTAAGCTTCTCGATCTCTATCAATATGACCTTGTTCAATGCATGGAATTCAAAGCTCGTCCTCACATGGGTATTTGTAAATATTGTATACTTCGAAATCATTTTTACAAACCCTTTTCCATTTCAACCACAATTCATTCCACAGATTTGCTTGATCTTATTCACACCGATATTTGTGGACCTTTTCCTCCATCGAAATCTCAATATTGGTATTTCATGACTTTTATTGATGACTTATCAAGTTACACCACTATTTTTCTCTTGTGACACAAATCAGAAGCTTTATTATCTTTTAAGCAATAGAAAGAAACTACAGAACTTCATACTGGTTACCACATTAAGAAATGTTGTAGTGATAATGGTGGAGAATACATTTCAAAAGATTTTCATGATTATTGTAATAATCAGGGTATTCATGATGAATATACGGTTTCATACTGTCCTCAACAAAATGGTATTGCTGAACTTAAAACATGACTATCCTTAATGACATGTGATGTATGCTCATTCAATCTCACTTATCTCGATGTTTTTGGACTGAAGGAGTCTTAACACAATATTTGTACAAAATCCTTTCCTTACGACTACTCTGTCTGGGAAAATACCGATTATTGCCTGGACACGTGAAACTCCTTTTGATTCATATTTTTGATCTTTTGGATGTATTGCTTATATTCATGTACCCAAGGAGACTTGCAAAAAACTTAAATCGTCCTAGTTTGAAAGTTATTTTCAATGGATATTCAAATTTTTCTAAGGGATACAAGTTTTATGATCTATCCTCCAACTTGAAGGTAATCATAAGTTGTGATGCTATTTTCAATGAGCAACTTATGGGTAGCACATGCTCTCAAGAGGATGTCGAAAGGACGTGGTCACTAGAGGACATTGATGATACAAATTCATTACTCACTTCTTTTCCTTTTCTATATGATGATGAACCTCCTTCATGGGATAATATTGACTCTTCAAATTTGGATTCACAACCTACACCTATTATTACTGATGATGACCTTGGCATTGATCTTTATCTTGATCTTCCAATTGATAATAAGCATGGTACCTGTCATGTTTATGATACTGATATTCTTAAGAATACTCTCAATATTTTTGAAGACCATGTCTCTTATAGTGATGCCATGCCATCTCTACAAAAGAAACAATGACAAGAGGCCATGGAAGTTGAGTATGGATCTCTTCTCTCTAAAAGTACATGGGTTCTAACTAACTTTCCACCTAGATGTAGTGCTATTTAATGAAAGTGGGTTTATAAGACTAAAATAAAAGTAGATGGAATATTGGATAGATTCAAAGCAAGCCTAGTTGCCAAAGGTTTCTCGCAAATTGCAAGAGTTGATTATCAAGAAACTTTCTCACATGTTGTTTGTATTATCAGTATATGGGTCTTGTTAGTTTTTGCTCTTGAGTCATATTTGGAGGTTCACGAAATGGAGGTAAGAATTGCTTTTCTTAATGGTGATTTAAAGGAAGAGATATACATGGAGCAACCAGAGGAATTTATAGTCAAACATAATGAAAATCTTGCTTGTAGACTTCATTGGGTACTCTATAGTCTCAAACAATCTTCATGAGCTTGTAGACTTCATTGGGTACTCTATAGTCTCAAACAATCTTCATGAACTTGGTAGTGCGAATATTATATGTGTTAGCGACGCATCTTGGGGCTAATCCCCGAGGTGTAGGAGAGTCGTAGTGGAGCCGTGGCAATCAGCTGAGAGATGCTTCCCTATATGTGTATCACGATGCATTATGCCTATATGTTATGGGATCTCCCTCTGAGGAGAAGGGAAGGTGAACGTTGGACTACATATTGGATACAAATGCAAAATCATCATAAGCATTTAGTGCAAAGTGAGTTTTAGACGCTCCTGGCCCGCAAGGCCGGGTGGTGGGGTTGTCTGTCGTATGCATGAGGTTCGACTAGTGCCATAGCCAGTGCCGGCCCATTTTAGGTCCCATCAATTTGACAATTATAGAACTTGACATAGCTCGGTGAGACAATACATATAATATGAAATTATAAAAATGCATACCACATATGAAATGATAGGAAAAGTGTAGCTTAACAAGTCGTATGCAGAAGCCATGCTTGAAAGAAAGGTGTTTAGTTCAAAAAGCATAATCTAAAAGAAAGAGACCTAAAATAAATTAATTATGGGCAAGAATAAATCGATCCAAAATAGATTAAATGTGTGTGATAATAAACACTACAAGGATATGGAGGTATAGTGACTGTAACGTGTCCACTAGAATCATCCCGCACACGTCTTAGCAGTCCATCGGGAAGGATGTCTAGAAGGCTCCGCCCGGCACTCCCATGGAATGTTACGGGACTTGCGATCTAGGTCTTCCCACGTCTGCCACGTAGCGGAAGTATCCTGGCCATTCCCACTTAGGATCGACCTGAGTTTGGGTTTTCCTGTTTGGTCATTAGCTAGCAACAACTAGCGTCAGACCCGAGCGAACTACTTTACGCAGAAACGCCAGGTCCGAAGCGGATTCATGCTGCACTTGGTTCAAGGAGAATGGGAAACGAGAGGGATGCAAGGCTCGACCTCTCTGCCAAAAGGCATAGTCCCATTCCGTTCCCCCTAAAACAGCGTAAATCGGGTAGGATGTAACTCTAGGTCATCGTCTTCGTTATTCCCTTTGATGCTGAAGATCAACTTGCTGTTCGTCGAAGACTTTGAGAAAAGTTCCCGGCTAACCGGGACCACCCATCCATAGGACGGACCCATGGTCCATCCTCCGCACTTTCCTCGGTTTGTTTTAGTTATGTAATTACCTACCACATTAGTTTGACATATACAAACAGCTTCTTTGATTAACCCTGTTATGCACTGGTTCCTTCACGTAATCTTATCACAGGACATAAAGAAAACAATGCCAAACAACTTCTTTATTATCATTTTATCCTTTTATCTTTGAAATACAAGGAGTTCCCGCCCGTAGGCGTATTCATAATCCGCCCGAAGGCTATCCAGTAATCCACCAGGGATCACTAATCCAAGTTTCCGCCCGTAGACTAGTATGCGGGCCTCGAGATCCAATCCCGAGTCACGTTAGTCTCTTGTGCAGGGCCCGGAAGGCGAGGGATTTACGGCCAGAGCCCCCTCTGGCACCCAAGCGTCCTCCTGCTCCAAGTAGAACTCAACGGAGAGACCTCTCACGGCGGGTTCGATCCACGTTCCCGGCGCGGCTAACAACCCCCTTGGTTAGGGTCAGGCAGGCAGTCGGGGGTAACTGAAGCTGCCTCTCCCTTCAGGCTTCAACCTGAAGTTTTAGATATCTTTTCATCCTTTAGTTCCTTGAGCAAACAATGCAAACAGTGCTTTCTAAACTATTACAAGCACAATCAATTCCAGTGGTCATTTTATTTGGCCAACTGTTAAAAAGTGAATCATTCTCTCCGAATGCATCCAGCATTCGACCTGGGATCAAATTGCGACTTGGCAAGATCCCCAAGGGTTTGTTTGTTCATCCTTTTATCCTTGGGTTAGGGCCATACCCTGTTAACCCAACTTAATCAATACCTTAGGTAATAGTAAATCCTGGCGACCATGTCCCTTCAATTTATTGATTGGTCATTTGCTTTTCAGGCAAATACCTAACTCTCCTTTTTCTTGGCAATTATTCTCCAAGAAAGGATGATTACTCATCCTCTTGTAAGTTAAATTCTTTCAATAACTTGCCAACCTCATTTCGAGAAATGACAAAACTCTCTTGTGGACAAATCTCAAGTCTATACGATGTTGCAACTTTTGCACATGTGTTGCATCTATTCCACGGGATCATTCCATCCATTGAATTGCGTTTTTCGGTCACGGAATTACCTCCAGCCGAGTAGCAGGGTTTAGGGTATCTTCTTACCCAATCCATTCCTGATTATATTGGCCCACGGCCCTAGGAATTTCCAACTCAGTCGGAGTTTCATCATCTGTACGAGTGATCCTTAGGATGAAACCTTAGATCATTTTATGCATGAGCATCCAATTGACTCGACATTTAGTGAATATGTGTAAGATCTTTGGGTTTGTGGGTTTTGACTTGGCAACACGTGTAAAACTAGGTCGAATTCTTACCGCACTAAACCCTAGTTAGCACTTGGGATACTTATCATATCGGTTGAACCATGCCCAAATGAATCCCTTGTGGTTTATGTGATTTAGACAACACAATATACTTGTCTTGCGACAAGGATGAACTTTTCCCAAAGGTAATAAACTAGATCAATAGTTCCAACTACACCAATACGTGTAAACATGCGATTCACTGCTTCTACGCATCACATAGTTCACAATAACCCTATCCTTCCTTGGCGAAGTAAAAATGCCTGATAATCTGGACACTAACTTTCCTAGGTCCTACTAGGACTTACATCAAATAATCATGCCACTTGCAAGTCCATAGATCATTTTCGTGCCCTTCTATTCCTTTTCGAATAACATCTTATGGGTGTTAACTTTTCCTCCTGAATCATTACAAGGAAGATCTATCTAAAAATGGGACATGCCATTAATCTTTCCATGCCTAGTAAAAAGGTGTACCTCAATAATTTCAACCTTGTAATGAGGCAACAGTTGTCCTAGGCTCGTCGCTTTTGAATACACAAAAGGAAAACTTGCTGATAAGGTCTTACAAATGCATAGACACCTTATGCTCTTTTCATTCATTCCTTTGAATGTACCAATGATCAATTTTCATATCTTAAGCTATTTCTAATAAATGTTCAAATAGCCAATTCATTTTCCAACTGCATTTAACTTGACTAGTTGAATTCGAACATGCATGAGTGCTTCCTAATTCGTGAAGTTATCGTGAATAATTCAATACTTTTGTGTGGAATCCAAATAGATAAAAACCTGGACTTGTGGACTCCGTGAAATATCCACGTAAATACTAGAAGAAGATCCTTCCGCAGGCGCGTCTTGTGACTTTTTAGGGGCCATTATGTCATAATTACGGACTCCCAGGTTGCCTTTTCCCTTACGCAATCCGTGAATTTGCTCGCCCTGGTACGCAGCCTCAAGATCTTGTTCTTTTCTCCCTGGTACGCAGGAGATCCCTTTCGAAATATGGCTTCCTTGACCGAAGTTCCGACTTGCGGATTTTGACTTGGGAAGGCCTTAGGATTCTTATGAGGTCCCTTGGACAATGGAGGTTTGAGAGCTTTAATCCACCTTGAAAATCCGGGTTTAGGAAGGATTTTGTGGGCCTTGCGGAAAAAGGGAAACTCTGAATCCCAAGCCTAGGGCCTTATGGGTGATTAGTGGGAAGGGCCTTTATGGGCTTCCTCTCTTATTCTTCAAAATCCGGCCCAGGGATGACTGCTGGGAAGGGGTTTTTGTAGCCCCCTCTTCTTCAAAGTCTTGAGATGGACTTATTGGGTGATTGGTGAGAAGGCTCGTCGCCTCCTTCTCTTCAAAGTCCCAGGGGGGTGTGGATAGACCTATGGGGGAAATGTAGTGGGAAGGGGGCTTAAGGAAGCCCCCTTAGAAGCTTCCTAAGAAGCTTCTATTAGGAAGCTTCTAAGAAGCTTCCAAGCTTCTACCTGCAACGTCGAGGGGGGGAGAAAGGGGTCGTTATCCAGCAGCGGCGACGGACTGAGGTGACCTGGTGGCGGCTGTGGCGGCTCGCGGGCTGGGCGGACTGCACGGCGGCTTCCCTCTGCACGGCGGCCTTCCCCCCTTCTCACAGCCCGTCCACCTCCTCCAGCACGTCCGGCCGTCCTCCTCCCTCTCACGCTCGTCCAGCACGTCCCTTCCTTCCACCCCTTCCTTCACGGCAGTCTTCTGCCGCCTTCTGTTCCTCCTTTCCCCCCTTCTCAAGAGGGGGTTCTTATAGGCCTTGGGAAAGAGGGCCTCCACACACGTGGAGGACTCCTCCTCATGCATATCCGTCCCACTCCTCCTTGGCCATTCCTCCCCACACTCCCTCTCATCCAGCCATGCATCGGCTGGGGGAAGGGATAATAATTAAAAAATTTGCAATTACCTTATCCTCTTGACCTCTTCCCAAGAGGCTGTTTTCCCACGGCTATGCCGGTTTGAATCCCCGACCTCATTTTCCTAAGGTGGAGTGTCTCCATTTCTCGCGTGTGGTTATAGATTAGCTGCTGGCACTAGTGATAATCTTTGCGCGAGATTTACACGACGTGCGGGAAGTCATATTTACGGCACGCGGTGTGCGGAAATATTACAGTGACGGCGGTTTCCAATGCAAAATATGGGCATCACTATTAGTGTCGCAAATAGCGACGGTGCCCAAACAAAAAAAATATGGGCCAAAATACGAGCGCACTATTTCGCATGCATACACGAAAGAGAGAGCAAAAGGGACAGCAAACATCTTGCATTTGAGAGGGAGAGGGAGAGAAAGAGAGAAAGAGGGAGAAGGAAAGCTTCTCACCACTGCCACCGCCGTTCGCGAAGAAGAGGAGGAAGTGTATGGAGGGCGAAGAGGAGCCACCATCGCGAAGAGGAGCCACCGAATCCATCTTCGATTCTTTACGGTGAGTGCATTGTTCATTCTTGCTTTGTTTTTGTATTTTCTATTTCTCTTTTAGTTGTTTTTTTTAAAATTCATGTGTATTGAGAGAGGGAGAGAAAATGGGAGAGGGAGAGGAAGAGGGAGAGGGAGAGGGAGGGAGAGGAAAGAGAGGGAGAGGAATAGAGGAAAACATTAAACATAATAGGGAATGAGAGAAAGAGAGGGAGATGAAGAGGGAGAGGGAGAGGGAGAGGGAGGGAGAGGAAAGAGAGGGAAACATTGAAAATAATAGGTAAGGAGAGAAAGAGAGGGAGAGGGAGAGGGAGGGAGAGGAAATGAGAGAGGGAGAGGAAGAGAGAAAAGGAAATTAGATAGGGAGAGGAGAGAGAAAAAACATTAAACATAATAGGGAAAGAGAGAAAGAGAGGGCGAGGTTGAGGGAGGGAGAGGAAATGAGAGAGGGAGAGGAAGAGGGAGAGGGAGGGAGAAGAAAGAGAGGGAAACATTAAACATAATAGGGAAAGAGAGAGCGAGAGGAAGAGAGGAAAAACATTAAACATAATAGGGAAAGAGAGAAGGAGAGGGAGAGGGAGATGAAGTGAGAAAAGAAAATGAGAGAGAGAGGAGAGAGAAAAAACATTAAACCGGTTTAGGAAAAGAGATAAAGAGAGGAAGAGGGAGAGGGAGGGAGAGGAAAGAGAGGGAAACATTAAACATAATAGGGAAAGAGAGAGGGAGAGGACGAGAGAAAAAACATTAAACATAATAGGGAAAGAGAGAAAGAGAGGGAGAGGGAGAGGGAGAGGGAGAGGAAGGGAGAGGAAGAGAGAAAAGGAAATGAGAGAGGGAGAGGAGAGAGAAAAAACATTGAACATAATAGGGAAAGAGAGAAAGACAGGGAGAGGGAGAGGGAGAGGGAGAGAGAGAGGAAATGAGAGAGGGAGAGGAAGAGAGAAAAGGGAATGAGAGAGGGAAATGAGAGAGAAAAAACATTTAACATAATAGGGAAAGAGAGAAAGAGAGGGAGAGGGTGAGGGAGGGAGAGGGAGAGGAAATGAGAGAGGGAGAGGAAGAGGAAAAATGAAAGAAAGAACGAGAAAGGGAGGGAGAAAACATTAAACATAATAGGGAAAGAGAGAAAGAGTGGGAGAGGGAGAGGGAGAGGGAGAGGGAGAGGGAGAGAGAAGGAGGGAGAGGTTGTTGTTATTGTAGTAGTAGTAGTTTTTTCTCTTTTCTTGGTTATTGTTGTTTAGTTTTCTTATTTTTTGTTGTAGTAGTAGTACTAGTAGTAGTAGTTTTTTCTTCTTTTCTTGTTTATTGTTATTGTAGTAGTAGTAGTTGTTGTTGTTGTGGTTTTTTTTTCTTTTCTTGTTTATTATAGTGGTAGTGGTAGTGGTAGTGGTGGTCGTGGTCATGGTTGTGGTCGTGGTCGTGGTCGTAGTCGTAGTCGTAGTCATAGTGGTAGTCGTCGTAGTCATGGTTGTAGTAGTAGTAGTGGTTTTCTTGTTTGTTGTTGTCGTTGTTGTAGTAGTAGTAATAGTTTTGTTAAAGAAAATGAGATATGTTTTGTTAAAGAAAATGAGAGAGAGGGAGGAAGAGAAAAAGGAAGAAGGAACAAGAGAGAGGGAATAAACATACAGCATAATAAAGAAAGAGAAAGAGAGAGAGAGAGATGGAAGGAGAGGAGATAATGAATGGATAAAAAACAAAGAGAGAGTGGTGGTGAGGTCCGCTGAGGTCAGGAGATGGCAAACACTCCGACATACGTTAATTTCTGGGTGGGTGGGTGGAGATTATCAAGCAAGAGTACGAGTAAATGGATAGAGATGATCAAGCAATAAAAGCGACATGTACGCCTCATTTATGGTAGAGTTCGCTAGGAGCTAAGAAGGGAACCAATGTCTTAATGCACCTTAAGAACGAGAGAGTTTTCTCTATATAAAGACCAAGGAAGCCTCAAATGGTATAGAATTTTCTTTATATAAAGACTAATGAAGACTCGGATATTGTAGAAATTGTAGGACTCACAAACACTAGAAAAGGCCTATACAATGACTTCTATTGGGAATGCTGCAAGTTACATGAAAGATTTTTAACACCCCCAGGAGATCATGTACAATCATTACCAGCAGAAGGTTGATTTAAGAGTTTGGGTCCCGTAAATTTAACATCAATAACAAAGGACATGTAAAAAAAATAGGTTGTTTGTCAAAGGCAAGCCACTATTACTATTCAAGAAGGTTGCCTACAGGGCTACCAAGGACCAAAATTGATTTAGATCTCATACAGATTGCACCTCCTTTTCTTTTATGCATGCTGGTGCAGTTTTGAATAGCTCAAAAGTAAACTCTTGCTTGCATGATATGTTTTAAACTATTCAAAGGTAACCTCTTTCTTGCATGATATGTTTTAAACTATTTAGAATCCTAGGAAATTCAAAGAAAAGACAGGATTCTTTGCCACCCAAGCCTACCATGCTTACTCTATTGTTGCTTGAGAGATTGTTGCAAGGGCTTCCCCCAATTATGAGGTCACTCTTTCCCACTGCATCCAAAATCTCAGCCAACTTATCATCAGTAAGATCTCTAACATCATCCTCCATTTGAAATCGGCCTGTTTGGCCAATTTTGTTTCACCAGCTAGCTATTATGTTTTTACATTTATCATTAATCTCCACAATAACAACAGCCTTCAAAATTATACCCAATTTGTGCAATGCCACTTCTACCCCACCAAGGCCCGAGAATAAGAACAGAATTGTTAAACCTTGCGGATATAATTATTTCAATGGTGAAAGATTGTAACAAACAATATTGACCTGAGATGAGTTGCCCAATGCATCATACCGATCTGAAAGGGTAAAGCAGCTTCGAGTGTGGTCACGATCATATCCAAGCACTAGCTCAATCTCATGGAGTTCAAGTGGGGCAGCTTGGCCTGGGCTAACCCAGGCCAAGTTCCATCTTTCGCATGCCTAGACAATCTCCTATTGAAGATAAGAAGGTATCTCGCTTTCTTTGTGGGAAGAAAATATTTTTCTGATCAGTCCACATAGAGTGCTAGGGGCACGCCATGTGTTTATGCAATTCAACTTCTCTCTTAGATCCCATGGGGGCCAATACTTCTTTGTTTCTGGAAGCACCTCAAAGATCGTCATGGAAGCAGGGGGAAGGATCAACCTTCTTCCATCTACTGGAAGGTTATGAACATAACCACGAGGCCTAAAGCATGCTGAAAAATATCTAGAGTCTATGAACTCTGGATCTATGCCATTAAAATGTCGATTGATGGTCTCCCACTCTCAATTGGGAACGTTCTCAACATTTTCAAAATAGAAAAAGGGAGGGCCTTCCATCAAACTATTCAATGGTTTTGGCTTGCCTTTAAAAAAGCCAGGAATTCCAAAACCCATGCCCTTTTTGAACTTAAAGGGTAGGATAGAACCTAGATGTAGACGTGATGTTTTTCCATTCATAGATTGAGTCTCGAGCCATAAAACACTCGAGTCTTCAGTGGCACACTCATCCAAGTCTAGAGTGCAAGTAATGCTGATGTTTGCTTTAAGGCCCAAGTAACTATACCATAGCTTAAGGGCTCTTTCATCTGCCCAATATATTTTGCTACAGATACCTCATGAGGGTCCATCATGTCTAGTTATTTGAAAATTCTTGGATATTTTAAATGAGTGTTCAACTTCTCTTGCCATAGGAATCTTCTTGCCCAATGAGGGAGAAATCAAGTGATTATGCCCCCCTCCCTCCCCTCACGCTCTCGTTTTGTTTCTTAGATGATGCTATAGGCTTTGAATATTTGAAGACCACTTTACAGAAACAATATTGCATTTTACATAACAAACCATGCCATTTCTTTCAAAGGTCCAAATATGCACAAAGTCATAGACAAAGGATTGAGAAAGAACCCGGTAAATGTATAAGCTAGGAATCATGTTTCTTGCTCCCATACAAAAGAGAGGACATGTCTTGAGCATGGTATATGCAAATTATTATCCTTTTCAGGCTATGAATCCTTCTCCCAATCTAATTGCCATCCTAGCCCCTCCAAGCTTGCCAGAATTTGCCGTGAGAATGCCCATTCCACTCACATACAAAGACCGAATACATTTTTGAGAACGGTGGTGGAATTCTTCTCCAAATCTAATAACACTTATGAGTTTCCCATATAAACTCTAGCGCTAGCCAATCCATCAAGCTTACAATAAACACCTCCCTCCCTATTCTGTCTATTCTGTCTATTTGTAAACAAGCACATTTTGATATTGGCAGGTGCTTCGAGGCAGACAAAAGGTTGCAATGTTTAATAATGCTGTAGATTTTGGAAAACTGGCAATCAACTTGATAATTTTCCACAATGATATTACATTTTACTATGACGTATTGTATCAAGGGATAAAAAATGATTAACTTTGCATTAGGAGTCAAGACACATGTACAATTCATGCTTACACAATGAATGTTGACCACTTTCAAAGAAAGCTGATGCCATCCAATTTTTTTCTCAAATTATAGATATGATATTTTATACTTGGAGCATCCACTTACTCAATTCGTTGACTAATCGCTTATAAGGGTACATAAGATATGCATTTTAAGTAAGATAATTTTTTTAAGATTTATATTACTGTGCACTATATGATTTAAATTGATTATGCTAACATCATTTTTTGTCTGTGCAGGTAACCTTTGTGGATACTTAGATTATTAGAAGGAGTCGAGGGATGAGTGATGAGGAGTTGCACGATATCTTCACATGCATGTCTCCAGATCAGATGGCAAGATTCAGAGACATGGCAGACCAAGAGCTATCTCAGACATCATCAAGCCGCTCTATTAGATCTACTTCGGTGCGATTAGATGCTTCAATTTCGAGCAGACGAGGTCAACGCTCCAGACTTGGGCCAAACGAAGGGAGTGCTTCAAGGTCAGGGGATGCTGCAGAGATCTCGATGCAGTGAGCCCACGGTCGGCTCAGGATACAAGTGCTACTCCTTGCACTCATGGCAGTTCTAGAGAGCGTGGCTCAGGTGCTTGCTATGGAGGCAGGGACAGGTGTCTCCATCTCCTCATTCTGCTGGAGTTGCATCACCTCTAGGATTTGTCACACGTGTGGAGACATCTACTCCAGTCACTCCGGCTTTTGCTCTTAGTCATCCATAGGTGGCATCCCTATGGGTACTACTCTGATAGATACTATCCCGGTCGGTACACCAGATGTAAAGGGGTCTCCTGGATATGCCCAGGAGCATGGTCGTAGGTGGGAGGACCCATCTTAGACATACCCCAGAGGGATATGCCTACCTTGTAGATGATAGGTCAGGATTCATCATCATGAATAATGAGGGGAGGAGAGTGATGGCTCGCATGAGAGAGTTGTGCCAACAAGTTTTTCGGCACAACGTCTTGGATCATTAGAAAAATATACTGGAGGGGAGCAAGGACTACATAGTAGCATCCTTACATGAGGAGTTTCCGTTACCAGTCGCAGCTGATAGGTTTTCTATGAGATGGATGATGGAGTGCATGCGTGCATATATGCCACACAAACGATCGCACATACGCAAGCCACTCAAGAGTGGGGCTGCAAAGCTCGAATCACTAGATGCGCATGACTGGCACCGACTGAGGGAGGAGGCTACAGATTCTCCAAGACGTTGGAGACAACAGCACAAGGCGGCGAGGGCACGACTAGAGGCCAAAGTGGTCCATCATCTTGGGAGTGGTGGCCACAGGATATATCTGGACGACTTTGTAAGTTTTTCTTTTGTTTTTCTTGCTTTTTTTTTTGCAATATCCCTTGTACTGACAATTGTGTTGCTAATAGTTAGTATTTTTTTCCTTTGTAGCACTCCATTACAAATTGTGATCTGAATGGCCTTGAGACTCGATATGCAGAGAGGCACGGTCTCACTGCATTGATCGACCGATTGTATGGATTCGACGACCCTGTAAGTCACTCATCTTTCTTGTCCGTAGTTACCATGTTTAATTAGAATGCATTATTGTATAGTGGACTGATGTGTAGTTGTTTCTTTTTTTGCAGAGTCCGTTCAATGCTCCTTTGCGACGGGATGAGCTTTCAGATAGCGATGATCTATAGTTCGCCCTTGGATCCCTGGAGCTCACACGCCCTTTTTTTTTTGTCACGTGATCTGTATAGACATTTTCTATGTAGTAGTGATATCTAGCCATGATTGTACCAGTCACTTTCATTTTGTAATCATGTATTTATTTCATGTATCAATGTAATGATTTAAGTACATTTTTTCTTTCTTTACACGAGCATTGTACATAGTGCAGAAACTATTTTGTATAGCCCAAATAAAGCACATAGTGCTATATGTGGCACGACAGCTTGCTGCCCTGCCACAATTTTTTTTTCCCTGTTACCATCGCTATTAGCGTCGCAAATTTACTGCACGCATCATTATTGGCATCGTTATTAGCGTCGGCATTAGCGTCATTATCAGCGTCGTTATTTGCGATGCTAATACCGACACAAATAACGACGCTGATCATGACGCTAATACCAACTATTCTATGGCGTCGCCAATAATGATGCTTTTTGTGAGGACAATGGCGAATTTCCTTATTTACATTTTCGTCTCTTTTAACGTCGATATAAGGCTTATATCTTGTAGTGAAATCGACCCAACATAGATGAAAAATATAAGCAACGATTAAGATGTTATGGTTTTATTTTTTGGCCAAGAATAGACGATGATCTAGCTAATTTTGGCAGAAACTGAAGAGTGAGTAATCATGAAGAAACATGTGTCGTAGAAGTCTGCACAAAAAGCTATTGTCATGTTTTAAGTCCAGTTTACTTGAACTAATATAAATTTTGATAACTCCAAATTGAGCATCGATTTGCTAGAAACAAAGATTCTTATGCCTAACACATCACAAAAATTGGTTTTCTTTAGTAAGGCTTTTCCTTAAGAGTTTTCCAAATAGAAACTTTTAGGTTGTCCAAGCAAGGCATATCTACAATTCAACATATCTTCAATCTAAATGATGATTGATGATGATCAAATGAACTTCTTCTATGCTTAAAATTCATAACATAAGATACTCATAACATATAGAATACATCAAATTTATGCATGAAAAGAATATGAATCAAGAATTAAAGAGATAGTACATAGGTATACTTCTTGATTATCTTCTTCAAGGAATTGGTTGTAGTCGACTATGATAGCTCTGATACCATGTTGAGATGTAGAGAGAGAAGATATATAGAGACATGCGAGAGAGAGAGAGCCATACTATATACAATCTTGAACACTATTTCATATTGATCACAATCTACATATATATAGGTAAGACCTAGTCTAGATAGGGTTAACTATATATATAGCTCCCACATATTATGGCACCAAAAAGAGTGCTTGGCAAGAGAAAGAAATATACTCATCTCATAGTAGACATCAAGTCAACATGAAGCTACATTTAGGATGTGTTCCTAGATGGATCATAGACTAGAACGCATCATCACATGTGAGACCTTTGGACTATCTCCAACAAAGAAAATGCATAGTCCAAAAAGGTGTGTCTTCATTGATGACAACACACAAGTAGATGGGGACTCCAATATCATTGATGACATTGTTGAGTAGATAGGTAGCCACCTATATGTTGATTTCATTTATACATCATTGTTGCTTATTTTTAGTCATTATTGTTTATCATATTATACATAATTGCTTTGCTACTACTGTTTTTTATTATTGTTTATTAACATCTGTGTTTATAGAGACCAATGTACACCATGAGAGTCTAGATAGTAATGAAAAGGCGAGGGATGATAGTGGTCAAGGGATGGACAAGGACGAAAAACGACAAAAGCACTTGAGGAACCTAGGCAAGCAAGACTCTCTAGGTTTGATGAAGGATGTGTTGATCTAGTTTATGTCAAGAAGGTGTTGTTACCTCCTATTGTGTCTCTTTGTAGATTTGTGGCTCATGATGTTGTCGTGCCGCTACGCACACACCATGTAAAAAAATATAGAGTGTGGCTTCCTTTTAGATTTAGAGAGCCAATGCCACTTTAGGCAATAGTGTTAGTGTCCATGTTTCAAAAAATTAGATTTTTTTAGACAAGTTTTTAGCCAATTTTTGATACTCTAGATATTATCTCTTGTAAAATTCCATAAAACTATAGATAACTTCTAGATTAGGATGACATGTAAAAGAAAACATGTAGCTTTCAGCCAATTTGAGAGGATTTTATGTAAAAATAGAGATTGACGAAATCGCATGATGCACGATCGTTGTTTTCAGGCAGTGAATAGCACTCCGAAGGGGGAGATGAAGAAGGAGTGATCTGGCAGTATTCTGGTCAGGTGCTGGTATTTTACCCCCCTTTCGGAGCGAATGGTAGTATCAAATTGGTGATCTAAGAAGCATAGAGGAACGTATTATTTTATACACGTCTTTATCTATTATAGTTATATCTTCTCATAATGCTGAAAATTCTTTTTGGGAGTATTCTTCTACGTCTTCAATTTCTTCGAATCCCTTCTCTTTTGTCTACTCCTCTCCATGAACGTACCTTCACCCTGTTGTCTCTTATCTTCAAGAACTTGGATTGAAACCTTCAACCCTTCTCTTATCTCTACCATCTCTGGAGCCTAAGCTCTTGAACCCCCATACATTCTTGTCTTACCAAACCCCTCTGGTGACCTTCAACCCTACACGCTACGACATTAGTGAACCTGACATAAAGGTCGGTGTAAGAAAACTCCAAGATGGGGGATTCTTCAGGAGATACTCTACAACAATTGGTGTGCATATTGCAACAAACTCAGCAACAACAAATCCAAATGTTACAACAACAACAGTATAGGCAAGACGAAGAGAAGATTAATTGCATAGCTCTCAAGGCCCTAGAGGAAGTTGGGTTGGAATTAAAACAATTTAATGGTCAAAATGTATATGTTTTTACTCACTTTTATGTTGAAAAAATGCTCTTCTTTGGTGTATCACAACATCCATGGAGTCGCCATTTTGCTAGACTAGCCAAGCATGGTATTCAAGACAAAATCCATGGTCTTTTTCAGTAAGATGCGGATTGGGCTGCATTCAAAAAAGCCCTATGCAAAGAATTCTTCTTAGAAGACTTTGGCCTAATGACGAAGAAAAGTTTCACTAATTGGGTTGAGAAACCCAACAAAGATTTAGTTGCAACAACTTTATACCATGAATTCGAAAGTAAATTTGGACAACTTGATGTTGAAGACCAACAAAGTATGGAAGGTCAAAAGATTGAATTATTCTTTAAGGCTGCAGATCCCATTCTGCAAGAGAAGCTTGCTGATTGCCTAGAAGATGCTTCCTCCAAATCAGGAGTCAAGACTACATGGACAAATTTTACTGATGCAGTTAACATGATTGCTCTAAGAGAGCGGATGCAACTAAGATTGGGCTCTACTTCAACTTCAACAACTCCATTGATGGAGCTTGTTGCACCTTCAAAATCCTCTATTCCTTTAACTAATCAACCAACTCTTAATTCTTCAGTTTCTTCTAAAAATGATATCATGGATGAACTCATTTAAAGTATGCGTGACCTTCATTTGAATCTTACCGAAATTAGTTCCAAGGTGGAGAAGATGGATGTCAAAGTTGAAGAAGAAGGATGATCATCAACTCAAAGACCCATGAGAGAAGGCTTTAAAAGGTGTTGTATTTGGTGTGACAACCAATAACATGACAAAAGGGAGTGTTCAGCCTTCCGTGAGGCTAAAGCATAGAAGCGCGTCTTTTGGAAAGACGAAAAAAATCATGCAGCTGAAACTGGTCTTCCATTGGAGCCAAATTTTGGAAATGGTGGAATGAAGAAAATATTAGAAGATTTAGCTAAAAAGAAATCCTATGCAGCAATTGATGCAACTACCTATGGGCTGCAAATTGAGCCAATTCAATTAAGTTTGAAAGCATGCAAAGCTAATGTGCAATCTAAAGTATGGATGCATGCACTAGATCAAATGGAACATGGTAAAGCAACCCAAGACAATTTGGCTAACGCTAGTCACTGCATTCGAGGAATAACTGGTTGGAAAGAACCGCTAGATCCTTTTTTCGCCTTTACACATTTAGTTAATGTCAATCATTAAGAAGTCTTGATTGAAAAAAAGAGAAGAACAGAATATGAACTAGGGCCTTCCTATTCTGGCCCTCCAAAACATGTAACTAGAAGAACACCTGAACAACCAAAGCTTGCTGAAAATATGACCCTAGATCAAGAGATGGAAGATGCACCACAAACAAAGAAGACCAAAGGAAAGAAAAAGGCATGCATCCAGGCAGTCTGACATAGAATCTACAACCAATCTCAAACGAGTCCTGGAAGAATAAATTCTGGGAAGCAAAATTGAATTCACCTTAAATGAAATTATTGGAATTGCCAAACGTGAATTCCATGATGTAATTATTAATGTAATCAAAAGGAAAAGACAATATGTTGGTGATGAAGCTGAAGAAACAATGCATGCTTTTTTGCAAGTCCTTTGAGTTTTTGTGCAAGATGAAAAGAAGTTGACTTTACAAGGAATTCATCTTGAAGCAGTTAAAGAATTAATTGCAACCTACCTCTCAAAAAGAAGGCTGTCTACAGCACTTGCATAAAGAGGAAGAGGCTCAGTTCATTCCAAGCAATCACTACTCCCATACGCATTGGGCAAGAGCAACAACGGAGACAATCGTCAAAATTAGAGAAAAAGAAACACCATGTATTGCACTCTTAGACCATGGCTTAGAGATTCAAGAATTTGTTGAGGAGGAAGACATTGGTTTACTCAACAAGGCTGAAGTGCAAGTGGAGACAAAATACAAGATGGTGGATAAGAAAGTCAAGCATGTGGCAGTCCCACTGCCTCTTGAAAGTGAAGGGCTGGCTGATAGGGCAACAAATCAGCCAAGTCTTTGTGATCCTTCCAACATTGGTCACAAGTTCACATCTGAAAGTATAAAAGAGCTCAAAAAATGTGAAAATGCTTTCTTTTCGTTGACTGAAAAACACTCTTTTATGCAAATGCTAATGAAACATGGAAAGGATTTTGCATTTCAGCCAAGTGAAATAGGATGTGTGGATCCAAATATTGTGGCTCCTATGGTCATTTTTACGATCCCACAAGTGCCTTGAAACCTCAAGCCTATTCTTATTCTAAGGGCGCATTTGCCCAAATTATTGAAACTTCTAAATGAGAAGATCAAAATGAAGATATTAGAACCTTCTTCAACACCTTACTCAAATCAATGGTTTACCGTACCCAAGAAAAATGGAACTTTATGATTCATCCAAAATCTACAGCTTGTTAATCATGTCACAATCCGAAATTTTGGTTTGGGTCCAATTGTTGATGAGTTTGTTGAAGCTTTTGCAGGTAGAGCAATTTATTCTATGGGCAACCTATATTCAGGATATGACCAATTTCAACTTTCATTAGAAATTCGAGACATTACCACAAGAAAGACACCTCCTGGATTGGTCCGCATGTGCACTCTACCACAAGGTACAAGAAACTCCATAGCTCATATGATGAATGCCATGCACAAAGTCTTAAGGGACTTTATTCCACAACTTACTCTTCCATTTCTTGATTATGTATCTATCAAGGGATGTGAAGTCAATGAAAAGAATGAGAAGCTTGACGAAGATGGCTGCAAGACATTTGTAGTTAACCATATTCATGATTGTGACAGGATTTTGACAAGGCTAGAAGAGGTACATCTTACCCTGTCCTAGAGCTAAGTCGATTTTTGGAGTACAAGAAGTCCTAGTGGTCGGTCATCGATGTGGCCCCTATGGATGCAAACCTTCACTAATCAAGATAGATGCCATCAGTAGAATGCAATAAAAATGCATAGATGTTTCAGAAGTAAGAAGATTTCTTGGCGCATGCATATTCTATCTCATATGGATACCACATTTTTCTCATGTAGTCAAACTTTTTTATCAATTATTAATAAAATGCCAAATATTCTCTTGGAGTAATGAGCATCCTCTCACTATGCGTAAATTAAAGAAGGTGTTAATTTCAGCCCCCACTCTCAAAATGGCTGATTATTCAAATGGTCAACCCATCACCCTTACTGTGGATACAAGTCCCATTGGGATATGATGGGTTGTTGGCCAAGAGGATCTTGAAGGTAACAGATATGCAATTCATTTTGGAGCAAAATTTCTCAATGAACATCAAAGAAGGTATGCACAAGTAAAAAGGGAATTACGAGGAGTTGTAACAGCATTAAAGTGTGATCGTGAATACTTTATATGTGTTTCCATAGTGGTAGAAAGTGATTGTCTTCCACTCTTGAGCATGATTGGCAAGTTCTCTACACCCGACATTGCTATGCTAAGAAGGATTGCATATATTAAGTCTCTCAACCTTAATTTAAAGCATATTGTAGGAAAGGCGAATCCAATTCTTGACATGCTATCACTTGCAAGATATGACAATGAAGAAGAGCTAATGGAAGAAGATAAAACTAAAGAATCTATACTTGCTGGATTTCATTCAATGGTTACTGAAAATACATTTTCATTACTTCATATACTGGTCTAAAGCTGAAAATAACAGGGTGGTCAACTAGAAGTAAACATGCTCATTGCATTGCTCAAGTTCTAGTTCATTTCCTTGAAGAATATTATGAAGAATATTGACTGAAGATTGGCCAATATTTGAGCACAATGAAGAAGAAGGAGACTTGGACTGATGAGGAGTTCAAGCATATCAAGAGGAAAGCTTATGAAATTTTCTTAAATAATGACATCTATGGAAGCAAAAAAAGAAGAAGAAAGGAGCGCATGTCTGAGTTTTAGGTAACAAAATATTGCAACAATAGGTAATGAAGGAATTTCATGAAAGCCTATGGGCTGGCCATAGAGGCATATGGGGAATCTTTGGTAAAGTTAAAGAAAAACATTGGTGGCAAAACATGTATCGGGACATAGTACATTTTTTTGAAACCTTTATGTGTGTCAGATGTATTCTATTGTCAAGCATCGAGATGGGTTACAACCAACTTATCCCTTGTCTATACATTATAGATGGGTTATTGATCTTGTAACCATGCCTACACGAATATGGAATATGCGGTATTTAGTGCTTGCAAGAGAGGATCTAACCAATCAAGTTGAAGATAAAGCCTTAACAACCAAGGCTAGTCAAGCTATTTGCCATTTTTTGCTTGAAGATGTGTTTTGCAGATATGGTTTTGTGGGTAAAGTAACTGCAGATAGAGGAGAATTGGATGCTGATGAGGCACACAACTTCTTTGCTCAATTGGGTATCAAGTTGGCTTTGATATTAGCCTAAAATCTTGAAGTCAATGTAGAGTGAGAGAGGTCATCAAACTATTCTCAAAGCTCTAGCAAATTCTTGTAGAGGAAAGATCAAAGAATGGCCTAAAATGCTAGATTTTGCATTATGGGCTGACCGGACTACTAACAGCACAGTGACTGGCTATATGCTAGTTTAACTTATGCATGGACAACAACAAATTATGCTAATTGAAGAATTTATTCTTACATGGAGTCTTCTACCTTGGGAGGAAGGCATCAGTAGAGAAGAGTTGCTGACTTTGCACATATGGCAGCTAGAAAGAAGGCCTGAAGATGTTCAAGCAGCTATTGAGAAGATAAAGACAACAAGACTAAAGAACAAAAGAAGATTTGATAAAAAACATCGACTTCCGCCAAGAGCAATTCAAGAAAATGACTAGGTGCTTTCTATGACAGCAGCCTAGACAATCAATACAGTGCGTCCAAGAAGATGGTAAAGTGTTGGTTTGGCCCATATGTGGTAGATGTCATTCATGACAATGCCACATATTCATTGGCTGAATTGGATGGGACCAGCATAAAGATACCCGTAGCTGGAAAAAGAATCAAGCTCTTCAAATGAAGAGAAATTTCAACATATGAGTTAGAAGACTTGAATATAATTCAAGAGATGAAGACATAGAGGAAGAAGAAGAGGCAGAAGATGAAGATATTGACATGGCAGAAGATATCTCTTCTGACACTGCAAATCCGTAAGACTTTGGCACATGCTAGAGGATGTGCAAGTTAGGAGGGGGTGGATGTCGTGCTGCTACGCACACACCGTATAAAAAAAACTAGAGTGTGGCTTCCTTTTAGATTTAGAGAGCCAATGCCACTTTAGGTATTAGTGTTAGTGTCTATGGTTCAAAATATTGGATTTTTTTGGACAAGTTTTAAGCTAATTTTTGATATTCTAGATATTATCTCTTATAAAAATCCATAAAACTATAGAGAACTTCTAGATTAGGATGACATGTAAAAGAAAGCATGTAGCTTTTAGCCAATTTAAGAGGATTTTATGTAAAAAGAGAGATTGACAAAATCGCGGGACATGCAATCGTTGTTTTTAAGCAGTGAACAACACTCCGGAGGGGGAGATGAAGAAGGAGTAATCTAGCAAAATTGTGGTCAGGTGTGCTAGTATTTTACCCCCCTTGAGAAGCGAATGGAAGTATCAAATTGGCGATCTGAGAAGCATAGAGGAAGGTATTATTTTATACATGTTTTTATTTATTAGAGTTATATCTTCTCATAATGTTGAAAGAAACTGATAGCCTTCATCTCTGTTAGTATTCTTCTTCATTTTCTATTTTTTTTTGGGAGTATTCTTCTACGTCTTCAATTTCTTTGAACCCCTTCTTTTCCGTCTACTCCTCTCCCTAAATCTACCTTCACCCTGTTGTCTCTTATCTTCAAGAACTTGGCTTGAAACCTTCAACCCTTCTCTTATCTCTACCATCTCCAGAGTCTAAGCTCTTGAACCCCCATACATTCTTCTCTTGTCAAACCCCTGTGGTGACCTTCAACCCTACGTGTTGCGACAACGTAGTCACATTTTCCATAGATGATGCTCAGTGGGTTAATTGCTTCCTTTGATTCCACTGGTTATCTTGAGACTATGGGGAACTTCCTTATGTCAGCTGTGGGTACTAGAGAACAAACCATACATGTGACGTTGAACAATCTAGCTGAGTGGGGCCCAATTTGGCATCAAAGAAATGAGGAGTTTGAGAGGGCTCTTGGGAGAGATTGGCAAGATCGTAAGGGCAAGAAGTTCTTGGTTTGGGATGGGAACTGTAGGCTAAAAGCACGGTGGAGATGCATCAAAGAAACTAAGTAATCATTCATATTTTGTCCCTTATACATGTAAGCATTGTATTTATATCCCATTCTTATGTTAGTCAAGTTTCAATTATAGAGTACTCCAACAATTCTCAATACCATATTTGTGTGCAATGTCGATTCATTGAGGTGTCCAAGGAGAAGGAAGTAGAGCCACCATTTGTATTGGATACAACCAATGCATAAGTCTTCCTCCTTCAACTATTCTTCTCGTTGTCACATGTTATGAATACATTCTCATATTATTCTTATGTTTGCTTTCAATAGTATTTTTAGAGCACATATTTCTCCAAATATTGCACATGATGTGTACATGCTCCAAAACATTGGTATTGTAAACAAAGAATCCATTCTAGATAGATTGAGTCGAGACATGAGGAACTCGGTTGGGGTTGAGATGAGTATAGATGGAAGGTATGATCATCATGCCACTCCATGGTATAACTCTGCTTGTGGTTTAATATATTTTCTTGTATGGAAGGCACTCTTCTATCTGTAGCTCTCTTGTATAGAATGTGCTTTTCTATCTCTGTCTATAATTTTATTTATGTTTTGGGATGATAGGATGAATTCCATACCTTCATCTCAACAAAATCTGCAAAGGTTGAGGCTCTTGGTATAGATGAGGCAAAGAGGAAGAAACATTTAGATAAGGCTATAAGAGTGTAAGAGGAGTGCCTCAAGGATAGGGATTATAAATACTTATGCATTGCCGATCCCCAAAATGGGGATGATTTCTTTAGGTTGTTATTTAGCCAAAAATGTCACGATGATGGAAGCATGCTCAAGATCACAAGAGACAAGTTGTATTGTCTTACAAGATCAAAATTCTCTCTAAAGAGGTAATTTATATTTAAAAAGCAAGTTATGTGCATGTTTCTTTTGCCTTCAGTGCTTCCTATTTATGCATATTGGTGTGCATTTCACGAAAAAACGATTGTTGCATCTTATGAGTCTTACAAAGTCTAAACACCCCCAATACCCTCACTTTGGTGATTATAAGCTCTTTTGGATTTACATGAAGAAAGATATATATTGGGCTCATTTACATTTGGAGGTAGTGCTATGGATTCAAAAGGATTCAAGTAAAAGGTCCACAATGGTCACAATCATTTAAAGAGTTCTTCAACCTTAACTTGAAGAATCATGTCATGCAAGTTCACACAATGCAATACATTTATATTTATTTCTTGAGTGTTTTCTTAATGTATGTGTGGAGCCCCGAGAGGAACACCAAGGAAAAAGGAATTCTCTTGCAAGAAAATCTATCTTGTAACATCAACAAGCTTGTTTATCATGTTTTATATGATCACAATGAAGAAAAGAACACCAGGCACAACAAATCTTCATGCAACATCATGTAAATCTCCCACGGTTTTTAATAGAATCAACCATATTCTTCAATATCTTCACAAAATCCATCAATAGAACAAAGAAAGCAAAGGAATACACCATCTTTGAATGGAAATACATCACATAGTATTCATCTTCAATATCTTCATAATCTTCTCTCTCAATCTCTCATATACAATCACTCTGTTTGAGTAGAATTGGCTATCTCTGACTCTCTCTATCTCACTCCATCAATAATACATCATGTCCTCACTACAATCTCCCAAAATCACTCTCAATAATCACTCTTAGGTCGTGGATACCCCTCCCAAGAGGTATGTCTGATATGAAGAGTCACCAGAGCCACTACAGTGTCTCTTCACCGCTCACTACTGTCACTTCACTCTAGTCTTCTCTTGAGTCTTCAGCAGCTACTTCTTCCACTTCCTTCAGCTCTTTTGCACTTGTATTCACCTCTTTCCAAGGCTAGAAAACTTTCCCCAAAGTCACACATATATTCCACAGAACACTTACAGAAGCATACAGAACAGTCTACAGAACAGTACCAGAACAGAAACAGTACAGAACAGAACAGAGACAGAACAGAAGCAGAAGCTCTACAGAAGACCTACAGAAGGTTACAGAAGGTCATCAAAACCTCATAACTCACTCTCAACCCATTCCAAACTCTCACAAACCATTCAATAAGCTTTCACAATATCTCATTCTTCATCAATCAATACTTCATCCCTCCTTACAGAAGATAATCAGAACAAAACAGACCAAAACAGAAGGTATACAGAACCATTCAGAACCTATCAGAACATCACAGAACCATCAACAAACATCATGAACTTCCAAAACACAATCAATATCATCTAAAACACTCTCAAACCACTTCTAAATCAACCAATCATCCCATAAAATCAACCATTCAGCTCTCAAAAACAACAAAAATCAGCCAAAAAACAAGTCATTTCAACACTCAACATATCCCCACACTTAATAAGGAAGCGTCCTCGCGACCCAAGAAAAAGGGAATACAAGTTCATAGAAAAGCTCAACTTTGATCTTCAATATCTTTGCAAAAAGAATCCATCCACCACGACCCCAACTTATAACCTGTTTCTGATATAAAAATACAAAGAAAGGAAAACCCTTTTGAAATTAACACCTCTTATCAAACTAAAAATTATCACAAATTTGTACAGGATATAAAAGTTTTCTTCTTCGTCATCTGCATCAGCTTCAATTCTCCATCCACGACTCCATCTCTACAAATCTCCAAAACATAGCTCGTACACAAAATCCAATAGGAAACCACCACGTTCGTTTGACATACATGAACTCACAACACAAACACTAATACACAACACAACCATCTGAATGACTTCTTCAAAAAGAAAGTTGTTCATTAAAAAGCTTCCACGATACATTGGAAAGGTATCAATGAAGATGATCCCTCTTAAAAGATTGATGCTATCGGAATCGATCCATAGATAAGGATTCATCTACAAAGTTTTTAGGAGGATTTTGAAAAAATTGGAGACAGCACATCCTTTTCAACAGGACCAAGTATCTGCTAGGCAAACAGAGGGCATGAAAATACAGTATCTCCAACTGTTGGGAATCAATGCTAACATTGACATTCATGCACAACTTTGGAATAGGCTTTGAATCAGTATGAGAGTGCCTATGCATATACGCCAGGTACCAAGCAAAGTGAGCAGTTAATCTCACTGAGGGATCTGCAGACTGTGAATACTGTTGGGCAAAATGAACATAGTTTTGATAAGCTTGACTGGAAGCTGTCCATTCTCCTGGAATTACTGGCCAATTAATCTGCGGTCCTGTAAGGCAATCATCCGAACTCCATCCCCTTCTTCTAGAAATCTGATTATCAAAACCGTCACAGTTACTAACCAACTGAGGTGGTTGAGATATGGAAGTGTTAGGAGAGGGTAGTGGAATAAGGGAAAGTGGATGTAGGGAAGGATAGGAAAAATCATAAAAGGAAGAAAAGGTTAAAGAAGGAGTGGCAGAAATTTGTAAGGAATCACTAAGGAACGGTATTAACTGATAAATAGGAAATGTGGAGGGTACATTAATGAGGGGTGAAGGACAGGGTGGAGAAGGGGAAAATACCCTATCCTCAATAAAGGAACAGTAAGTGAAAATAGGAATTTGAGGGAAATTTGAAGGTTGGAAAAGAAGTGGTAAAATTACTGTGGAATTAGTTTGACAAAGGGAAATATATATAGCATAGCGGCGAGCCAATTGTTGGTAATAGAGGAGGGTAGGAACAGAAGGTCCTAAGAGAGATCGTCTATGATAGGCATCAAAGAAGATAGCATCAAATGGATTATGTTTGGAAAGATAGGTTAAGAGATCCATCCTCAGTTGGTTAGTACTCTGGGTAAAGGTAGGAGCTGTGTTTTGTCTTTGATTGAGGACCACCGAATCAATCATGGGATGCCACAAAGTATCCTGACAATCAGCTACTTTGGAGGAATAACTTTGAAACATATCAGCTATGCGCAACTCCAAATGATTGACATATAGAACAGCCTGTAAGACCACATCCCCCACATACCATGCCATATCTACCTCATCTGGAATTAACAAATCTCCTCGGAGATACATATATGACAACAACATGGTGTCTGGCGTGACAGAATCTTCAAAGACCTTTCTGACTACCTCTGTCAACAACTCAGCAGACCAAGCCCCACTCCAGCCATCCTCTGGAAAAGGTAAATCCATCGTGGAAAGCTTCATGTAGAAGACCAACTTCTGTAAGTGGTAGTGGACAAAGAAAGAATGGTCTGGTAAGACATATTCCTGAAACTGTTCAAAGGTGGACCATAACAAGTCCATTCTGGACTGCAATCTTTCCACTTTATCTTGGAATAGAGGGCACAAAGTAGCCTGTCTCTGTAGGGCAGCCAAATCCTGCTGTGAAAGAGAAGGAATTAATGGAACAGGAGGGCTTGGAGGAACAGAGCGGGACTGTGCAAGCTGATCTTGCAACTGCTGGATTTGGGAGGCTTGGTTGGCCACTGTGTCATTAGCCATCTGTAAAGCTGAAAGCTTGTCATCTAAAAGAACTTGGAATTCTGTCGCTTCGCTGGACATCCTCTCCTTCTCTGCTGAAAGACTAGTAACCTGTGACTGAGCCTCGAATAACTGGGTCTTCAATGAAGAAATCTCATCGCTTTGAGTGGCAACCAGTTGGGTTTGTTGTTCCATTTGCTTAAATAAATCTGCTAGGGTATCCTTAGCAGAAGCTAACTCAGATGTTGCCTTATGCAACTGGTCTTTGGACTGCATGAGCTCCTCATAGAAAGATGCGTACAGCTGTTGAACACAGGCTGTCACAGACAACTCAATGGAACTTTGAATATCCTTGCAGAGGAAAGAAATGGCATCTCCTGAAACGAGACTGTTCACGGAAGGAACTGAGATCTCTAAGGATCCTTCTCGATGTGCTCGGAACAGATTATTGCAAGTGAGATACCCAGGGAGTTCACTGCCAGAGGTAGCAGGGATAGGCACTGAGGGAAGTACAGAAGGGGCTTTATCCGCTACCCTCTTCAAGCGTTTGCGCTGTATGACCAGGGGAGGCGGAGAATCATCATCCTCAATGTCAATAGGTGCTGACTCGTCTGAAGGTGGAGGAGGAGGTACTGGATCTGATGGAGGAGGTGGAGGTACAGTCTTCTGTAAACCTGAATAGGTCAAGAAGGCAGGCAAATATGATCCGTAGGTAACATTGGTAACATTACCCCTCGTGACTTTAACAAAATGCTGATCCATTTTAGTAAGAAGGTATGTGCTCCAATCAATAGCAACTCCTTTCAGCACCATCCTGGAAGCTATGAAAAGCTCTTTGGACAAATAGTGGGATGGCGTTTTGGCAGGCATAAACCTGTCCTGAAGGAACTGACACATCGTCTTCCATACGGGATCAGTAATCATAGAAAAAGAAACTCCTGAAGAGTTTATCACCTTCTTAACATCAAGGACTTCCCTTGTCTGCTTCTGCAATAGCTTGAGAATCTCTTCATTAGAGAAGAGCTGACGAGTGGTCACAAAAGGTTCTCCTTTGGAGGGTAAAGATAGAGCCTTTCCTAAGCCGCGAGATGTCAAAGTCATAGACATGCCTTGGACTACTCCTGTCTTCTTGCTGTAAGAGGCAAGGAACTCATCACATAAGGACGGATCCTCGGGAAGTAATGGAAAAGGAGTGGCCACAAAAGCAGCAAGTCCTGCCTTCGTGAGGGGCTCAAAAGTAAGTAGGGACGAGTAATCCCTACTAACTAGTGGGACGTACTGGATAGGGGGAGGAGCATGAGAAGGCGCCATTCAGATGGTTACACACACACCACAAACACAGACAATCAAGGAGAATGCCTGCAAAGCAACAGACAAAAACCAAGGATAAGAGAATTACCAATAAAACGTGACTCGACCTACTAACCCCAAGCAAACCACATCCTAGAAAAATTTTGACATGACCTTGAGACAAATGCGACCGAAAGCTTCATGCGATGCATCAGACAAACACCCTGAACCCCGTATCAGGCAATAAAAGAAAAAAAACAGCATACCGTATCCGTAACCGTAACTAAGACAGGAAACCAAAACCATACCATATCCGACACATATCAATACTATATCTGTGATAGAACCAAGACTCGACCATGGAAAAGAACTCTAATGACGGCGCATACCCATCCCACGAAACGCTTCATTAAAAAGGGGATTAAGTGCAGTGAGGGGGGAATTAATGTAATGAAGGGTGGATTTTAATCAATTATTAAAAATGGGTGAATTTTTATTAGGTGATAAACCTTAATAAGAAAACGGTGGTTCCTTATTAAAAATTTATTTACCAATTATTAGGTTAAGCGGTGCAGTTATGCGATTCCCGGACTTCGATTCCCGACTGGGTCTCTAAATGCAATTCATTAATTATAAATTAAGGTGATGTGGAGCGTTTTTTTGCCAGCGCATGCTCAAGTGACAGCTGGTTTATTTTAATTAAAAATTTTAAAGTGCCTCTTTAGCGCACGTAGCGTGTGCTAAGTGAACGGCTGGTTGATTGTTAATTAAAAAGTATGTGTGTTTAGCGCGAATGCGCGTGGAAACTGTGGGTGAATTAAATAATTCATTTTAACAATTAATTTGTGATTAAGGGGGAAATAAAAATAAATAAAGCACATAAAATAAATACCTGGAAGGGGTGTGTATGTAATGCAGAAATGCGCACAGAAGAGTTCCAATAAAGGAAAAGTAAAGAGCACTGATGAAACAACAATGACAACACCTTAGCAGATGTGTTGATTTGGTTTGTGTTGGTTTGTTATTTTTATTTATTTTTATATTTTTAGTTGTGATTATTTATATTTGAATAAATGGAAAATGAGCAAGGGAGGTGAGGGGAATTTTTTAGAATTTTTTAGAATTTTTTAGAATTTTTTACAAATTTTTAAATGAATTTTCTACATATATTGGCAATTTGGGGGTTAAATGAGGAAATATTTAATTTTCAGAAATTTTAGGGTAGGCAATTGCCAGCAGACAAATTCCCAAAAATTGACAAAAGGCAAAAGAAATTTTTAGAAATTTTTCTGAAATTTTTTTATGGAAAAATTAATGTAGTGATTAATTAAGTCACCTAAATCACATTAATCAAATAAGTCAGGTAGGAATAAGTCAATTAAGTCTGGTTAGTGGGGTAAGTCATGTTAGTCTACCTAAGTCTAGTCAGGTTAGTCAAGGTTGATTAGGTTAGTCTGGGTTAGTCTAGGGTGGACTAAGTCAATTAGGTTAGTCTGGGGTCAGTCTAGGTTAGTTAAGTTAGTCGAGGTAAGTTCTAACTAACCTAGGAGAGACTAACTAACCTAGGGTTAGTTTGTGGGGGAAAGACTAACCTGAGGTAGGTTAGTTGACTAACTATAGTTAGGTTAAGGTTAACCTAACCCTAGTTAAGTGAGTTTTTAACCTAACCCTAGTTAAGTGAATTTTTAACCTAAGCTAGGTTAGTAATGAATCACAGTTAGGTTAGTGTTAACTAATCTAAGGTTAGTGGCTAACCTGGGGCAGGTGAGAGGGTGGGAGGAGGTGGCAGAGGGGGAGGAGGCGGAGACGCTGGGAGGGGCGGTGGAGGAGAAGGAAGTCGCTGGGGGCGGAGGCGGTGGAAGAGGGAGAGGGAGTCGCTGGGGGCGGGGGCGGTGGAAGAGGGAGAGGGAGTCGCTGGGGGCGCAAGAGGAGAAGGAGGAGGGAGTCGCTCGGGGCGGGGGAGGAGAAGGAGGAGGGAGTAGGTGATGGTGGTCGCTACGGGGGGAGGAGGGGAGGGAGGCGACGGTGGGCTGGGGAAGGAGGGAGGAGACGGAGGACTGGGGGGGAGGAGGGCAGAAGAAGGGCGAGGGGAAGGAGAACGGCGGCGGGGGAGGGAGAAGAACGCTGGCGGGAGGAGGAGAAGGAGGTCGGGGGGCGCAGGGAGAAGGAGGGGAGGGAGGAGAAGCACGGACATGGGGGGAAAGGAAGGAGAGAGAGAGATAGGAGAGAAAGAAAGAGAGAAAGAAAGAAAGAAAGAGAGAGAGAGATTCACGGGCGGTTGGGGAAGGGGTGGCAGTTGGGGGGGGGGGGGGGAGGGGGGAAGGGGTGGGAGGAAAGGGTGGGTGCCCATGGGGGGGCCATGGGATGGGCAGGTGGGGGTAAGGGATGGGGGGGGCCATGGGATGGGGACAAAGGCGCGTACCCCCGTCCCACGCTCGTGCGCGGGGCGGGGTAAAAAAATTTTCCGTGACGGGATTGAAATGGCGCGAGGAAGACGGTACGGGGTACGCGGACACGACCGAGGCGCGTGGAGATGCGTAAAATCGAAAAAGGGCGCGTTCACGCGCAAAACGGGCGCGAGAAAAAACGGAAAAATAAAGAAAAATTAATAACTCCCAATCCGGACGTCAAAACGAAATAGCGTAAAAACAAAAAGTGGGCAGGACAACAGGGGGAAAAAAGGAAAATATGCGATGGAGGTTCCGGGATGGGTAAAGGGCGTTCACGTGCAAAAAACGCAAAAAACGAACCAAAAACGCAATTTAAAAATTAATATCGAAAGATCCGTGCATCGGAATGAGGTGCAGAAAAAAGGAAAACTGTGCAGAAAGATGTGCCCGACAATCCTATCACATCAAAACATAATTTCGACTGAGATAAGATGCGTTCACATGGGAAAAACCCAAAAAGTAAACCCGAAAATGGGATCGGAAATTAATATCGGACGAACCGTTCACCAGAATTACATGCAGTAAGAAGGAAAAATGTCCGCAGGAAGTGGTGGCACAGGATTATCACATTAAAACGCAGTTCCGGTGGAAATAGGAGGGGTTCATAGGCGAAAAACTCCAAAAATACTCCCGAAAACTCATTTAAAAATTAATAAGTAAAAATCTGGAAGTCGAAAAAGGGTGGAGGAAAAAGGAAAAAGGTAGGGGAAGGCACAGGGACACGGCTGTCAAATCAAATTGGAATTCGGATGCAAACAGGGCAAGTTCACATGGAAAAATGTCAAAAATACGCATGAAAAAGTCGTAAAAAACGGAAAATTAATAACGGACAAACCGTGTATCGGAATGATGCGGAATAGAAAGGAAAACTCGCAGGGAAAAAGCACTAGTCAGGGCTATGACGTCAGATCACGGTTCCGAAGCAAGAAAAGGGCGTTCACATGGAAAAGCATCTAAATTGCGTAAAATGCGTCAAAAATTAATAACTCAAAAACCATGCACCGGAATAGGGGTAGGTAAAAAGGAAAAATGAGCAGTTTGAAGGGAGGAACAGGGCTATAAGGTTGGATTTGGATTTTGGTGAACGTAGGATGCATTCACAAGACAGGACCGCAAAATCAGGGAATGAAGGAAAACTGCAAGGGAACAGCCCCAAAGGTGGGGGGAACATAACTGGGTGGGTGGGAAGGGACCCCCGTAGGGTAAAAGCAAGGCAAGGCATACATGCATGAGCAAGACAAGGCATATGCAAAGGGGTATGCAACATAGACGCGCAGGGACGCGTCCCCATACTTAAGACCTTAACGGATAGGGTTAACCGAGCAACAGGGACCTAGGACCATGCCATAGACCATCCACTAACTTCCCCACACTTAAAACATGACCATCACTAAGAAACAGAAATTGTAGGGTTAGAAAAACTTGGCCCGTTTCGTCAAGAATCAAGGTTGAAGGTCGATGGCACGTCCAGTGTTGTTGTCGGCGCTGGAGGGACCAAGGCATCTTCTCGGCACACGTTCGTCATGGCAGGGACCATGCGACAGCACCCAAGGAGGTAGCTGATGGAAGGAATCGCAGGAAATTCGTCGATGATGAGGGATATTACACTCAACTCACAGTCACTCAATTGGAATGAAAGAACAGTCACTCGCCCCATGACTAATATCACTTGAGGAATAAGGATTAAGACCCATATCTCATACCCGGTTGAGGAATCGACAAGGGGGGAATGGTGCAGAAGGAGTATGCCAGGGTGCACAGTTGATGGTGCAGTAGTGCGTCCAACCCGTCTGGTATAAGTGCAAGGAGGAAGGTAAGGGAGCCTTACAGTGCAGTGTACAGAACAGGGTGATGTGTCTTGTGTTGACGGTAAAGACCCATCCCGTGGGTGCACAGGAAAATGGGAACATACCTAACTCCAAGTGTCGTAACGTCCCTCAATCTCACCTCTCAGTAATTGATTGAAGAAACTCCAGTCACACTCATCCCACCCTCTGTCTCACGCTTTGTTGATAGTTACAAAAGGGCAGCCTTGTCCTGAAACCCATTGATGTCATCCTCATAGTCACTTGTGCAAAGGTTGTATGCCTTGTGCGCATTTGATGGTGCAATTGTGCATCCCGCCCTGTGCCGGCATACGGTGCAAGAAGGAAGGCCAGGGAGCCTTATAGTGCAGTGCACAGAAACAAATTGTGCTTTGTGCATTGAGAGGCCCATCCCGTGCGTGCAACACTTCATTCACACTACTCACCTCTCATCTGATTTGAAGGGAAAAGACTGGTCTCTCGCCCCACCCTCTGTCTCATGCTCTGTTGATAGATACAGAGGGCAACCGTACTCACTTCCCCATCCGGTTAGGATGAAAGCTCACATCACTCAAGGGGTTGTCAATGAAGATCGCGTCATCAGTTGTTGAAGAGGCGTACCCAGGGAGGTAGCCATCAAATCGAACGTTTTATTGGACAGGAACATGTCGATTGCTAGAGGACAGTTAGTCACTTTGCAGAAAGACCCAGGACACAGCGTACCAAGGGAGGCAGCTTCGGAATTGGATCCTAGGGATATCAATTAATAAATCCACTTTCTGGACTGTTGGGTGTTACCACCTTTTCCACAGCCAGCTTCTCACCCAAGGGTGTTTACCACCTTTTCTTGGAACGAGGCCTGCTATGACAGGGAATTGCTTCCTTTTCTCTCATAACAGATTTGTTTTTCTTGTTTTTTTTTCTTCTTTGGTTTTTTTCTTTTTCTTATTTTCCCCTATTCCCGAGGGTGTTCCCACCTTTTCTCGAAGAATAGGTCGGCATGACAGGGATCTAAGTCCTTTTCTCCCATGACCGATATGTTTTGTTTTGTTTTTTTTTCTTCTTCTTTTTTTTCTCTGCAAATTGAGCAAGGGAATGGTAGAAAGACCATTTGTCAAAACCCACATCGCCACTGTCGCTGGTGGAAAATAGAGGATAAGAGATCAAGGCTGGAAGGGGGTTTTGAGGGGACAGAGGGTTGCGTCCACTTCATCAGGAATGATTGAAGAACGGCTATCAGAAGTAGCATCATAAGAAGTACAATGCCGCGCCAACGAGGGGAAGGATCAAGTGACCATAATTGTCAAGATCCCCAAGGAGGGAAGTACTTCTTCAGGCGATATCCGTTGATCAGAAAGGGATCATCAGAGGCATCCACGGTCTGTACTTGGACAGAGCCATTAGGGTTGACGGCAAGTACCTTATAGGGGCCCATCCACCGCTGTTGGAGCTTGCCAGGAAACTTGCCAAAGCATGAATCATAGGCTAGGACCAAATCACCTTCTTTGAACTCCTTATGCTTGATGAAACTATCATGGTAAGCCTTGCGTCGAGCTTGCGTGGCTTCCATGCACTGTAGAGCCATCCTACGAATTTCGTCCAAACATTCCAAGTGCAGGAGACGGCGTTGCAGTGAATCGTCATCCCCCAAACGCTCTTTGATGGCCACTCTCAAAGAGGGTAGTTCCAGTTCAACAGGAAAAACAGCTTCTGTACCATACACCAACTGGAAAGGTGTCCGTCATGTTGCTGCTTTATGGGAGGTTCTGTACGCCCAGAGGGCCTCTGTAAGTCGATCGTCCCAATCACGACGATGTGCAGCAATTATTCTTGTCAGAATCGAGCAGAGGATGCGATTGGTGACTTCGACTTGGCCGTTGGCTCTGGGGTAATAAGGAGTGGACTTGCGATGGCGGATCTTATACAACTCTGTCAACTCTTCCATGACTTTGTTAAGAAAATGAGTGCCTCTGTCACTTACCAGTTCTAAGGGACTGCCAAAACGGGTGATGATATTCTCGTACATGAACAGGGCCACGCTGTTACCATCGTCTCGCTTTAGGGCTTTAGCTTCACACCACTTTGTGACATAATCCATACATACGAGGATGTATCGGTTCTGTTTCCTTCTGGTGGGAGGGTCGATCGGACCTACGAAGTCAATGCCCCACTTCTCAAACGGCTTCAAAGGAAGGATAGGTTGCAGTGGTATGGCACTTGTCTTCGTGGGTTTCCCCATTCTTTGACAAGCATCACATCTTTTACAGTAATCATAGGAATCTTTGTGAATTGCAGGCCACCAATAACCTGCTAGCAGAGCCTTCCTGGCTGTAGCTTCTCCTGCAAAGTGACCTCCACATGGCTCGTCGTGGCAAGCCTTCAGAACAATCCCAATCTCATCTCCTGCAACACATCTTCTGAGCACTTCATCTTTGCCTTTCTTGTACAATGCACCGCCGAGCAGGGTGTATGGGGCTGATTCTAGCATGAGCTTCTTCCTTTCCCGACTAGAAATACCATGAGGTTATTGTTGGGTTGCCAGCAGATTGGCAATGTCCGCATACCAGGGAGTGACAGTTTCTACCAAGAATAGGGAAGCATCAGGGAGGTCTGGATCATCTTGCTCCTCGTCTGCAGTTTGTGGGATACGCGACAGATGATCAGCCAGAACATGGGAACGACCAGGCTTAGTAATCACCTCAAAGTCGAACTCCTGGAATAAAAGGAGCCATCTCATCATTCGTCCTTTCACATCTACTTTGTTCATCAAGAAGGACAGGGCCTCATGATCCACATAAAATTTAAAGTGGGTAGATAGGAGGTAATGGCGAAACTTCTCTAGGGCAAACACCATTGCCAAGCACTCCAGCTCGGTTACTGTATAGTTTCGTTCCCTATCAGTGACTTTTCGGCTTGCGTAATAGATCGGTTGGTCCAACTTGGAGGAGCCCTTTTGGCAGAGGACAGCACCTAAGCCTTCAATTGATGCATCAGTATATACATGGAACTCTTTCGTCCAATCAGGAGGTTGCAGAATGGGTGCTTCTATCAAACACTGCTTCAGAGTGTGGAAGGCTTTGTCACATTCTTCTGTCCAAGTAAACTCTGCATCTTTCCTCAGGAGCTTGTGCAAGGAGGTTGCCTTTGTTGCAAAATGGGCTATGAACCTTCTGTAGTAACCCACATGGCCTAAGAATCCCCTCAACTGTTTGAGGTTGGTGGGTGCTGTCAGAGCTGCGATCTTTTCAATCTTTGCAGGATCTGTTGATATCCCTTGTGCTGAGACAATGTGGCCCAACAGAACTCCAGAAGAGACCCCAAAGATGCATTTGTCGGGGTTGAGGGAAATCCCATACTCCCGGCATCGATCAAAACATTGTTCCAGATATTCCCAGTGTTCACGGATCAAGCTATAGACACAGAAGTCATCCAAATATACCTCCATAAAGTCATGCAGATGATTCTGAAATGCAGCCATCATGACTCGTTGGAAAGTAGCAGGGGCATTGCAGAGCCCAAATGGCATCACTCGGTAAGCGTAGGTCCCCCATTCTGTGGTGAAGGTTGTTTTGGATTGGTCTTCTTCTGCGATTTGGACTTGGTTGTATCCACTGAATCCATCCAGAAGGGAATAAAGCTCATGTCCTGCCACTGTGTCCAATAGTTGGTCTGTGAAAGGGATATGAAAATGATCCTTCTTCGTCTTGGAATTAAGCTTTCGGAAATCCACACATATTCGCAATTTGCCATTCTTCTTGGGTACAACCACGATGGGTGAAACCCATTCACTATTTGCCACTGGATAAATGAACTCGGCTTCTAGAAGCTTCAACAACTCCGCTTTCACCAATGTGGAATAATTCGGGTTCATTCGCCTCTGTCGTTGCCGTACTGGCTTGGCATCAGGCTCCAAGTCAATATGATGTTGACATATTGTGGGATCAATCCCCTTTAGGTCTTTGTAAGACCATGCAAACACGTCCAAATTCTCTTTCAACAAGTTGTACAAAGTTGACAACTCCTCTTCTGGGAGACTGCTACCCACCTTCAAGTGGCGTTCAGTGCCTTCTGCATCCACAAAGGTTAACTGCCTTTCACCTTCTACTTCACGGATAAAGGTCCCGCGGACTGCTTCTGGGTAGAGATCCGACTCCTTCAAGGGAGTGGTGTCCTCTTCTGATATCCCACTAGAACCAACTTCTTCTTTTGGTGGAGACTTAGGTTGCTCATTAAGATGTTGGAATGGGATTAAAGCCGTTCCAGGTTTGGTTTCAAAAGTAATTACCTCTTGGCTTGAGGACTCATCTTCTGAAGATGACACATCCAAGAACGTCACATAACAGGGACCCTCTGATGCCTGTTGGGTTGGTGGGACTGGTGCTTGTTGGCACGGTGCATCATCATCATCTTTCTTTGGCAAGGATAGGTTAGGATGGCATGAGCCACTGCTGAAAGACGGCTTGCTCTTCTTAATCCATTTCTTATAAAGGTTTTGCATAGAAGATCCATTTACCAGACCAAATGGTACCATCATCATTCTGTCCCATAGCATGAGCTCATCGGCTTCTGATGCTTCTGGAACTTCTTCTTCAAATGTATCCTCTTCAGGTGGGATAGAATCTTCCATTTCACTTCCATAATCTTCTTCGTCCATATCATATCCATCCTCTTCTGTCTCTGTCTCTGTCTCCGCGTCTGCTTCTGTCTCTGCTTCTGCTTCTGCTTCTACTTCTGCTTCTGCTTCTGCTTCTGCTTCTGTAGGAGCTCTGTAACAGAAGAACAGATTCTCTGTGTCCTCTCCTGCCTCTGTCTCTGCTTCAGCTTCTGCTTCTGCTGTGGCCATGTACAGGGAGAGCAGTACATCCATGCTTCTATCTCACTGTCAGAAGTGATTTCAGAAGGCATTCCTGATTCAGGCAGGAAGTATTCACCCATTGATAATGACTTTGCATCTGTTGGAAGTCGGCTTACAGTATCCACTGTTAAAGAATGTGCCACTGTTTTCTTGGGAAGGATCTGTTTGACAGCATCTTCATCTGCTGATGTTCCATCTGTAGCCTCATTAGGGGAGTCAGAAGATAATTCCAAGGAGATGGATCCATGTCCTTTTTGAGAACCATACAGTTTCAGCACCACTTTATTGGGTCCTCTACCCAAGGTCAAGGTTCCTTTGAACCAATCCGTCCTTGCTCGAGCTTCAAAAAGCCATGGTCTGCCCAATAGCAGAGGATAGGATGTACCATAAGAGTTTGGCTTCACCACCAAATAGGTCAACCAATAATCTTTTCCAGCCACTGTAGTCTTCACATATGGGAGAATGCCCAAAGGCTTGATTCTACTCTGATCTGCCAGTCTGATGAGCCATTGGGTTGGTTGCACACCTTGTAAGCCTAGATCCTTCATCGTAACATCCGTCATAATGTTTACTGATGAACCACCATCAATCAGTGCATTTGCAATGAAGCAGCCTTCTATCCATACGCCAGTCTCTGGAGTACCTGGATCTAGGAAAGCGTTAGCCACATCCACTTCTTTTACAGGCTCTGGAGCCTTGTTGGACTTTGTTAATGTTGAGGGAGCAATCCTTAAACCATGTCTTCTTGTCAGTATACTTTTGAACCGTTTTCGGTAACTGGGAGACAACATCAATAATTGTCGGAATGTAAGGTTTGGTTTAAAGGTATCTAGATCTCTAACCAGATTGTATTCCTTAATAGGATCCACTGGCTTCTCTAACCGATTAGGGAATGGGGCAACACCCATTTTCATTTTCCCTCTTCCTTCTATCAGAGGAATTACAGGAACTTCTTCTGCCACTTGTGGCACTTCCTCCTCTTCTGTATCCTGGACCTCTGGTCCTGCCTCTGTAACTGTCTCTGTAACTCTCTGTGGCACTGTAGGGCTCTGTACGGCACTGTTAGGCTCTGTTCTGTTCTGTTCTTCTGGTGGAAGATTGAACTTCACTGTTCTGGCAGGAGGGTTATTTTCTTTCTGGATAGGTGGTTCCTTCTGCTTTGCACGCGTGATGGCAGCAACTTCCAATTCCACTAAATTGGAGGTAAGCTCTTGGGCCTTGGACGGACTATCAGTAGCACTGTTTTTCACTGGGGCTGGACTTGGGCAGTCTTTTGCAGTGTGGCCTTCTCCTTTGCATCGACTGCATAAGGGCTTGTAATCCACTGACCTTCGAGGATTTGGACAATTTGGTGAGATGTGTCCCTTTTCTCCGCATCTGTAACACTCCACTTCTGATCTCTGACCACCGCCAGACTGTCTTCCTCTGTAACTTTGGGAAGGAAATCTTCTGGGTCCGAAATTAGGACCAAACTCTCTAGGCTTGGGTCCAATATCTTGTGTTGTCATTTTGGATTCCAGCAAGTTGAATCTTGCGTCTTCTTCCTTTCTTCTCCTATCATGCATCTCCTTCAGAGAGCAAATGTCCTCTGTATGATTCTTCCGCAAACAGTAGGAACAGAAGGCTCCAGGGATGGTTGGTTTCCATGTACATTCAGTGGCAAAATGGCCTGCTTGATGACACTTACCACACCAAGTATTTGACTGCATCACATCTCTTCCTGCTCCTGCAACGTTGGATATGCTCGCTGTGTTCACTTTCAGCGTCTGTAGTTGCTCTGTAATCACATCCATCAACTCCTTTTTAATGTTTGCAACTGAGTTGGATAAATAATCCTTCAAGCTTTCTCCTCCGGACGTACTGGCAGGAGGGTTTTGAGGAGTCTCTGTAATTACTGCATAAACGGGTTGGGCTGGTACAGAGGGGTCTCTGTTCTGGTTCTGATTCAGAGCTCCTATTTGAACTGTTGGCTGTTGACTCCAGTTGGTAGGGTTCCATTGTTGCTGCTGATTTGGCATTGAGGAAATTGGTTGGGACCATTGTTGTTGTGGTTGAACCATCATTTGAGGCATGGATTGTGGCCACTGTGGATTTGGTGCACTGTACTGTGATACCGGGGACATCTGTTGGTAGGGATAGGGAACAGTCCCTGGAACTGCATTTGGTGGATACATCATTCCTGGCATCAGAGGAGGTAGGACTCCTCTTCCTGAATTCATCGCCAATCGAGCTTCCACTTCATCGTACAGTCTTGCTCCTTCTGTTGCAGCTTGCAGTGTGGCTGGTCTTTGCAACTCCACAAACTTACGGACTTCTGGTTGTAATCCTCTGAGAAACACTCCCTTCTGAATGCCATCATCTAGATTATGGTTAGTCCATCTCTTCAGGATGGATTCCATTCGTGAGACATAGGCTTCCACTCTTTCTCCAGAGGACTGACTTAGGTTCATAAATTCCTCTCTCATCCGCTCTTCAAAACCTTCACGCCTGAATTTAGTGAGGAAGGCCAACTTCAGGTCGTCCCATGTGCCAAAAGTTCTTGCTGCCTGTCTCTCATACCACTGAAACGCCGCGCCCTTGAAAGTGGTGGGGAATATCGCTAACCAATGCTCAGGGGTTCTGGCATTGTTAGCCACACACGCTACCGCAAACTCTGCTACATGAAGATCGGGGTCTTCATTGTACTCTCCCTTAAAAACTGGCAATGGGACTACATTCGCTGGTCTGTCATCAATATTTCCAGGACGGATCTGGCTTGGAAGTGGACCTCCAGCAGGAGGAGGAAGGGCTTGATGTGCCATTGGGACTTCTGTAAAGAGTTCCGTAAGGGCATCAAAGGCGGCTTCTGCTGCGAGCTCGCTCTCGGCTCTGATTCTTGCTTTCTCTCTTCTCACGTACCTCTGGACTCGTTCCAACGCTTGCCTTTTTATTGCGTCATTCATCAGGGGGTTGACTCCACTATGTTGTTAGTGCTCCACAAAGGGTTAACAGAAGGCTTCAGTCTCTGGAGGACTCTCTTGCCAACATTTCTTCTACTTCTTTCCTCTCAATGTCCCTAAATTCTGCTTTCATGCCACTGCACAGAGGAAGGTATTCAGTTCTGAAGGTGTCAAAATACATACGTCTGAGCATTGTGGTGGTGCCATCATTATAGTAATGCCAGCTTCTAATGGTTTCAATAGTGTATGTTGTGAAAAACACTCTGTCTACCAACTTCCAGTGGGTTGCTAATTGAACAAATAGGAGATTATCAGTACACCAAGAATCCCATGTATCTTGCTATTGAGCATCCACGAACAAATTCCAACTCTTTTCCTTCTTGTCTTTGTGAACCTCTACAGACCAAGACTCCTGAAGCTTCTTCACAATCTCCCACTTGATGTTGTCTGGAAACTTCTCAATGAATGCCAAATCTTCCATGGATGTTCATTCTCTCTGTTTCTGCTCTTCAGTTTGTTCCCAAACAGTTTGCCACCAAGATGCAAGTTTCTGCTGCTTCAATAGGAAGAGGAAACTGTCCACCACATAGAGCATGCATCATGATGGTGATGTGTTTCCGCCATTGTGGGATGAACTTCTTGTGGAAAGTGGCTTTGATTATGAGAAATTCCAACTCTTCAGTGGAAGAAGGAACTTTACAAACATCCATTGAATTCTTCTCTTCTTGGCAATGCCATTTCCTTCATTTTCAGCCTCTTCTGGTGCTTGTTGATGGCAAGATTCCCCGGCTGCGCACAAAAAATATGGAGCCCCGAGAGGAACACCAAGGAAAAAGGAATTCTCTTGCAAGAAAATCTATCTTGTAACATCAACAAGCTTGTTTATCATGTTTTATATGATCACAATGAAGAAAAGAACACCAGGCACAACAAATCTTCATGCAGCATCATGTAAATCTCCCACGGTTTTTAATAGAATCAACCATATTCTTCAATACCTTCACAAAATCCATCAATAGAACAAAGAAAGCAAAGGAATACACCATCTTTGAATGGAAATACATCACATAGTATTCATCTTCAATATCTTCATAATCTTCTCTCTCAATCTCTCATATACAATCACTCTGTTTGAGTAGAATTGGCTATCTCTGACTCTCTCTATCTCACTCCATCAATAATACATCATGTCCTCACTAAAATCTCCCAAAATCACTCTCAATAATCACTCTTAGGTCGTGGATACCCCTCCCAAGAGGTATGTCTGATATGAAGAGTCACCAGAGCCACTACAGTGTCTCTTCACCGCTCACTACTGTCACTTCACTCTAGTCTTCTCTTGAGTCTTCAGCAGCTACTTCTTCCACTTCCTTCAGCTCTTTTGCACTTGTATTCACCTCTTTCCAAGGCTAGAAAACTTTCCCCAAAGTCACACATATATTCCACAGAACACTTACAGAAGCATACAGAACAGTCTACAGAACAGTACTAGAACAGAAACAGTACAGAACAGAACAGAGACAGAACAGAAGTATAAGCTCTACAGAAGACCTACAGAAGGTTACAGAAGGTCATCAAAACCTCATAACTCACTCTCAACCCATTCCAAACTCTCATAAACCATTCAATAAGCTTTCACAATATCTCATTCTTCATCAATCAATACTTCATCCCTCCTTACAGAAGATAATCAGAACAAAACAGACCAAAACAGAAGGTATACAGAACCATTCAGAACCTATCAGAACATCACAGAACCATCAACAAACATCATGAACTTCCAAAACACAATCAATATCATCTAAAACACTCTCAAACCACTTCTAAATCAACCAATCATCCCATAAAATCAACCATTCAGCTCTCAAAAACAACAAAAATCAGCCAAAAAACAAGTCATTTCAACACTCAACAATGTGTCAATGTTAAGTTTTTAAAATGTATGTCAACTTTTGTACATTGCTTGGATGGAGTGAAGTCTTCAAACACTGTAGAGAAGACTTTAGAGCTTTTGTGTTCAGCCAAACATGTGATTTATAGGTTTATTATGACGGTTATGCATGAGGAGTAATCATTTCCTCTCTTATATTAAGTGCTTTGATCATTATGGAGTCATTTGTATCAAGAATGTTGTAGGTGGATACTAGAGTGTATAGAAGAGAAGAGGTTGGATACAGCTCTGGAATTCATAAGAGAGTGGATTGATATCCATGACAAGAATGTTGTGTATTCTCTAGTATTGTGTGAGAGTAAATTAATAGAATGGGAGACAAATGTTTATCCTTGGTGGCTCGATTACCCTGTGGGAGTTATTCCCATGTAGGAGAAAGATTTGCACAAGAGTAGTAGAGATAAAGGCATAAGAATACTTCTTGTATGCTGAAATTGAACTAAAAATACTTCTTTGTAATAACACCTTGTATGTGATTAGCAAGGCATTAAGTAAAAAATAACCCTTTTGTGGAAAAATGGAATTAATTTAATGCCCCCTCCTAAAAATCCGTTGCTCATTGATGATAAAGAAAAGAAAAACTTTAAGCTTTAAAGCGTAAAAGCTTTAGGCTTTGAAAATGCTTAATCCAAATAAGTGAACGCCTACTATGATGCTGAAATGATGATGATTGTCCAACCTATTGGAAACTTCAATGACATAATGACAGTGGCCGAAGGTGGTTTTAGGTTGTGCCTTGCAGAGCAGAAAGTGATAGATAGTGGATGATCCTTCTATCCCTCTTTATTGGGAAAAACAACCTTCTCTCTCAAAACCAGTATGGGAGTGGTTTCTTTTGTTGTCCTACTTGGCAGTTTGTTGTGGATTGAAACTTATATGATTAACAACCTGATTGTGAAGGTTAAAATACAATACCTCTTACCTCTTTCTCGATGTGTGGACATTGACAACGACTCATGTATAAAATGAGGGTATATAGTAATAAATGGTGATGGTAGTGCCATATGTATGGAGGCACATGAAGCCTTTGATAAAATCTTAGCCAATAAGCCTTATAGCCTCGAGTATAGCCTTCATGCCTATGAAAGAAAATGTTTGTTTAAAATAAATATTCAAATAACCATGATTATAATCAAGAAGAGAAGAAAGCTTCTGTATAAATCAATCATATGGAAAACTTTTTTTAAAAACTCTCTCTCTTTACATAATGCTAACATCACTAAGTTAAAAGACAAGTGGAGAACCCTTTAGCCATGAACTAGTGGACAAAAACTTGAATAAATAGGCAATATTATACCTCTTGATATTGATGAAGATGGTGTTATCCTCTAATATGAATGTTTCCCTCTTTAATGATATTTATGTATCCACTAATCACCTTACTCTAATACCAATGTTGAAGACCTTCACCATACAACAACCAATTTTTAACCAAAAATTGAAAGAGAAATAAATTGAACAAGAAAGAAAATAGAGACAAGGGAGAAGAGAAATTGAGAAAGCAAGCATGATAGAAGATGGGGTCTAATATCCCTCCATGCATGGGTGAGCATCTCTGCTATGTATGTATTTATAATATTAGATCAAGCTTTTATGCCCAAAATGCATTGAAATCATTATTTTTATGTTTCTTACTTTCCTCACTCTAAATGACTTGCTTTTGTGCAAATCAATCTAAACACACTCTATTCTAATAGCATTACAAAAAATATTATTTTGTCTTCCCTAATAGATACATTTAAAAAAAATAAATTGTACATATGCACATGCAAAGTCATTGTGTTAATGGACACATTCAAAGTTTAATGCTTCTAGTAATATTTTTCTATGCTATAGAGCACATAAATTCCATGCACAAAATTGTGCACTCTAAAAATGAGAATTTTTCTTGACTCTAATAATCATATGCTCACCACAACACCACATACATTAGTATCCTTCTATTTATCTATCAAGCATAATGCGATCAATATCACATGTTCGCCTCGTGCAATAAGTCAGGAATCATGAGGCAAATAAAGAAAATCTACAATAGTAAAATACCATGATAAATATAATTCTAATAAAATACCATGATAAACATACTTTCATAATTTTGGTCAAATATTGTGATAAACATAATTCCATAATACCATGGAGAAACAACACATTAATTTCTTAAGGGTTTGCATCTTTAGAGAATGAGTGTAGATCCTATAGTTTACAATTTTGATTTTTGTTGTCTATTTGAACAACATATACTTGGTAAAGGTGGAATGGTGAACTAACCTATTGTTATTTATATTGCCTAATCATAATAACATCCTCACAATTTTATGAAGTTATCTACTTATCTTTTGTCTAATAACTCACCATTCCTTACTTCAAATGGCATCACACAAAGCTCATGTTAGATATCAACTCTTACGTTTGCTATATTGGAGCTTCAACTTGCGGGCTGCTAAGGCCTATCATATCCCTTTTTTATTGACACTAGTCATCGACAAAAAGAGCCCGTTGGTCAAGAAAACAAATGCGGTTGCAAATAACAAGTTATATTTTATTTTGAACTTAGAAAAATGGTTCATATTGTTGAAGATGCCATTTAAAAGAGTTATTCAATACCATTATGCCTTATACTTTTGTTTTCCAAATCAAAGCTAATAATATCTTCAATTTTGCACCTTCTAGATTTCTTACGAAACTCATAGCTTTTGTTTTCTCTAAACAAAATCAATGAAAGGCATTATTTTTCCCCAATATGATAGAGCTATTGTTTGAAAAGAAAAACTCAATATGAGAAGCACAATACATTATATCTATTAAAGTAATGTGATAACAATTATTATTGCCATATTAGAGGGGAAAAGGAATGTGAAGCGTAGTATCGATGAAAATCTCAAGGAGCGAAAAAACAAAAATAGGAGAGAATACAAAGGTTTGATTACAACACCAAAGAGACTTCCTCATCCTTGCAAGGTTCATGATCATTGCTTGATAGAGCAACAAGGGGCAATACTCACATTACAATTACAATTGAGAAAATAAATTAATTTGGGCTTCATGTGGACATGCAATAACAAACCAAGAAGCACTTTTGTGACCTGCCTTGTCTATGTGACAATCTTTAAATATTAGTCGAGATTGATAGCAAACCAAAAGTGCATTTAGGAGCCTTGTGGCTAAAATCCTTGCTATGTGACAAGTTCTATAGCTTTGCATACCTTGCTATGACCCACTTGGCCACACACCTTGCTATGTAACAAGCTCTATAGCTTGAAATGTATCTTGATCATTTATGAAGTGATACTTACATTCAAATCAACTATCTCCCTCCCTTTTTAAATATCCTACTCACCTACCAGTCTGTCACTCCATCCCCATTCCCATCCCTCTCACTTACTTGCATACATTTCTTTCACCTTTATTGAGCTCAACATCTCATTATGTGCATGAATATGACTAAATAAGAACTCGCATACCAACAAGTCAGGATGGGTGTCCAAGGAAGTGAGGATGGCATAGATAATGGCTACGTAGTAGGAAGGGACCTTGAGGATGATGCATAGGGGGAATAGAAATGTCCTCTCTCCCTTGTCCCCCTGGGTCTCTCTCTCCCCCCAGCTCCACACCTACTCCCCACCCTCTCTCTCTCTCTCTCTCTCTCTCCCCCCCCTTATTATCTTTGAAAATGAACTAGAACTCTAAGAAATGAAAATGAGAAATTATTCTAGTTTTGAAAAATTCTAAATGTATATATGACACACTTACAAACATTCTATGTTTATGATATGAGTGGGAACTAGAACTCTAAGAAATGAAAATGAGAAATTATTCTAGTTTTAAAGCATTCTAAATGTATATTGATTGCACTAAAAGCTCTAATTGTTTCTTTAGAGGTAAATAATCAATAGCTAACATTTCTCTCCTTGGTTTATTACATTTTTTACACTTTTAACAACATTCAATACAATCACGGTTTATTCTTTTTTGCATATTTTGTTTGCAAGAACACAAGACTACATCTTTGGCATAAGAATCGTCTTTACTAGGTGTAAGAAGTTCAATTTCATGATCATTGTTTTTACTTCCCATGCAAAACCTATAGCACTCAGGTTGGACCATGCCAAGACCATGATACATAGAGTCAAGTTGCTCCCAAGATGTCGGGACTCTCACTCCATCAAGGTTTCCATCCCATGTATCATGTAGTTGCACTAATAGCTTACTTAAACTTGGCTTTCACTCTTCAACTCTTTGAGCCCTAGCCCTTGGATTGCCCATGCCTCCAAATAATAATTGGAGCATCTTCTCTTGTGCACTAATTGATATTTGGTTCTCATCCCAAAGAGCTTGAAGCTCAATTATTTTTTGTATTGTTTGTTGATATAATGATGGTCCAGTAATAGATATGTGATTGTCTGTAGAAGGATCTATTTGAGGAGACTCAACATGGTTAATTGAGTTGTTGTCATGAGACTGAAGGGGGGAATTATAGAAGTATTGATAGTTTGATCATTGCCTTGTTCATGTTGCCTCTCATTAGAAGGAGTAAGACCAAATTGCATACTTAGTGCATCATATTTGGCCTTCAACTCCTGGTGCCTAAGAAAAGTTTGTGGACCAACACTCCTCCCACCATTACAATATGCAAGGCAATCACACCACTCAGGATGCTTTCTATGCACTATGTATGATAGCAAGAAGCCTTCCAATGGCTAAGAAAAATGAGCTCTAATCGATGTGGACGTCTTCTATTTAAATCATCTATGCTAGTTTCACCATGCATTGGAGATGATTCTTCATGCCTTCGGTTCTCAAGATGATCTCCTTGCACATTTGAGTCCCTTGGTTCACTAGGATGTGATCTTTCTAGAGAAGAATGCGTAATCCCAAGCATGTCATTTTTAGCGTGTCTAAAATAAGTACTATGATTCACTAATTGCCAACCTTCAATACTATGTGCACACTTATAGTTACATGTACATTTTCTTAATGTGCATGTAGAAGAAGACATCCCTTACTTGAGTATCTTCAATCTTCAATCCAAGGTTGATGAAACTATGAGCTCCACAATTAAAACTCCAAGATTGCAAAAAAATTGGCTCATAACATAGTTTACGTTAATAAAATATTTTAGTTATGCAGTTAATATCATAGTCTATACTAGTTTAGTAGTAGAGCTACATTTAAAACCATACTTTGTAGTTAATATCATAGTCTATACTAGTTTGTTATTCTCGTCCTAGCCTTGATCTCAAGAGCAAGAAGAAAAGAGGGTTTGTGAGGGACATGAAAGCATGTAATTTTAGTTCTAGAGACAACTTGCCTTGAAAGATGCGATAGAAGACAACCTCAATGCGATGGAAGACACGTAGAATGACCTCCCAACTTCCCTTTGTGGACATTTTTCATTAATATAAAGACTACTATAATTATAATACAATGGATCAAAAGCAAATATTCAAAGAAAAGATTTATAATTATGAATATTTATATCTTTTTAAAAATTATTTTTAATTTTCAAAAAATAGAAGTAATTAAAAACAATTAAATAGAAGCAATCTTTCCCAAACACTTCCTTAAAGTGATGGGGTCAAATTTTGTAAACATTAGCATTAGTTGATGAGCACATAAGTGGGTATGAGGCCAAGATAAGGGATTGGAAAGTTGAGGAAAAATGAGGGAAAACAAAAGGATAGGAAGAGTGAGGAAGACTAATGGCTTGGAGCTAGGTGTAAGCTTGCTCTTTCTTGTGATGAAGAGCCCAAGTGGGGCTCTAGAGAGCAACATACTTGTCAAAAGTAATGGTGGTTGTCATAGAGGAAGGTTTATGGGGGAAGGGTGTGAGTGTAAAGGAGGTGGTTGAGAGGTTCCCTAATTAGTGGAGTATATAGGAGGTATATTGTGACTCATGAGGAGAGTGTAGTGAGTTGTATATAGAAGTCAGAGACCTATAGCAATAGTTTATTCTAGACATTGCTAATTAGCAAGGGTGTGGTTCATTCCACATACACCCTTGAACTACACATAAACTACATAGACTAGTACTTTGAAAATAACTTTTTTTTTCTTACATACATATATCTAGAGCTACAAAAGCATCATAGATCCACCATACATATATCCAAACTATATACATATATCCACCACACATCCACCATCCAAAGCTACAAAAGCATACTTGAAACTATCAGTCGAGGAAATTGTTGTAGCGTTTATTTTATGAATCACTACACTGGCGCAAGTACCTAATATATTGGAGTAAATCATCTTTTATCCTTTATGAATATATCACTACATCCTACAAAAACATCAAAGGTAAAGTAATTAGTAGGAGACTCGATAAGGACAGATCATATTAAATATGTACGTTCATGTCTAGCAAGGCAAACATGCCTTCCAACACCAAATGCAATATCAAAAGCCACTTATAGAGAGACAGTATGTAACAAAATTAATCAATGGGTGTGTTGAAGTGGAAAAATCTGACGGAATGGAGTGGACAAAGTCTGTAGGCATCAAATGGAGGGGGCAGACTCTCATGAGGCTAAATGAGATTGAATATAGCCAAAATTTATTCAAAGATATTGAGGAGTTTAACATCCTAACTTTAAACCTCAAGTTTGTTTTGATATTTGGCAAGCCCTTAAACTTGTAATGATGTCAAGGCCACCATAAAAAATCCTTGGCACCATAGGATTGGCAAGTTAATTACAAGCAACCTGAGCTAATTCCCAGACGCATATAGTCTTCCATTTCAATATAACGTCTCATCGGCCTGCAGATGCTTATTCCCAGACGATTATGGATGATCGGCATCCAACCGCCCAATCATTGCTCACAGGGTACTAATCTGGCGCATAGTCCATCGCAATTATAATATATGAGAGCTTTCAACTAATTATTACAGAGTAGTGCTCTGCAGTACATCAAGGGAAATACTCAAGAACAAGAAGGCGAAGACGTATCATATGAATCAAGAGGCCACTAAGATCATTAAGGATCCAGCTGAAACATTGATTGATTTAGATCTTGAGATAAGAAAAGAGTGGGGCAAAATGCTTACACTAGGGCTTAAACCAATCGCACCACCACTGCAGGAACTGCATGATAACTACCCGTGACAAGAAGAAGACGACGATAATGAAAATGAGAAGGAAGAAGAAGGAGAAGGAAGATGAGTGGAGGGAGAAGGAGGAGACCTTGAGCATAGTCCAACTAGTGTTAATAGTGTAATTGACAAAGACAAATCAAAAGCACACATGTCAATGCAGCAACATGCAGCATTATATTACTCATCTTAAAGTCCTACTACTCTAGTGAGGGAGAAGCCTCCTTTACTGCAGACTATATTTAGTATTGCAATTAGCTGTAATAGCAGCTGCTGCATTATCAATGATAATGTATGTGATGATTACAATAACTACAGTACTACGACCTACAGTGCGATGCAATGTAATAAGGGAACAATTTGTAGTGGAACTGGGCCTCCTACGCCAACGGGTCGGGGCATGAGCAGCAGGCACAGAGCCGTTGTACTGATAAGACACATAGAGGATATTATAACGATTTACATTTGTTAGCCTACATATCTAGTATGATCGAGAGCCTTCTCACCTATCGGCCACAATATATAAGTCCATCTCATATGTACTCTATCATATTCTTATGCCGACGTCGTGTACTCCTCGTTCGATATTGGCTTTCGAGCCACAGGCAGCTTGATTGTGCAAAAGCAACGTCGACAACTATTGGTAGCCTTGTTTTCACTCAAGCACGTAGAATAATGGGAGCATGAGCACGCAAAACAATGGGAGCACGAGCATGCAAAACAATGGGAGCACGAATCACGATGGGAGGATGAGAGATTAGAAAGAGGGGATGTACATGAAGTACAAGAAAATGAAGAAAATATCCGTTGGCAGGAAACGGATATGGATTTTCCTTTAAGGGTAGCTTCACATACATTATGAAGGGTTTTTTCTTTAAGGTTAGCTTTAAGGGTAGCTTCACAAGGAGCTCCTTGTGACCACCCTCACGAGAGTCTGTATTAAGTAGCCAATTTCATGGTCAAAGTTAGTGGTGTTCAAGATGGCGCTCATAGCTAATATGGCATTTTTAAATATCTATCTTAAATTTGAGCAAGGGATGTTTGGGGATGACTAGAGCATCACTTTTCTTTTTTCTTATGGTTAACAAAGAAGCAATGTCAATGGAGTGCCATTGTAGATATTAGTTGTAAGGCTAGTAGGCTCATATTTTCTCTTTTCAAGTAGGTTGGAGTGGAGTAATCATGTTAAGATTTGTCTTTGGCATGCAGTAGCTAAGCATAGCTTCAGAGGGTGAAATCCCAACCTAGATACTAGGATTACAATAATCAATTTCAAGGTTTCTAATTAGGGTCTTCTAGAAGCATGCTTACTAGTTATTGGCTTGGAAAACTTGCTGTTTTTTTTTTAATTCATTGGGGAGATGGGATAGTTTCTTGCTCCAATCCATCTAAAAATTTAAACAAGCCTTTAGGTTCAATTTCTAGTCAACATCTTTGAACCTCAAGTTTCTTTTGTCTCAAATGAATTCAAAGATGGGGAGAATTTGGGAATAAGCAAAGATAAGGATTTTGCTGAACAGAGGAGATACCCTTCAATTATGTAAAAGTTATTCTCAATGTCTTTATCTCATTGGTGCACATAGGGCTTGCTCCCTAGAAAGTACATGTTGTGGAGCAAGATTTGGATGCCATTGTGATTAAGTATGTATCATTTGTAGTGAAAGGTAATGTCTTGCTCCTCATCTTGATGACGGAGAAGTAGCCCAAAACTTTTGAAGGCAATCTACTTTTCTATGAGGTTAAGATCCAAATGGAAAGCTAAAGTGGAGTTGAAGGATCCACATACCTTTGAGGAACCTGTGAAGTTGGCGAAGTACCAAGAAAGGAAGGTTGAGAAGAAGAGAGAGTTTGAACTAGCTAAAGAGCCTATAGAAAGACTTGAGAGAGTTTGTGCACTAAGACATGAAAATGAACCCTTGTATAGGAGTGAAAGACGTTTATAGACCAACTACAGTGGTAGAAATTATGCCAAAAGAATATTGATGTGTGCACCATTCCTCTCTCTCTCTCTCTCTCTCTCTCTCTCTATCTCCATAGGTTGGGATGGCTTGTACTCCCCTATGCCAACATGTATCCAACAACATGATAGGAATTACCCTCATTATTTTAAATATAGAGGCCATGGAACCCATATCTCATCAAAATTGGAAGACTTAAAGGGATCTTGGTAACACTCAAGATTCTTTAAATTAAAAATGTTTCAAGATTCTTTAGAGGCAATCATGTATCTCTCTATACAAATATTATTTTTAAATTTTTCAAGTAGACTCCTCGGTAGATACAAATTGTGTTTGGGGTTCGACTCCCCTTGAGTTTATCTATATTTGTTTCGTTTACTCTCACATTGATGTTGATTATCACTTGTCTACATGACAGGTGAACAATGTCCAAACAGAATTTGAAAAACAATACTTTGATGAAGGTTATGATTGAAATCAACTATGAAGGTATAATTCTAATTTGTTTCAAGTATAATCTTGATTTGTTTTAGGCCCCTCTCACTAGTGTGTAATAGTACCTGATTTCCATTACTGTAGGCTCATAGAGTGATGGCATAAGCATGGCATAGATATCTCTAAAAATAATAGTAACCATTATGTTTATTTTCATTCAGTCTCACATTCGCAATGCTTATCACTTGTCTACGTGACGGGTTCACTATAGGACAATAACCATTATTTTTAGTTTCAGTATCATGTTGATTATTACTTCTGAATAACTATAGGACAATAACCATTATTTGTTTTAGTTTTAGTTTCAATTTCAACCTCATGTTGAACTATAGGACAATAACCATTATTAAATTCAGCCTCAACATTGGATTAAGCTGAGAGCAAAGACTATTCCCCAGCTAGCTATGTTTAGTGTCAAGATTGTGGGAGAGAAGGAAGGAGTTTCACTTGTAGCTTTCCTGCTTGCACAATGGGGGAATACACACAAAGGTGGAGGCTGAAAACAGTTTTCCTCTTCTTAGTTGTGTAAGCCAAAAGAACTCAAGTACATAGAAATAGAAGAACCCTATATATGGGTCTCAAACCAAACTCAACAAACTAAGGTGGCATACTAACTGAGCCGCGAACTAGAGTAGATAAGGATAGCTGCCATCTAGCTATTATTCATGGGCGGTGTACCAACCGCATCTGCAACTGACAAGTCGGTGACATAAATGCACAACGGTCACCCTGGCATATCACGAGTGGAGCTCGATATCTCAACATTTAGACCCTAGAGTTTGTGCAAAAAACCTATCCGCTTTGGAACGTTGCCAATCAGATTGTTGCTAAAATTGGTAAGATAGAATATATGCATTGGAATGACTTCAAATAATTGGTTGGTATTTAGGTACATGATCACCACCATAACACACTCCCAAGTTGAGTCTAATATGCTTCTTGACATGAGATTCTAGGGCATAGGTGCTACTTAAGATGGATGCCTATTGAAACCCAGAACAACTTACTATGTTAGGGGACTATTTCAGAGGACTATGTGGTGAACAATGTATTACATGAATTTATGCAATGGGGCTAAGTCTCCTCCTCCTCATGATCTAGAATTGTACACATGCTTTCATCAGTTACTATAATTTCTTCAAACTATTTTGATAGAAAAAGATATAGATAATTTCATGTTAGGCTTTAGATTTGCAAGTGTAATCACTATATAAAGGGGGCCATTAAATTTTTTTAGTTGTTATCTTCAAGATAGCACAAAAATTCAAGTGTATCCACCTATAGGTGGTCTGGATCAACTCAAGCTAGCATTGACCATTCCTCTCTCATTGTTGGCCATTACCCTGGTTACAATGTGGGAAACAAGAGTCCTACTTCACTTCTAGTGTCTTATATGATAATCTAAGCTATGGATCTTCAACTTCATTAATCTCACTGGATTCATGATGTCAAAATTAGGCCTTTCCTATGCATGTATTTTTGGTCATTGTTGCATGTTACTTGACTTGCAACATACATAATGTACAAGATAATCAAATAAATTCCTCCATCATATGCTCAGTAATTAAGTTTTGATGCTAGAAATCTTGAAATCACCCAAATTATTTAGAATCAAGCAACTACAGCTCCAATTTTGCTACTTGGAAGCCTAGATCCCTTAGCAACTTTGCTAACTCATTCAATCTTAGGTAAATAAGCTGCTTGCTTTTTCTCACATTAGTCACAATCCCAGATAGCTCTAGAAAACTTTCATACGCTTTCATCAAATAGATCTACTAGTCGCCTCTCTACTTGCACAATATTGGTAAGTTATTGTTGGCAAATAATTGGGAGACCAAGTGTCTTCTTAATGGTATAGGAAGCCCCTAGCTTACTCCATGTTGCACCTTCAAATCCGAATTCCTAAGAAAAGGGTTGGTGATTATGGTGGCAAAGAGTAATGGGACAATGGGACACCATTTGGCATCGACATCTTTACCTCAAGTGGACCTAAGCATAGACCATTTACAAATACATTCCAAAGAGATTGAAACATCCCTACATAAATTCCATGATTCCTCCTCCATCATCTATCATAGTAATGAACTCTTGTTGCTTCTTTTGCTTCATCAATTCATAAAATTAATTGGTCGAAGAACCAGTCCCATAAGATACCATTTCCCTTAGACTAAATTTTGGCAACTTCACCTTTATGTTTTTGCAATCCTCCATGTAATGCTCCACTTCTTTGAGAATTTGATAAAACATCCCATTACTAGAACACTTAGAAAGAGCCATAATAATATACTCATTGCATTGCTAACTACTAACATGCAACCCTCCTTGAAGTCAATCTTGATCTTTGCCATACATATTGGTAATCTCAGTTATGATAGCAATGGATCTCATCTAGTTCTACGTTGGATTAGCCATTGGATTGTTGGTTTGTTTCCAAGCATCCTTTAGCTATAAGTTGAATCCTTCCCTTTCTAGAAAGGAGGTGTTGAAAGAGAGGGGCTTCCATTTCTTTCTCCTACTAAACACATCCTTCTTGGATGGACTTCCTAGGCACCTCACATTCCAAGAGATCATAGTGAGCCAACTAATTAATATTATGTCTTTGTTCGAACCTCCATAATCCAAAATAGCAAAATGGCCTTGTCAACAAAACATTTGCAAGAAGCTTTTAAAGGAAAATTTTTAATTTCTTACCTCCATTAGACTTCAAAGAATTTGATGGTTGAAATTATTTGTTTCCATCCCGCTTTAACTTCATTATCTCTAGGATCACAACTGATAATTAGGTTCCTCCTTTTGAGGCTTGTTTGTTTCCTTGAATTTACCCTTCTCAACCTATGTTTTTTCCTTTTTGCTTCTTTTGAAGTTCTTCCTTATCTCCACTATTTTCTCCTTTGCTTCTTCTTATCTCAATTCCTTTTTGGGCATTCCTTTGCAAAGCACCCATCTTCTTCGCATTTGAAGCATAAATCCAAGAAGAGGGAGAATTTGACTTCGACCAACAACTCAATCCCATTAGGATAAAAAATCTAGAGCATCTCAAGGATCTTTTTCCTCTTATCCCAAAGTACGAGAGGTCACTTGCTCCACTAGTTGATATTATTGTAAGAACATAGAGCGCTCTACCTAGCACATTACTTCTCCATCTAGCAAAGTAGGAAGTCCATGAAAACTAGCCCATATTGGGCATTCAATTTGCAAGACCTCCTCAGGAATAAAATCATGATGCCATGGAAGCATGTAAATAAGGCTCACTTTAAGCCAAAAAAGTGAACCCAAAACCCAATCTCTTTTTGCTTTAGATGAAAGCAAGACCCAAAAGAAGTCTAATGGCAAGCAAAAAAATGTGAGCACCACTTTGATCCATAGGTGAGCCAAAAAAATCTAGCAAACTCATCCTCAAGGGGGGCCTTCTCTTAAAATACATGTACATGTTACTTAGAGAATACTTAGCATTGCTTTGCCGAATGCATGGCAACAAGGATACCACTCATGCACATAGCACTTGCTCCCCAAATTCTATTGTGGCTCTCTTTTAATTCTCATTGAAACATTTTTTGTCACCCCATATCTTCTTCTCTAGCTCTTCCATGTTCGTGCTAGCAACGACAATGTTAGCATAATCCATCTCCATCCTATTGTCTTGCTTTTATTGCTTTATGTTAGTGCTATGTGTTCCATCATCTCTTACTCCTTGTTCACCCCCTGAATATGCTACATGCATGAAAGTGAAAGTATATTAACTAGGGTACTTAATACAACTACCCTAGTTAATAGACCATGTGCCATGACTATCTATTGAGAGCTCCCGTCTTCAAGTTTTCACATACTCAAGAGGTTTTATGTCTTTCATTTAAGGAAAAGGCTATTACAATTTGAATTGTTTCTATTTTGCTAATGGATGGATATGCTCCTTGTTTGTAAGGGGCTCAAATAACTTTTGATAACTATTTGTGCTTATATGGATGCTAGGTATATTCCACACTTTAGGGGGGATTTGAGGGGAATTTCAAGATTTAGAGCCATGGCATTGAGTTGAATTGAATGAGATTCTTCTTTGTTTTAATGTGACAAGGAAATATTTATATTGTTAAAAATGATATTTTATTTGTGGTTGTGTAAACTATTTGTGCTATGTGAGTAAGAATTAAAAGTTATCAAAATGCACAAATGTATCTTATAGCACATGTACATTTTGGATGCATACAAATATATCCATTACAAGTGTGTATCGACATTGTCTTATTTGAGATTGACTACATGGCTGATGGCTAGGCCTATCAATTGTGATGTATATTACTTAACATGACTATGTTAGATATTCTATACAAATTTGTTTTGATTTACTATGCATGCACATTATCTATGATCCATAGCTTCATAATTTTATCCAATAAACATGGCTATATTTGGTAATATATAGAAATTTTCCTTGCTTTACCATATCGACACTTATCTTACTGGTTATAGCTTCACATCTATCTAATAAAATTAAAAACCTAGTTCCAATTTAAAAAACCCTAGTTACTATCTAGAAAAAAATGTGTATTTACTAGTTATAAGGATATTTACCATCTAGTTTAGTGTCTAAAGTTCCTTGTGTACTCTCCTCGTTAGTCATACATACATGAGGATATGGTGGTGTAAGGTACGATACAGCTGATGATGACAAGATTGTCAATTAATGCCGCGATCAGGCGTCGCATTTGCCCGATATTAACATTTGATGCATTGATTTTACAATGTCCAAATATTATACTACAGCTTGTTTGTCAACGTTTGGAAGCTGTACATCCAGGAGCAATATGTCTCCCGACGGATCAACGGGTGAAGGCTTGAAGCAGATAGATAGTGATCCACATGCGGAACCCAGCTGGCCGCAACAGCATCTACATCGCAAAGAATCTCAAAATCGCAAGTCTAAACTACCATGTACATCCAAATATCTCGGGGTATATAAGTAAGTATTGAAGCTTCCACACGGCTGTTGCGCAAAACATTACTGTGTGTCTGATCTCCTAATTTCTGTCAGATAAATATACGTTATCGCAATATACCTTACCGGCTAGCGATAGATATGAGTATGGACCCCGCATTTGACCGGCAGGAGTCACCAATGTATCCCAAGCCTTAGTTACCTCTGGCCCTATGACTAGCTTCATTACTAATGGTTTTCTCTTCGTGTTAACTGATTCTTAATGGAATTCTAGTTCTCATCAATGGGGAGTGCATCAACGATGTATGATCACTTTGCAGGATCCTATCAAGAGGAGGAGATGGCTCTCAGACTGCTGGGATTTACATGCAACTTTCCGGTATATGCACCGATGGGGCCTACCGAAGGTGATGGGTTCATCCCGTTCCCAGTAAACGGGTAACCTGGGAATAAAAAGGCCCCTAAAAATGAGTGATTTGTAGTAGCTTTGCCTACTCTCTATGGATATCGATCCTGATTCCTGCATGTTGCTGCTACACATTGAGCCATGCTTCCACTGCACCCCCGTATGTCTTTGATACAAGCATGCCCGTCTTAAAATGTTTATTGCAAGAAATGTAGAAAAAGCTTCCCGCTTTTGAAAATCGGCACTTCCAGTTGGAAAGACCTACACATAAAGGGGCATGGCGGGCCCCTTATTTATATCTATCCTCAGCCCCCATGCCACCCTCTTTTGACGATTTGTCTTGGTTTGCACATTCACTTAGTCTTGATGGACACATTATTACCCAGGTTTCCACATACGAAAGCGAAAAGGCTCACATGGAAACTTTTGGTACAGCCGAAAACTATTTTGGATATTTGAAAACTAGGTACACATTTTCTTCTCTTCACTTGATGTACCGCCACCTATAGGCGGTACACATAACACACATAACTATGTATTATACCTCTTCACACACACATACCACCAAAACCAAGATGGAGCAACTTCTTGATGATGTAGGTTTGTATTGAAGTGCAAAAGCTTTGACATTGTGGCGGATAATTCCTTAGATTAGATTTGATTCCACATTTCACATATCAAACAATGATTTTAGCTTTGATAATTAGTTGTTTCTATTTGATAGATGGGGCCAAGAATCAAGGAACCAACATGCGTACAAAAGTAAGCAAGGGTAATATGGAGCAACCTCAAGGTATTATACTTGATCCACTCATGAAATCAAATGATCTACACTGTCATGTAAATAGCCACGCCTTCTCTCTTTCTCTCTCACTATACATGCACACATACACACACATTGAGAGCAGAATTTTGGTACTTAGAAGTGTTTAAAAATAGCTAAAAATTACGAATATCAAGGGAAAAATATTCAACGTCGAAGGCGGCGGCTCGATCTAGGACGATTTTAAGCGACAAAGTGCTTTAAAGACGCCCGAGCGACACTTGTTGATTTTTCATAATTTTTCAGACTATCATGCGAGTTGATAAGAGTTACGGCCAATGCGAGATGCCGAGCCGAACGCCCAGGATTTTTCAGAGCTCAATTCGGAGTCCGGACAGGGAAATGGCCACAAAATGGTCAAGATATGAAAAGGTGGACACTTGGGAGGCCAAAATTGGGCATGCCTTTTGAGTTTGGACCCCCCCTCTAAAATTTTATGCACCTTATGAAGCAAAAAACGTGGAGAGAGAATGAGGGATGAAGAAAAAACGTAGAGCAACATGGCGGCCGTTTTTTGCGCCCTCTCATGATGGAGATGGAGTATGCAGGCTGAAAGCAACCCATACAATCGATCATGGGGTTGATCTTCCCTCTCTTGGCTCGTCTTATCACCTGTCTTCACCCGTCAAATGGTGGCCTCAATGGAAATCTCTGATTTCAGTCTTTCTCTCTCCTCCCTCTCTCTCCTCTAAGGGCAAATTCATGTGGTGAAGAAGAAGAAGAAGAAGAATGGATGACGGATGCTTGTCCAATGAAGAATGGATTGCTCCGTGGTTCAAGAGGAATGAAGATTGCTGATTGTGGACCGTCATGAGCATTAATGGCCGCTAGAAATCAGTCCCGAGGTATAGCAAATAAAAACTCGCAACCCGCAAAGAACTGTAATTTCATTTTTACAAAGGAAATTGATGTTTTATGCAATTTGCTTCATGAATACTTGTTCCCATGGGATGATTATGCATGATGATGTTGCTTGTTATGATTTTGATCAATTTATGCTCAAAAAAAAATAAAAATCATAAGTGTTATGATTGAAATTAATGGTGTAAAACCCGTAAAACATGTGAAATATGGAAAAATTGGGTGTTTTTGATATATAAATAGAAAATATAATAAAAAAATTTGTGGTTTTACTGCAAATGAACCTAAGGGCCACAGTGCACAACTCATTTTATATTTTCAGTTATTTAATATTGTAAAAAATACAAAGAAAAATAGAGAAAATTGATAAAAATAGGAAAAAAATAAGGAAAATTGGTAAAAATAAGGGAAAAATGGATTTTGAGTGCCGAAAATTAAGAAAAAATAAGAACCATGTTTGTGGATGTATGGGGGGTTTGAAGTATGAGGTTTAGCCTCAGTTCATCCCTACCTTTATGTTTTAGTGAGTTTTTATTGCTTTTCATACAACAAAAAACATGGAAATGAACCCTAAACCGATCAATAATGCACAACCTAAACGGGTGAGGGGGTAGAGTGTATAAAAGGTGTTTAAATACTGAATGAAATGATGAAAAGCTTGCTAGTTTTTATGCATACCATTTAGGTTGGTCGATAATTAAAGATTAAGAACCTAGTAGCACGAGGGTTTCTCGGTGCTAGGTTCGTGCAATGCCGAATACGAGTGATAGTCAAAATCATTGAAAGAAATGTTTTTCACATATGTACAAATGCTGATTGTCTTAATTGTTTGAGCACATGGACATTCACAATTTACATGAAGCATTAAATGATAAAAGGTATCAGACAATATCTCCTGGATGCATGGCAATTGCTTTCTAGAGGAACAAGACCCGCGTTGAGTGAGAGACATGATATCCCAAGCTATAGGTAGACGTGGGTCCTAGGGGAAAGAAAGTGAGGAAAATGGTACATTCCTGGATACGATCAATTGGTACCTTGAGTGGAACTATGTGCGATATAGTGTTATATATGTTTAGCGACGCATCGAGGGGCCAATCCCCAAGATGTAGGAGAGTCCTAGTGAGGTAGCGGCAGTCAGCCATGGGAGGACCTCCTATGTTTGTACTTCGTGCTATTTGGCAATGTGCTGGGACTCCCTTTGAGGAGTGTTAATTGGGTTAGAGTTGGACTACGAGATTTGATACAAACACAAGAAGTTTAGGAAGGCGATGTATGTGTCATCAACGCTCTTGGCCGCGAGGCCGTGGGGTTGTTGAGCGCATGATAGAGATTCGGCTAGTGCATGAGCCAGTGCTGGCCCATTTTAGGTCCCATCCGTGGTGCGTCTGTTGGGAGCCGCCTATAAGTGGTGGTTTTCGAATCTAGGGTTTCAAGGGACCCTAAATTATCCATAAAATGAGGTTTGTTCAAGGATGGAAAATTTTGGCTTTTCCCATACAAAACTTACTAATGGACTTAGTTAGTTATGTAGAGCATGAGTCCTCTGCAGAAGATAATTTATGTGATGAAAAGAGTAGGCAATTAGTGGTTTACCCATCCTCTAATACGATGGCATGGGCCGAGGTTCGCCTTGGTGTGGTCTCTACCCAAGAGAAATCATGTTTAACCATCCATCAACCTAGAGGGCATGAAACAAGCATGTTGGAAACTAGGGAAGTTATGGCATCAGTAGGTCATCATGCTAAAGTCATGATGCCATGGGAAAGTGCTGATATACGATGGAATATGCTTGTGGTTAAGACATCCTGTGTAATGGGCCACCATGACGACATAGTAGGCATCACAAGGATGTTAGAAGCCCTAGCTGTCAAGGGAAAACCGTTGCTTAAAAAGCACGGTTCCCAAGTTTGAAGAAGTAGTAATGATAAATCTGCTTTAGATAAGGACAAAAAACTCTTATATAAACCCGTTATGGACTTTCTTTTTAAAGGGAAAGGTATGAAAGACCCTCTAAGAGGGAATCAAAAGGACATGTTGAAATTTATAGGACTCCCTAGACCACTCAGTGAGTTGGCAGAAAGGGATGTCAATGAGGATATTAACCCCCCTACACCGAAAAGGGTGGGGATGGAAGAGGTTAAAGATCCTAAGAGGCTAGACCCAGATCATGATGAATATGAAGATTTTAATGACCCGGTGTTGATCCCAAAAGGGAGGACAGGACTAAATGTCCTCCTCTTTATAGGGATCTCCCAGTGTTTTATGGGTTGCCAGATGAGGATCCGATGATTCATTTAAGAGAATATGACCTAACTTGCATTGCAAGTGGGTTCGACGATATACATCGGATGCTTATATTCCCAAGTACCCTAAAGGGAGAGGCAAGGAAATGGTACTGGAGCCTTCCAAGAGGGTCGATCAAATCATTTGAGGAGACTTGTGATAGATTTCTAGATGAGTATGAAAAGGAGCTCCCTATGATTCAGGTCTTAGGGCACCTTATGCAGTTTAGATAGGAGTCTTATCTTTCTATTAAAGAGTATGCTAGAGCCTTTGATAGTACTCTTAGGCTTTGGCCAAGAAGAGCCAATTCACTACCGGATGATGTGCTATGTGAGCTCTTTCTGAATGGCTTAGAGATTAATACACAAATCCAAGTGGGACTGTGGAATCCTAAGTCATTAAGGGAAGCAAAACTGCATGCCATTGATTATGAGGGGCATATTCAAAGATGTTGGGAAAACTTTTGGAGTTTTTTCCGCTCAGTACAAGTGCATCCTAGCTTCCAATCATTTCTGCAAGGAGACAGCTCACTTGTTGATACCAAGGCAGCCTATGAGGGGAACCTTGGTGGCGAAAATCTCAAAGCAGAAAGTGGCCATCCTATGAGTAGTAATGACATGCCTCTCAGTGAACAGGTTCCAAGCCATGTAAGTCCCATTAGGGCTTGCAACACTTCCACGAAAGATAGTTGTGATGGAAATATGGATCGCACCAATGGGCCTGTGAGTGTTGATAAGAATTCTATGTGTGGTTCTAATTTTGTTGCTAGTAAGGCTCTTGAGAGACCTTTGGTGTTGGAATCATGCTTCCGGGTGGATGTTGTTCCCTCCAGTGAAAGCATGGTTCTTATGGAAGAAAATTTGCAGTATGGACGTAAACAAGTAAAGACATCTTTTGTAAAGAGGATGCTTGTCCAATGAAGACCGGATTGCTCCGTGGTGCAAGAGGAAGGAAGATTGCTAATTGTGGACTATCATGAGCATTAATGGTGGTTGGAAATCAGTCCCAAGATATGGCAAATAAAAACCCGCAACCCGCAAAGAACGGTAATTTCATTTTTACAAAGGAAATTGATGTTTTATGCAATTTGCTTCATGAATACTTGTTCCCATGGGATGATTATGCATTATAATGTTGTTTGCAATGTCTTCCAACTGTTTATGCTCAGAAAATCAGAAAATCATAAGTGTTGTGGATGAAATTAATAGTGTAAAACCCGTAAAATACACAAAATATGAGGAAATTTGGTGTTTTTGAGATATCAATGGAAAATATAATAAGACACACAAACTAAACTTGTGTTTCTTCTGCAAATGGACCTAAGGGCCACAGCCCATAACTCATTTTGAATTTTCAGTCATTTAATATTGTAAAAAATACAAGAAAAATAGGAAAAATAGAGAAAAAATGGATTTTGAGTGCCGAAAATTAAGAAAAAATAAGATTCAAGTTTGTGGATGTATGGGGGGTCTGAAGTATGAGGTCTAGCCTCAGTTCAGCCCTACCTTTATGTTTTAGTGAGTTTTTATGGCTTTTTATATAATAAAAATGTGAAAAATGAACCCTAAACTGATCAACGATGCACAACCTAAACGGGTGAGGGGATAGAGTGTATGAAAAAATGTTTAAATGCTAAATGAAATGATGAAAAGCTTGCTGGTTTTTATGCATACCATTTAGGTTGGTTGATAATTAAAGATTAAGAACCTAGTAGCACGAGGGTTTCTCGGTGCTAGGTTCATGCAATGCTGCATACGAGCGATAGTCAAAATCATTGAAAGAAATATTTTTCACATGTGCACAAATGCTGATTGTCTTAATTGTTTGAGCACGTGGGCATTCACAATTTGCATGAAGCATTAAATGATAAAAGGTATCAGACAATACCTCCTGGTTGCATGGCAATTGCTTTCTAGAGGAACACAACCCGCATTGAGTGAGAGACATGATATCCCAAGCTGTAGGTAGACGTGGGTCCTAGGGGAAAGAAAGTGAGGAAAATGGTACATTCTTGGATACGATCAATTGGTACCTTGAGTGGGACTATGTGCGCTAAAGTGTTATATATGTTTAGCGACGCATCGAGGGGCCAATCCCCAAGATGTAGGAGAGTCGCAGTGAGGTAGCGGCAGTCAGCCGTGGGAGGACCTCCTATGTTTGTACTTCGTGCTATTTGGCGATGTGCTGGGCCTTCCTCTGAGGAGTGTTAATTGGGTTAGAGTTGGACTATGAGACGTGATACAAACACAAGATGTTTAGGAAGGTGATGTATGTGTCATCAATACTCTTGGTCGTGAGGCCGTGAGGTTGTTGAGCGCATGATAGAGGTTCAGCTAGTGCATGAGCCAGTGCCGGCCCGTTTTAGGTCCCATCACACATCTACGTGACATACACACATATCTATGTGTGTGTGTATGAGCAACACTCATACACACATATCTATGTGTGTCTATGTGAGCAACACACATACACATTCACACAAACCCAAAATACAAAATACTCGCATCAGTAACTAGTGATGGAAATGAGTGAACATAGTATTTTATGGCATATGCGCTTTGTATTATCGATAAATGTCTAAATTTTCTAAGATCCATCTATAATCACTACAAGGATATGGAGGTCTAGCGAAGGTGATTTGCGATGTAAAATAGTGGCATAGTTATTTGCATGGCTATTAGCATCGCAAATGCATCGCTAATAGTGACACAAATAGCGACGGTACTCAGATGAAAAAAATGCGACCAAGTGTGATGGACCAACCCTCAGAGACCCTTTCGGGACCCTTTCGGGACCCCTTCTAGGCCCCGGGGCGGCACTAGACCCTTTCTGGAACTTTTGCATTTTGACCCCGGAACGCGTCACGAGGCACCTCAACACGTCACGGAACACGTCACGGAACGCGACACGGAATGGAACACGACGCGAGGTTTACCAAAGGGCCCATCTTGGGGGCTTCAAGTCATATTCATAGATAGAAAGCATTTACAAGCTTGCACGGGCTCAGCAAGGGACCATGTCACGGAGGGTGGGTGGAGCTATCAACGCAAATCCAAGCGCATTATTTTGCGCACATACACGAAACAGAGAGCGAAAGGGAGAGTGAAAGGGAGAGCGGACATCTTGTATTTTAGAGAGAGAGGGAGAGAAAGAGAGAAAGAGGGAGAAAGAAGGCTTCTCATTGCCGCTGCCGCCATTCACGAAGAAGAGGAGGAGGTGTACGAAGGGCGAAGAGGAGCCGCCATCGCAAAGAGGAACCGCGAAACCCTTCTTCGAGCCTTTACGGTGAGTGCATTGTTCATTCTGGCTTCACTTTTGTGTTTTCTCTCTCTCTTTTACTTGTTTTTGGTATAATTCGTGTGTATTGAGAGAGGGAGAGGAAATGAGAGAGAAAGAGAGGGAGAGGGAGAGGGAGAGAGAAGGAGAGAGGGAAACATTAAACATAATAGGGAAAGAGAGAAAGAGAGGGAGAGGGAGAGGGAGAGGGAGAGGGAGAGGGAGGGAGAGAGAAAGAGAGGAAGAGGGAGAGGGAGTGAGAGGGAAACATTAAACATAATAGGAAAAGAGAGAAATGGAGGGAGAGGGAGAGGGAGGGAGAGGAAATGAGAGAGGGAGAGGATGAGAGAAAAGGAAATGAGAGATGGAAAGGAGAGAGAAAAAGAGAGAAAAAACATTAAACATAATAGGAAAATATCAATAGAGAGAAAGAGAGGGTGAGGATGAGGGAGGGAGAGGAAATGAGAGAGGGAGAGGAAGAGAAAAAAGGAAATGAGAGAGGGAGAGGAGAGAGAAAAAACATTAAACATAATAGGGAAAAAGAGAAAGAGAGGGAGAGGGTGAGGGAGAGAGAAGAAATGAGAGAGGGAGAGGAGAGAAAAAAAATGAGAGAATGAGAGGAGAGAGAAAAATGAAGAAAAACATTAAACATAATAGGGAAAGAGAGAGTGAGGGTGAGGGTGAGGGTGAGGGTGAGGGTGAGGGAGGGAGAGGAAATGAGAGAGGAGAGGAAGAGAGAAAAGAAAATGAGAGAGGGAGAGGAGTGAGAAAAAGAGAAAAAAAACATTAAACCTAATAGGGAAAGAGAGAAAGAGAGGGTGAGGGTGAGGGGAGGGAGAGGAAATGAGAGAGGGAGAGAAAGAGAGAAAAGGAAATGAGAGAGGGTAATAAGGAAAGAGAGAAAGAGAGGGAGAGGGTGAGAGTGAGAGTGAGGGTGAGGGTGAGGGAGGGACAAGAAATGAGAGAGGGAGAGGAGAGAGAAAAAGAGAAAAAACTTTAAACATAATAGGAAAAGAGAGAAAGAGAGGGTGAGGGTGAGTGTGAGGGAGAGGAAATGAGAGAGGAAGAGGAAGAGAGAAAAGGAAATGAGAGAGGGAGAAAAATGAGAGAGGGATAGGAGAGAGAAAAAGAGAAAAAATATTAAACATAATAGGGAAAGAGAGAAAGAGAGGGAGAGGAGATGAGAGAGAGAGAGAGGAAGAGAGAAAAGGAAATGAGAGAGGGAGAGGAGAGATTAAAAAATGAGAGAGGGAGAGGAAGAGAGAAAGGAAATGAGAGAGGGAGAGGAGAGAGAAAAAACATTAAACATAATAGGGAAAGAGAGAAAGAGAGGAAGAGGGTGACGAAGGGAGAAGAAATGAGAGAGGGAGAGGATATAAGAGAAAAAACATTAAACATAATAGAGAAAGAGAGAGGGAGAGGGAGAGGGAGAGGGAGGGAAAGGAAATGAGAGAGGGAGAGGAGATAAGAGAAAAAACATTAAATATAATAGGGAAAGAGAGAAAGAGAGGGAGAGGAAGAGAGAAAAGGAAAGAATGAATGAGAGAGAGAGGGAGAAAACATTGAACATAATAGGAAAAGAGAGAAAGAGAGGGAAAGGGAGGGAGAGAGAGAAGGAGGGAGAGGTTGTTGTTTTCTTATTTGTTGTAGTAGTAGTAGTAGTAGTAGTAGTAGTTTTTTTTCTTTTCTTGTTTATTGTTGTTTAGTTTTCTTGTTTTTTGTAGTAGTAATAGTAGTAGTTTTTTTTTTGTTTATTGTTATTATAGTAGTAGTAGTAGTTGTTGTTTTTTCTTCTTTTCTTATTTATTATAGTGGTAGTCGTAGTCGCAATCGTGGTTGTGATCGTGGTGGTGGTCGTGGTCATGGTAGTAGTAGTAGTTGTTGTTGTTTTTTCTTCTTTTCTTGTTTATTATACTGGTAGTGGTAGTGGTAGTGGTAGTGGTAGTTGTGGTCATGGTCGTGGTCATGGTTGTAGCTGTAGTCGTGGTCGTGTTCGTAGCTATGGTCATGGTCGTGGTCATGATTGTAGTTGTAGTCGTGGTCGTGGTCGTGGTCGTGGTCATGGTCGTGGTTGTGGTTGTAGTCATAGTTGTGGTCATAGTCGTAGTCATCGTAGTCATAGTCGTCGTAGTCGTGGTTGTAGTAGTAGTAGTGGTTTTCTTATTTGATGTTGTTGTTGTTGTTGTTGTAGTAATGCTTTTTTTTGTTTTCTTGTTTATTGTTGTCTAGTTTTCTTATTTGTTGTTGTTGTTATAGTAGTGGTAGTAATACTAGTTTTTCTTTTCTTTTCTTGTTTGTAGTAGTAGTAGTAGTAGTAGTAGTAGTAGTAGTAGTATATATTTTAATAAAGAAAATGAGAGAGGGGGAGGAAGAGAAAAAAGAAGAAGGAATGAGAGAGAGGGAATAAACATACATGATAATAAATAAAGAGAAAAAGAGAGAGAGATGGATGGAGAGGAGATAATAAATAGATAAAAAACAAAGAGCGAGTGGTGGCGAGTTCGGTGAGGTCCGTTGCAACACCACGAGACAGAAAACACTCCAACATATATACATTAATTTTTGGGTGGGTAGGTGGAGACTTTACATACGTTAATTTTTGCTTAGTTACAAGAGAAGAATTCCCTTCTCAAATACTTTAAGAAAGAAAAAAAGAATGACAACCAAAACAAATTGTTTTTCGTAATGTAGACAAAATGAAAAACGATGAAGGTCTTGATGTTCAAGATCATGAGGCATATCTTAATCAGCGTGTCCCATGTCCTTGCTCTCAATGCAAGCTGGCAATTAGATAAAAACATCAATTGTCTATAGAATACATACGACGCTTCTGCAAGTTTCAATCTGAGATCATTGATCAGGCGATCTTGGATTTTCAACAAACGATAAGAAAAGTTAATATCAATCATGCATTGTACTCACAAGCTAATTGAATACCATATACAAAAAGACTGAGTGTGACTGGCAAATTTTCTATCTAGGGAGGTGATATCTCGTCCCAAGGAGGAGTGCACCCTTTGCGGCCAATTAGAAGAGTTCATGGGTGTGCGATGGATGGAGTGCTTGAGCCAATCTACCACTTGGAAGGTACTACCTAGTCTATACTGTCAATACTAGAGGAGACATATAGCCTTCCCGACCTACCTACAATCTTGAAGCCTGAGATGAAGGCAATGATCGATGCATTGATTCTTATGGATGTTAAGACTTCTGATCTACTTAGAGAGGAAGCATCCATACCATTATATAATGGGTGCCAAGTATCTCACCTGAAGATACTCCTTGCACTCCTAAGTGTACAAACAAAATACAGGTGGAGCGATGCAAGTGTGACCGAGTTGTTCATATACCTTGTATGTATACTTCGTTGATTTCTTTTTGGCACTATCATTAAAAAAAATTGTGCTTTTTCAAGGTATTTCATGATTTTTTTCAAGTTATTGAAATATCATATATTACCACCTGTAAATACCAGGCCTAAGTCTCATCATGATACACGTCATGTTTTACGAAAGCTTGGCATGGACTGCAACAACATCCATGCATGTATCGATGATTGCATACTATTTCAAGGAGAATACGAGACTATGGAGACATGTCCAAAGTATGGTGCTCACAGGTATGGATAGGATTTACAAGGGCAAACCATCCCTCAAAAAGTTCTTAGACACTTTTCACTTATCCCCCGCATAAACCATATGTTTCGTATGTCTGGTATGGCGAGATTGACAACGTGGCATGCGCAGAATAGATCCACAGATGGAGTTCAACGAATATCAGTGGATTCACACACATGGAGCCACATTGACTTTACCTTCCCAAGCTTTTCCCGAGAGGCAAGGAATCTTCAGCTCGGTCTTGCAATTGATAGCATGAACCAATTTAGTCTGCGCTCAACTTCTTACAGTGTGTGGCCTATAATCCTTGTCAATTGCAATATCCCTCCATGGCTTTCTACGAAAAAATGACATCTCATTCTTAGCTTACTTATTCCCAACTGCTACAAAGTCAAAAATATGGATGTGTATCTTCATTCATTAGTCGACGAGCTTAAGATTTTGTGGGAGAAGGGGGTCACCGTGAAAGATATGAGCAAGCGCAATGGTCGACGGTCCGCCAATATTTGAGCCATTCTCATGTGGACGATGTATGACTTTTTGGGATTCGGAGAGTGCTCAGGTAAATATACTTCCGTTCTCGTTGGTAATATGTATCATAGCTTATTCAAGTTTGTATTCACTAGATAGAGGTGTTGGAGCAGGTCTGGTTATCTCAGGTTGTCATGCATGTCCATTGTGCGGGCCACAGTTAGACTCTCGAAGGTCATGAACCATGAAGAAGATGGTATATCAAGGACACGCCACTTTCTTACCGAAGGGTCATGAACTCAGGGAAGGTTTTCTTGGACGACCTCCAACACGTATGAATTCCACAAGCTGGTACGAGCTGAAAATAGTCCACGCGGAGTCATATCCAAACGGAATGCGACGGTTCTCAGTTTTCTACGAGTTGCCATATTGGACCCACTTACATATCAACCACTTGTTGGATCCCATGTATATTTTCAAGAACATAGGTAGCTTGCTATGGGACCACATCACAAGAAAGAGAGACACTATAGGAACACAAATGGATTTGAAGGAGGTAGGCAAGATGGAGGCGCTTTGGCCGCAGTCGAGTGCTGATGGTCGCGTGCAACTAGCTTGCGCTCCTTGGGTTTTGTCCACTAAAGAAGAGTGCATTGTGAAGCAAATAATCAAGTCTATCCACACTCTGACGGGTATAATGCGTTCTCTCAGATCTGCATTTTCTAAAGATGACCAACTATCAGGGCTAAAATCCCATGATTGACATAAGATATGTCAGGTTTGTACTACAAATGGATTGTAATTGATGTGCGCATTTTGCTTTTTGGAGTGTAGTCATTGTTCATAATGCTTTCTCATTTGTGGCAGTTTGTATTACCGATCGCGATCACATGATGCCTTACTCCAAAAATACGCGGGGCTATTTACAGGTTGTGGACTTTCCTGGAATGGATCTCATAGAAGGAGATTAAGACGTCCTCTATTGAATTCGCGAGGCGGGGAGTAGTGGAGACGGTCTGTCTCTTTGAGAAATACCTGCCTACCAACATGCTCACGATACAAATCCACCTTCTTGTGCATCTTATAGATGAAGTGGGGATTGCTGGACATGTCCATGCACAATGGATATTCTACTTGGAGCGCTTCATGAAAACCCTGAAAAGCTTTGTGTGACAACGAGCTCGGCCAGGAGGTAGCATGGCTGAAGGTTGATTGGTGTCTAAGGCGCTAGTGCATATTTCACAATGGCTACGAACAGTGGATTCAGACAACAATATGCTATGGTCGCTGAAGGACAATGATAGACTGACCGGAGATGTGGTGGTTGGAAATGGGGTAGAAAAAAGAATGGATGTTGGAATGGAGGAGAAGGTGAATCACTTTTTCATGTTGCACCATGCCTCTATGGAGACGTGGCTCGCCAAGTACTAGCAAACTAGGCAAGATCGAGAGGAAGCACAATCTAAATTTCGATGTAGTACGCACCATCACCCGATTTGATATCTCGAGGGCATGGAGGAGATGCTGCGGTTCATATCAATGCGATGGTTGCATGGAGCTTTGACCGCAACATCTCGGGAAGGGGAGGAGGTCTCAACCGAGGAGTGGGAATTCTCGAGGGGATGTAGTCCAAAGGTAATGATGTGTTTAGGATTTGTCGTATCTATATTTTATATACGACAACTAATTTGAGTGTTTCAATGTACAGTACAAAATATATAGTGCAGTGTAGTCACATGGACGACATTTTCACATGGAGTGTATTAACAAAATGCACTCCACAACAGACTGTTGTATTATGGCAAGGTTCGAGCAAGAGAGTCGACAACGAGCAACGGATCCAAACATGGTTATAGATGAGATGGAGTATTTTGGAAACTTGCAAAGTATTGTTACGGTGGATTAACGTAGCTTCTCCATGATACTATTCGATGTGCAGTGGTTCAAAGTGGTACTTAAAGGAGCTGGAGCAACAGTTCAAGGAGGTTCATCTAGATTTCTTGAAATAGATTCTGAAAAAAAAATGGATAAATTTGCGCGACAACTTTGTGTTTCGGGCCCATTGTGAACAGGTGCATGAACTCATTTGTTTGTTTATTGTATTATGACATGGTACATGTCACAATGGTTTGATCTCTCTTGTACGTATTTGTGAACATGTAATCTTCTATCCAAACCCCCGACAACCTTGATGGTGGTATGTTATACCTTCAGCTCCCCGAAGTGCGAGAGTATATGATCAAAGCGATGTTCCAAGCATAGATGAGGACAATATGTAGATAAAGGGGTCGATATTGCAAGGGGTGGAGGCTACCGAAAGCTTGGAGCATGTAGAGGAGCTAGCATCGGGTAACAATGATGGAAATATAGAAGTCCAAGAATTCTTTGAGAAGAAGGTGGACTCATCCTTTGGTGGTGACATATCTATCAACCTTCTAGGGTATGCAGAGTTGTGTCAGGAGATTGACATGGGACCATAGGATACTTCATACTTGGAGCATCCACTTACTAAATTCATTGACTAATTGCTTATAAGGATACATAAGATATGTATTTTAAGTGTGATCATTTTTTAAGGATTTATATTACTATGCTTTGTATGATTTAAATTGATTATGCTAACATCATTTTTTATCTGTGCAGGTGACCTTTGTGGATACTTAGATCATCAGGATGAGTGATGAGGAATTGCAAGATATCTTCACGCGCATATCTCCAGATCAGATGGTGAGATTCAGAGATATGGTGGACCAGGTGCTGTCTTAGACATCGTTAGGCCGCTCTATTAGATCTACTTTAGTGTGATCAGATGCTTTAGCTTTGAGTAGATGAGGTCGATGCTCCAGACTTGGGCAAGAGGGAGGGAGTGCTTCAGGGTTAGGGGGATGCTGTAGAGATACGGAGGCAGTGAGCCCACGGTCGGCATGGGATACATGTGCTACTCCTCGCTCTCGTGGCGATTTTAGAGAGCGTAAGTGGTTGTTGTGGAGGCACGGATGCGGTGTCTCCGTCTCATTGTTCTGCTAGAGTTGCATCACCTCCAGGATTTGTCACACCTGTGGGGACATCTACTCTACTTACTCCGGCTTTTTCTCAGCGATCGTAGGTGGCAACCCTATGGGTGCTACACCGATAGATACTACCCCGGTCGGTACACCAGATGTATAGGGGTCTCTTGGATATCCCCAGGAGCATGGTTGTAGATGGGAGAGGACCCATCTTAGGCATACACTAGAGGGGTATACCTATCTTGTCGATGATAGGTCAGGAGCCATCATCATGAATGATGAGGGGAGGAGGGTGATGGCTCGCATGAGAGAGTTGTGCTAACAAGTTTTTCAGCACAACATCTTAGATCATTGAAAAAACATACCTGAGGGGAGCAAGGACTACATAGTAGCATCCTTGCATGAGGAGTTTCCGGTTCCAACAGTAGCATATAGGTTTTCTACAGACTGGATGATGGAGTGCATACATGTGTATATATCACACAGACGATCGGACGCACGCAAGGCACTCAAGAGTGGAGTTGCAAAGCTCGAGTGGCTAGATGCGGACGAGTGGCGCCGCCTGAGGGAGGAGGCTACAGATTCTCCAGGACGTTAGAGTCAGCAGCGCAAGGCGGCGAGGGCAGGACTAGAGGCCGGAGTGGTCCATCATCTTGGGAGTGGCGGGTCACATGACATATCTGGAGGACTTTGTAAGTTTTTCTTTTGTGTTGCTTGCTTATTTTTTTGCAATATCCATTGTACTGACAATCATGTTTCTAACAGTTAGTATTTTGTTTCCTTTACAGCACTCCATTACAAATCGCGATCCAATCGGCCTTGAGACTCAATATGCAGAGGGGCACGATCTTAGTGCATTGATCGACCAATTGTATAGACACGACGGCCTTGTAAGTCACTCATCTTTCTTATCCGTAGTTACCATGTTTAATTAGAATTCATTATTGTATGGTGGACTGATGTGTAGTTGTTTCTTTTTTTGCAAAGTCCATTCGATGCTCCTTTGCGACTGGACAAGCTTTCGGATGGCAAGGATGTATAGCTCGCCCTTGGATCCCTGGAGCTCACCACACCCTTCTTTTTTGGTTGCTTGATCTATGTACACATTTTCTATGTAGTAGTGACATCTTGCCATGATTGTACTAGTCGTTTTCATTATGCGATCATGTATTTATTTCATGTATCAATGTTATGATTTAAGTACACTTTGTCTTTATTTACATGAGCATTGTACATAGTGCAGAAACTATTTTGTATAGCCCAAATAAAGCACATAGTACTACTACCCTGCCACAAAATTTTTTTCCCCTGTTACCATTGCTATTAGTGTCACAAATTTACCTACACGTATCGTTATTAGCGTCATTATCAGTGTCGCAAAGCGTCGTTATCAGCGTTGGTATCAGCGTTGCATGACATGATACCGATGCTGATAGCGACGGTGATACTGACTGTTTTATGGCATCGCCAATAACGACGCTTTTTGCGACGACGGGGGCAAATTTCTTTATTTACATTTTCGTCACTTTTAATGTCGATATAAGGCCTATATCTTGTAGTGAATCTCAATATATATAAATCCAAGCAAGAAAATAGTGTTTTTTTGTATACTCTTATACATAATAATATTTATGTGAAATACATAACATATTAATTCCTACTAGAAAATAGTTTAAATATTGTTAATAGTAGTAGCCTTCAGGTATCCATTATATATCAAGTGTTTCTTAATTCAAAACTCTAAAGTCAATCCTAGGGCCCTATATCTATATGCTTGTTGTATCGTCAAATCAATGAGAAGCAAAAGGGATATGTATGTATTAGGGGATTCTTGAATTTATTCAAAGCATCTTTTATTGAAAGTATGGAACCTCTTCTTTGAATGAGAATAATTAGAATCCCATGACTATATATTTGCAATAAGGCATAGTTTGCAATTGAAAGAGACAAGATATACCAAAAGATAAAGGAAAATAGGATTTTCACTGGACCATGAATGTGATAGTTTTCTTATTCCTCTTATTGAATCTTTTCAAAGTGCATCCTTTCTTTCTATATTCACAAGATTTGATCACATGTATGTCTTGATTCCCTCTTAACTGATACTCTAGTTTGACATTCTTCCTTACTATGGTATGCTAGCATAGAGAAATTCTAATTTTCTAATGGTGGATTTCTCTAGGACAAAAAATGTTCAATTCAAATACTTATTATAAATTTGATAAAAGATACAATTCTTATAGAAACTATCATATCAATAATTTTTTAATTCATTGCATGCAAGTTAGCACCTAGGAATCTTTTGTGAAGCTCTATAATGAAAAATTAGTTGGACATGGGAATTCAACTCTAGTTTACATAGGATATGTGGGACAATCAATCCTATAATAGTCTAATTTCCCCCTACAAAGAGTCTCTTTGCAAGCAATAAAATGTGATATTGTGCTCACACCACACTTAGTTATGAGAGAGTGGAGTTTTCTTTTAAAATTTCATGGTTGTTTGGACCAGCACTCAACTACACTTAGATCCCATTAAATGATATTAAGAAAATGAAAGTTTAAGTTCAAAGAATATGCCTTTATTTGGGCAAACAAATAGTCCCCAATCATTTGGAGGATATATCTTGTAAAATATTTAATACTCATTCTAGCCAACCAGTAGTACTCAATTGCATTCTGATCCCCTAGAATGATATTAAGTTGATTGTATTTTACCAAATTAGGGGTCACATTATAAAACTTTGTTTAGTGTTTAAAAAGGTTACCCAACTTATCAAATCAACTTAACTATGTAGCATCTATTTTTAGGATTAAGGCCTTCCACTTTTCTCAATGGGTTTGTTCTAGTTATCTACTTAAGCAAACTATATTATTACATTTTGTAAAAATATGAAAATAATGTTATTTTTTAAATTTGTTATAGAGAGGTTACTAATCTAGACCGCTCACTATTGTCACTCTCACTTTAAGACTTCTTCAACTACTTCTTCCACTTCTTTGAGCTATTTTGAGCTTGCATTCTTCCTCTTCCAAGATTAAAAAACATTCCCAAGCTAAACATCCATCCTAGAAAATGTTCACAGAGCAAATAGAACAGAAACATAATAAAGATAGAGACTCTGTAGAAGCTCAAACAGAGGATCAACAAAAACCATGAAAATTGTATAGCTTCAACCAAAACCACTTCATGTTCAAAGTTGAGAGAGAGAGAGACAGGGAAACTCCATTGTCTTGAGCCTTGAGGCTCTCACAATCATTCCTTCATTTTCGACACACTCTACTGAAAAGCACACACACTACTGAAAAGCTCAAACAGAGGATCAACAAAAACCATAAAAATTATATAGCTTCAACCAAAACCACTTCATGTTCAAAGTTGAGAGAGAGAGAGACATGGAAACTCCATTGTCCTTGAGCCTTGAGGCTCTCACAGTCATTCCTTCATTTTCCACACACTCTACTGAAAAGCACACACACTACAAAGATAAAGTGACCTAGTGTAAGTGTAGACTAGACAGACTAACTCTAGTCAGGTCACTAACTGACAACACCCGACTTTTTTAATGTAGTCACATGTAGACAGCTGCACACACTAGTTGTCATAGATGTCGGTCATAGATAAAGACACACTGACGGTGAGCTTGATTTCTAACACTCCCCCTCAATCTTAAAAACAAAACTCAAACCATCTGCATCACTCCAAGTAGCTGTCTAAAGTGAATGAACTTATCTTTACCAAGTGATTTGGTAAAGATGTTTGCTACCTGGTCTTCAGTATTCACATGCTCCAAGTCAATCTGATCTGCTAAAACCATTTTCCTGATGAAATGGTAGTGAACCTCAATGTGTTTTGATCTTGCATGATAAACAGGATTGCTTGCTAACATAACACTGCTCAAATTGTCATAGTACAGCTTGACTTTGCTATCCAAGTGTACTCCCAAGTCATTCAGCAACTTCTGTAACCACTTAGCTTCAAAGGCCGCTAAGGCCGCACCACGATATTCTGCTTCCGTACTAGACAATGCAACTATAGGCTGCTTCTTACTCTGCCAACTGATCATGCTACTACCCAATCCAAATGCATAGCTGCTGGTTGACCTCCTATCATATGTGCAGCCAGCCCAATCAGCATCAGTGTACCCCATCAAGTCAAGGGGTTTCCCATATGCATAAAACAGCCTATGATCCATGGTACTCTTTACATATCTTAGAATTCTCCTGACTGCATCCAAGTGTGGTTTGCGAGGCTTCTGCATGAACTGATTGATCAGCCCCACAACATAACTCAAGTTAGGTCTACTGATCGTGAGATAGATCAAGCTGCCTACCATCTGTCTGTACATAGTAACATTCTCAATCTCTGTCCCAACATCAATCTCCAACTTGACATTCTGCTCCAAAGGCGTATCCATAGGCTTGCAATCAGCCATACCATATTTCTGTAACATGTCATGAGCATACTGCTTCTGTAGCAGCCATATGCCTTGAGGTGTAGAGACAATCTCAATCCCTAAAAAATATTTCAGCTCTCCAAGGTCCTTGACCTTAAACTCAGCCTGTAAACATGTCTTTATTTCAGCAATCCCATTTTCATCATCTCCTATAATGATTAAGTCATCAACATAGACAACTAGGAAAACATAGCCACTATCTGCCTTCTTTATAAACAGACTATGATCAGCATCACCCAATCGGAAACCATGTTGCTACAAATAACTGCTTATGCGAGCATTCCATGCTCTGGGTGCCTGTTTCAGCCCATATAGTGTCTTTTTCAGCCGACATACATGTGCTGGAAATTCTGGATGTACATAGCCTTCAGGCTATTCCATGTAAACCTCTTCCTGTAATTCTCCATTGAGAAATGCATTATTTACATCCATCTGCCATAGTTTCTAGCCTCTAGCTACTGCTAAAGCAATCACAGTTCTAACTGTAGCCATCTTTGCTACAGGGCTAAAAGTCTCCTCATAATCAAGACCATACTGCTACGCATACCCTTTTGCAACCAGCCTGGCCTTATATCTTTCCAATGATCCATCTGATTTACATTTTACCTTATACACCCACTTACATCCAATAGGTGTTTTTCCCTCACGAAACTGTACCAAATCCCATGTACCATTTTCAACCAAAGTTGAATATTCCTCATCCATAGCAACACGCCAATTCTCATCTGCAACTGCCTCATCAAACTTACTTGGTTCTCTAAAACCTGTTACTTTCGTCATATAAGCATAATGACGGGCTGAATATCTAGTGTAAGTATACCTATCAACACGTCGTCTGACCCTCTCTGATCTCCTGAGCTGTGGCTCACTGTGAGTTTGCCTCTCATGAGGCGGCACATAACGGCTTTGCCTAGCACCTTGCGTCATAACAGACGGAATCCCCAATTCATTGTCTAAGCTGTCACTGCTAGATGAATCATAACCTGTAGTGAGTGGACCTGTTACATCTTCAAAAACCTTTTCTTTTCCCTTATCTGTTCTCCCTCTCACTGACATATCCGTGTTAGTGGATGCAATAGTGCGACTCCGTAATCGTCCTGTCCAAGGACTCACTGTAGATGATACATCACCTGTCTGACCACTCATGGAAGTACTCTCTGTAGGAGTATTTTCAGCATGACTCATACTAGGTGAGCCATCAGTAGGCACTGCAACAGGATTCCCATACCAGGATGCTAACTCATCAAATACCACATCTTTGCTTATGAGTGTCTCATGCATAAAAGGTACGTAACATTTATAAGCTTTCCGTTCCTGTGCATATCCTATAAACACACTTTTCAGTGCCTTAGGATCCAATTTCTTCCTCTTCTCATCTGGTATATGCACATATGCAATGCTGCCAAATACCTTCAAGTGTGAAATATCAGGTTTATGACCATACAGCCGTTCATACGGAGTGACATCATGAATCCCTGTTGTAGGGGTTCAATTCAGCACATAGACAGCAGTCACCACTGCTTCAGCCCAATAACCATTTGGCAGACATTTTTCATTCAGCATAGCTCTAGCTGACTCCATCAAAACCCTTTTTTTCCTCTCTGCAACACCGTTTTGTTGCGGTGTATAACTACATGTGAGCTGTCTTCTAATCCCATGTTTAGCAAGATACCTTTCAAAGTAGTTTGAGACATATTCACCTCCTCCATCTGATCTCAAGCATGATATGTAACAGCCCAATTCATTTTCAGCATGTTTCTTGAAGTCTTTGAATGCATCAAACACATCATCCTTATGCTTCAAAATATAAAGCCAACTCTACCTGCTGAAATCATCAATAAATGAGACATAATACCATGCATCGCCAAAAGAAGCATTATGTGAAGGACCCCAGACATCAGAGTGCACCAACTGTAAAGGCATAGTGCTATTTTTTACATGTCTCATGAAAGGAAACCGTGCCTACTTCCCAAACTGACATGCAGGCCATACATGACCAAAATCATTATACTTGAATTTAGGTAATCCAAGTACTAATTTCTGCTGCATAGATTTCAACTTTTGTACATTGACATGTCCAATCCGCTTGTGCCAAATCTCTACATCCCGAATGGCACTCTCATCATGAGCAAACATGGCTGCCTTGAGTCCCGGAATGGTCGCATCCAATGTAAACATCCTGCCATCCCTTCTGCCCTTGGCAATTAACTTGCAGTCATTTCCATACTCCTCAATGAAACACCCATCTTTGTTGAACCTCACTTGCAAATTTTGTTCTGCCATTTGACCCACAGACAATAGATTATTTGTTATGGTTGATACATGTAATACATCATGAAGGCCTTTCTTTTTGCCATCATGCATCATAAGAGGAACAATCCCTTTATGCTTTATGTCATCTTGGGTGTCATCCCCAGTACATACATGACCATGTGTACCTGCAATCATCTCATCAAACCACTCTCCATGCGGTGTCATGTGGTTTGATGCTCCAGAGTCAATGTACCATCTGTCATCTCTATCATGTCTCGATGCATTTTTAGATACATGCTGCAGGGCAAAGAGTCTATCAACAGGCTCATCATGAGCACCACTCAAAGATGCATAGTGCCCATGCTGTCTGCCCTTTGCCTTTATATCTCCCTGCTTCTTGTAACAATCCTTTGCAATATGCCCATACCGGCCACAATCATGGCAGTCCTTGTCCCTGTTGGACTGATCAGATGACTACCATGAACCAGATCCACCAGCTCTACCTCGGGGTGATCTCCCCCTGTCTCTAAACCCACCAGATCCACGCTGGCCTTGTGTATTTGCACCATGCCAATTACTCTGCTGTTGCTGCTGTCCATAAGCATTACGAGTGTCACCACGACCTCGAAATGAACCATGACCTCTGGATCCTCTGCCATCCTAGCTAGAGTATAACACAGTGTCTCTACTCTGAGATGCACTGGAACCTGTATTCAAACCAAGTTTGACTTCCTCATGCAGCAACAAGGCAACTAGCTCTTCCCAGCTAGGGGGCTCTTCTCTGACAGAAATGGAATTGTCAAAAGCTTTGTACTCTTTGCCTAAGCCATTCAAGGCAACAACAACCATATCATCTTCTGATACACTTGAGCCAATAGTAGCAAGTTGATCAGCTATGGTCTTAATCTCCTTGGTGTACGCCTGGATGCTCTTGCCATTCCTAAACATGTTGTTGAACTGCTGTTTCAACTGGATCTTCCTTGCATGTGTCATGGTTCCATAATTTTTCATCAGTATGTCCCAAGCATCCTTTGGAGTCTCACATCTAGTGATTTGAGTTACCATAGCATTAGATATACATAAGGAAAACCAATGCAGCACATTGCATGCTCTTTCATTCCATAGCCTGTAGGCTCTTTTCTATTCATTTGTTGAATTGTGTGCAAGCAACTCAGGAGCAACTTCATCTCCTATACATAGATCCCAATAACCTCTGCCAACCAGAAAGTTTTTCATTCTGAATTTCCATAATGCAAAGTTCTTGTTGTCCAAATTCTCTCCAACTATCTAAGTGATATTGTCAGTCCCATGTGCATTAGCCATGATGCAATAGATTGTCTATCAAGTGCATGACTCCCTGCAGACCAATAAGTATGGCTGACCAAGTTCAATCCGTAACAGTTTATGATAGTTTTTTGCACTAAACTGCAGAAAAAAACAAGGTATTTCAGTCCACTGACACCCCAAAACAACCCACAAACAAGTGATCTCAACTGTAGATATAACTGTCAATCCACTAGTGCTCAATACCCCCTTCACAAGGCTCTAAACAAGCCACAACTTGCAGCTTGACCCATAGAGTAGGCAATCACTCAATGCATACCTTCAGTTTACAATGGCATTCAACCTATTTGAAAAAATGACACAAGTCTTCAACTGCAAATCATCTTCACTCCCTTGTGCTCCAAGAGGTCCACCAAGTAAGGCTCTGATACCATGTTCAAAGTTGAGAGAGAGAGAGACATGGAAACTCCATTGTCTTAAGCCTTGAGGCTCTCACAATCATTCCTTCATTTTCCACACACTCTACTGAAAAGCACACACACTACAAAGATAAAGTGACCTAGTGTAAGTGTAGACTAGACAGACTAACTCTAGTCAGGTCACTAATTGACTACTAACCCGACTTATTTAATGTAGTCACATGTAGACTGCTGCACACACTAGCTGTCATAGATGTCAGTCATAGATAAAGACACACTGACGGTGAGCTTGATTTCTAACACTTCAAACCATTCAATACACTCTCAATCAATCTTCAAAAGACTTGTTCACAATTCCAACCTTACCAATAGAAAGAAAACATATCAAAACAAAGACAAAACACACCATAACATAACTAAACAGACTCATCAAAAACCTATTAAAACATCAAATCTCAACAAAAAACCATAATGAATCTCCCAAACAAAATAAAACTATCCCAAACCACTTCCAAATTCATCTAAAATAAATCAATACACCCTCATATCAACCAAAAATCAACAAAAAATAGCTTAAAATACTACCATTTGAATAGTCAACATGTCCCTACACTTAATCATGGAGTATCCTCGCGACCTTAGAAAAGGACAATAGGAGCTCAAAATACTAGCTCATCACTTTATCTTCATCATCAATCAATCATGATTCAAGAATCAACCTCAACCCCATCAACCTTCAAAAGAACCTTGATCTAGCAAACACATTGACGAAAGAAAAATACCTTAAAGTACAAATCAATCCTTAGTATGCCAAACTAGAACCAAACAAATTAGTAAAAGATATAAGAGTTTTTTGCATTGTAGCACATAGTCATCCAGAAAATCTTTAACTTTAACCTCCAACAGCTAACTTTGATCAGCTTGAACTTCAATCTTCTTCAATAGTAACTTCATCATCTCCTCCTGATAAGGATAATATACTCAACATACATATATCACATAACATAAAACACAAAACCCATAAACATACAACAAAATATATACTGAATGATGGCACCATTCTCTAAAAATGGAGAGCTAAAAAGGAGGATAATTTTCATTAAAAAAGTGATACATCCATAGACTATACTAGTATTGCCTCCTAGGATAAAGATATTTCTTCTTAAACTTCATGCTAAGCTTGAGACATTGTAGGGTTTTTCTTTCATCCACAAAATGGAGAGGTATATTCTGAAGGAAGGAACTGCAAATAATACATCCTTTCCAACAAGATAATGAATCTAGCAGGAAGAAATGCCTATGCAAAGTAATATAGCACATCCATTTGAGCAACAAGCACATTCTCATTAGGATTTATTGTCAAATTTGGAATGGTCTTCCAAGTGTTCAGATTGGAATGTTGATGTATGAAGGCAAGATACCAATAGAAATGTGTAGCAAGATGCACAAAATTGTATTTAGACCGAACATACATATGAGCAAATTGAAGATAGAAGTTAAAACATGCTAAAGAAGTCTCCTGGGACCTAAGATTCATAGGCCAATTAAATACATGTCCTGTAATATAGTCATGTAAAAAGTTTGTAGCCATCAACGAAGGATATCATTCTAAAATCCAAGAGTATCCAATACATACTAAGGTGAAAGATTGATATAGTCCATATGAGGTGGAATAGAAATGAGGGTAGAACATTGAAGAGGTGGATATGATAGATCATAAAAAGATGGAATGTATAAGGATAATGATGTGGGAAATGGAGGAAATGATACTAAAAAGGATTTAAGTGATTTTGAACAAAAGGGTGGAAGGAATACAAGGAACAACAATAGAAAGATTTGTGGTATGTGAAGAGATAATAGGATCAACAATAAAAGGGCAAGGAGTAAAAACTTGAATATGAGGAAATGAAGAAGGGGTAAAAGGTAGAAGAGGAATGGAATCACGGTTAGTGGTAAAAAGATGAATATAAAAAGGAACACAAGTAGCAATGAGAGAATAGGAAATAAGATTATGAGGATCATGAAGATAAATAGAACAATAGAATTTAAAATTTTGGAAGAATTCCTTAATAAACCAGGGATTATCAATGATGTGTTGCAACACTTTATCATGCCACTGCTAGATATCAAACTTATAAAAAGTGCTCTATCGACAGTGTGGACCCATGACAACATCATCTAAAAGAGGATGCCAATCAACTCCTCTACACTAGGATGTGGGCTGATGAAAATTTTGCAGACCATCCACAAGATAAGACTCCAAAAAATGCATATACAATATAGCTTGCAAAACCACATCTCCCACATAAATATTCAAATCCTCCTCACATCTGGAATCTGCAAATCCCCTTTAATATACATGAAAGAGAGATATTTGACTTGAGGATTAAGCAAGTTATCCAAGGCTTTGTCAAAGACAGATTTAAGAAAATCACTGGACCAAAGATCTCGTGCCAATCACATTCTAGAGTCTATAAGTTCACATTTCTCAAAAAGATATATAAAGCCATCCTCCTACTGATGACATGTTAGCAGAAAAGAGAGCAGAGGGGAAACAAGTTCATTGAAATGATCAAAAGCTTCCTGCACACAATCCATACGGTGTTGTAACCTTTCCACCTTGGCAACAAAGGCATCACACAACCTAGCCTATTCATGTACATTTTTCAGCTCCTCCTTAAAAGATACAACAAAAGGAATGATAGGAGCAAGAGGGAGAAGTGGGAGGGTAATGATTTTAGACTGCAACTCATCAATATGTTTTGTTGAGATTCCACAGTCACTTGGGCATGTTTCAATTCACCCTCACAAATAATAAGCTTCATGACTAAAGTAAGCATCATCCTTCTCTTTAGTGATGGACACCTTATCTTCCTCTAAGCTTGCAACTTTAACTACTAGCTCTCTAATGGTAGCTTTCTGAGAATCCATTACAAGAGTAGCTCCTTACATTTGTGTATGGATATCACTAAGGGTAGACCTTTTTGAAGCCAAATCTTCTAATGCCTTACTCAACTCACAGGTCAAGGAATCCACCTTATCTTGGAAGGAGAGAGAAACTCCTATGTAAACACATGGGAGATAGAAAGTCCAAGCTATTTCCATTGTTGTTTGGACATTCGACATGAGATGGGAAAACAAGATGCTAGTAATCAATGTCTGGAGGGATGAGGGGATCTATGAATCTAGTTTGCCTTCTTGTTATACTGAAAACAAGTTAGGACAAGTAAGAAACATGGAAAGGTAGTTATCCGACACCTCAAGCATCAAAATCTGTAATCGTGGGGGTTGAAACAGGGACATGATGAGAAGGACCCTATGTATGGTGCTACTTTTGAATGATTCTGAGATAGGAGGAACATTTGCTAGATCGAAATGGGCTTACATAGGAGGAGAAGGATAAAAAGGAAGAGATTGCTGCAATAGTCAAACAAGATCAGACATAGGGATGCCACCTGGGTGAGGTGCCAATTGAATGATCTTCTGAAAGAGAAATCCCATAGGAAACAATATTGAGTTGACCCTTATTTACATGCTGAAAATTTTGATCCATTTTAGCAAGGAGAAAGATTGTCCAGTTAAACTTAACCCCCTCAAGGATTTTGACAGATGCAGTGAATAGTTCTTCAGACAAACACTTGGATGCAGACTTACCCAAAAACCCTGAAAATTTTGGTATAATAGCTTCCATAAAGGAGATGAAACAAATACCAGTGATAAGTCTTATGAGCTAGTGATCACCTTATTCACTACCAAAGGAGTAGAGATCTCCTTTTGCAACAAGGCAAGGATCTTTGTATGGATAATACCACTAGGCATAGGGGAAGCTGAAAAAGGCTCTTACAAGGCCTCATTGACAGTAGCAGTTGATAAATAGAACCAGTAGCCATAAACCAAACACGAAAGCTTCTTGTAAGTCTCTAGAAAAGACCAACACCACTTTGCATCCAACGGGAGGAAATTTGAGGGCCACAAAGAGATGAAGTGTAGCCTTAGGAATGCAATCAACATCTAGTAGGAGAGAATACTTATGGACTGGAAGGGGAAAATGTTGGATCATGTTAGGAGTGTCTGAAGGTGCCATTTAGACTATTTAAGTAGAAACTCACAAAACCAAGAAAACAGAGGAGGAAATTCCTACAAAACACTAGAAAAAACTTAAGGAAAAGAACAAAATGGACAAGACTAAACTAGACAACCCTAAGCAATCGAAGCTTCATGCTCTGCAAATAAACAGGTACCCTATCCCCTCGTAATCAAGTAATCTAAATAGAATATACTCAATTCACACCATATCATTGACTTGGACTTAAGCAATGAGACCATAATAGATTCATGATGACAGAACCGTTGACAATAGATATGACTTAACCAAACCACCATTTTACTTATAAACTCCAATCCCCTAAGTGCATTTCGTCAACCTCGTAACATGTATATGTCATTTGTAAAGGCAGATGGCACATTGGTGAAAAAGAGCCAATACAACTTCCACGTCAAAAAAAAATCCATAAACAAGAGTGCAATAGGTCCTCCCCAGAGAGAATTGACCACTTGGAAAATGATTTAAAAAAATCAAGGGGTAGTACCCATCATTCAAAATAATCAGAGAGTTTGGTTTAATTTGTGAGTTATGATATATATATATATATATATATATATGCTCATGGTAAGTGTGTTTATGTTTTTTTTCTTATATTTTATTTTCATTTAAGAGTTTTTTCTTAAAGTGTGATTGTACTATCAATTTGTTTATTTTGATGGTTTTATTTATGTAAATTGGATATGAGTTAGGTTATGTGTTATTGGTTTTTATATGTTCATTTGTGGTTTGTTTTATTTTAGTTTTTAAAAATTTTATTTTGTGTTTTTCAATGATGATATCATGTTGAGAGAAAGAAAATACAAATGGATGGATTTTAGCGAAGGAAGTATATTGGGAATTTTTAGAAAATTTTAGCTATTGTTATGAATGTTATTGGATTTTTCCATGAATAGTACCAATTTTGATGAAATTTTCAATTGTTGTTGAATTTTTTATTGAAATTTTTCATTTTGAATGAGTTGACCCAATATATCTTAATTTTTTATTTTTTTATAAATTTTCAATGGATTTTTTATTTAATCTAAATTTTTAATTATTTTTTATGGATTTATGGTTTGTTCGGGTGTTGTTTTGTTTTTATTTTTTAAATAAAATAATGATGTCACCATTGGCTCGAATCATCATCTGCAAGGATAGCACATGATGTTCGAGAAACTACGTGTAGCTACAGCTTCCTTGGGCATATTAGAGACGGAGTGATGGCCACATCTTGGTGATTGGAGGTGGCATCATATTGTGGTCATCTGTTCTTCGAAGCGAAGGATTCTTCCTGGCTCTTGCTCATCATCATTGTCTCCATACAACAACGTGTAGGTTTTTGATTATTCAGTTCTTCAAATATTACATGATGACACCTCCATATCTTGCCTGACTATCAAGTCTGAACCAGGCTACCTCAACGAAGGTAACCACCGACTAGTTTTCCTCTACGAAAATTATCATGATGAAGTTGTGTCTCACTAAAGTAGCAATGGCGTTTGCCATAGGTGAAGGTTCATCCAATGCTATAATTGGTGTTGATCTTGAAGCCATAGCATGCTATAAACACAATCGATAAGAGCAATGGTGGTTCATTGACAACTAAGGTGATTACATCTAGTGTGGCCAACTGGAAAAATTAAAGCATGGGCATGGAGCGAGAAGGATATTACAAGGATTACTTTAGTTACATACAAAACACAAGTGAAGTGATGCATAGGCACACTAGTGGACAAAGATGATGGAAGAAGACTCGTGAGGAGAATCATAAGTCGTCATCATGAGGTGAGACATGAAGGTGACAGTGTACTGTAACTCATATGCAGTAGGTTCATATGCTGAGTGATGAGCACCTTAAAGGACTAGTAGTTCATCGATGCTACTTTCCCCATAGGCTGAAGAAAAAGATAACCAACACTTGAAACTATGGCACATGATGTATCAACATCAAATATCTCATGGAGCGGTAAAGAAGAAGTTGTGCTGCCACCAAGATCTTGTCATCCTGCTTAAGCTACTTTATCCCTAATCATATTAAAAGGACTTGGAACTCCTATCTCGCATAACGTCCCTGCGAATAAGTGACTCTTCCAAACTCCCGCGCGTGTTCCGTACAACATCTGGTAAACTTGACGTGAAAGCATCACTTATGTTTATCAAGATGGGAGACCCTTTGAATAATCCACCTTCATCATTGGTTGTTTCTTCCTTTTTGACTGATGAGATGAAGACTTTGGTACAAAATCTTTCTTCAACCATTATGATGCCAAAATAAGGAGATGCAATTATCTATGTAGCAACAACAACAACAGTTGCATCAGCAGGCAGTTGGATCAATAACAATTGTTGCATCAAGAATAGGAGTATACACTTGGTGCGACCAAGGCGATCAAGGCTGTGGTTAGTAAGCAATAATTTTTTGATGGCCAAAATGTTTCAACCTACATTAAGACCTTTGAAATCCATATGCGCTTCTTCGGAGTTTTGATGACCAACTGGAGCAACTATTTCTTACGGTTTATCATGCCTGCTTTGCAGGTTAGAGTGACAAATTTGTTTGTACATGACTCTAATTGGGATGCTTTCAAGTGCTCAAAGGTGAATATTTTCTTGAGGATTACAGTATTGCTACGTGAAAGACATTCATAGAGTGGGTTTATCAGCCCAACAAAAAGGACTTCTTGCTTCTGAATTGTTATAGGAGTTTAAAGAGTGATGGAACCAGTTGGATAAGCTAGAGAAAAGATCTCTAAACTTAGTGAAAGTGGAGTTATTCTTACATGCGGTTGATGCTACACTTTAGGATGAGTTGGGAGAGCTACTAGAGGACCGTACGCAGCCTATGGGATTGAAGACTGATTGGCAGGATGCTGTTGATATGGTTCCTACACTGACAAAGAGGCGGAGATGGAAGGCTCACTTGTTTACAGAATGGGATGCAGTCACCACCAACGATGTCTTCTCCTACCAGGGCTTCTCCTACTTCTCATGTTGCACCATCCACTACTTCTCCTATTTCTTAGTCTGTGTCTATGCCTATGCCTATTCTTGATGTGGTTGTTAGACCAATTACAAAACCAACTATCGAAGATATTGTGAATGAGATATCAAATAACTTAAAAGACCTACAAATCAAGATGACTAGAATGGAGCAACAGTCGCTTAGTCAGCTCTGGTCTCAGCCCCAACTTCTTCTACTCTTGCAAATTCTTCTAGGAATGATCATGTCTGTCACTGCATGTGGTGTAATAGTTCAGATTATGAGCAAAAGGACTATCAAGAATTTGAAGTGGCGAAAAGGCTGAAGTTGGTAGTTTGGAAAGACAAGATGATATGTTTTGGAGATACATAGTAGCCGATCAAACCAAATTTTGATGAGGATGGTATGAAGAAATTGTTAAAGGAGTCTCTTTTGCACTCTTATTATGTGATGTGAGAGGTAGCAAGAGAAACTACTGCCTATTGTCTATAGTTAGAGCAGTTGTTGCTGAAGAACAAATCTCCTTTATGATCATATGCACTCTAGGCATTGAAAAAGGGGAAATCTTCAACATCCAAACTTTTAGCCATAGGTGATAAGATGAGGAAAGGGACTGGATGGGATGATTGAGTTGATGTCTTTTCTATCTATGCCTGTATGGAAAAATCTCAAGGATTTGAAGCGCTTGTTGAGGAGAAGCGGAAAAGAGATTATGATTAGCCTGAAGGTTCAAAGAGGGTGACTAGGAGGAGTGATCCAATTTCTTAGCTTTAATATATCAAATATATATTTTAAAATTTCTCCTTCTCGCCCGGCAGTGCATCGAGTTGGAAGGGTAGAGGGGGGGATAGAGGAGCCAGCAAGCTCCTCGCTGGAGCTTGCTCGGCTCCATAAGCATGCTGATGGACACGTTGAGGGGAGAGGATTCCCTCCCCTCCCCTATAAAATCGAGGGTGGGCGGCAGAGACAAGGGAGGCCGTGTGAGAGTAGGAACGAAGCCATCGTTCATGTTGTTGCCGCCCTGCAAAATCTGTAGAAGGAGGCCGCCATAACGCCGTGTTGAACGAGGTGGGATAGCTCTTCGTCACTGCCTGCAGACATTCACGTCCCTGTGGACGCCGTCAGAAGATTCCCCCCCCCCCCACGTGGTTCCTGACCAACCCCCCCACAGAAGCTTCAAGAAGCTTCTTGAAGCTTCTAAGGGGGGCCACCTCAAGCCCCCCTTCCTATACCTTAGAACCCTTTTACCCCGGTTTTTTTTTTAAAACCTGAAGCCCCCCTTCCTATACCCTTCCCTTACCCTTTTTCCCCCTCCCGGTTCTACCTCTTAGAAATCCTTTTCACCCCGCCCCGATCTTAAGGCCTTAACCCCTTCCCGAGGGGCTGTTAAACCCCCACAATCCTTGGCCTCATAACCCACAAATCCCTTCCCCGTGCCTAAATTTGTAAAGTCCCTTCTTGTGTTTCTTTGAAACTGTGTTGCACCCCCCTCATATTCCTTTTTTTTAACACTCCCCCCTAAGCTTTTTATCCCCCGTGTCCCCTTTTCCTTACATACCCTTTTCCCTCCCCCGTACTATAAGCCTTCACCCTTCACCTTTCCCTTTCACCCCGGTTTTAATCCCTAAAGCCTTTACTACTCCGTTTCCTAAAACCTCTCTAAAAATCCCCTTCCTATACCTTTTACCCCAAGCTCAAAGTTCTCCCAAGGTTCATATGGTTGCGAAGCCACACTCACCCATAACCTTTTTTCCGTGTATATACCCTATAGGGCCTTCTTAGACTTTATAAACCTTTCCCTCTCCAAAGAAGCTAAGACTTTAAAGGTCTTATTACCCTTCTCGTGGTCAATCCTTTAAACGGCTCCTTGCCTCGAAAGAGAGACGGTGGAAATCCGAAAAAGAGAGTAAAAGCTGCCTTCACATTCGAAGGATTACAACTGCGATGCCGCCTAAGAAAGTCCAAGGAGTAGCTACGGGAGGGTCATCTCCCAGTATCCATGTGGATATCTCACCCCAAAACCAGGTCTTCCCTTCTTGGTTTTATATTGGTTTTAATTCAATCATGCAAGTTGAATTGTTAGGGATAAGATATATTTTGTCGTAGTTATTTACGATGAAGGAGTTTAGTTTAATTGAACATGCAAAAATGATAATGTATAAAACATAGTTTTCCTTCAAATAGCATCATTCATTGAAACAAATTACCCCAACTATAGTGGTATATTTCGGTTAAATCTTGGAGGTATAAAAACTGCATCTTGCACCATTAGCCCTATTCTTTTTTTTTTACAACGAATCATCATAGAAGATGAAAATTCATGAAAGGTTTCTTATGTCGCTTGAACTCTAGGAAGTTATCATTGCTAACTGCATATCTTAGCAAGGAAAAGATTGTTATTTGGCATGAGTTTCATTCGCAAGGAAAAATGAAGTTTAATTGAAAAAGTTTAGGATTGAAAAATCAATTGTCACAAGGATAACAAATCGTGCAGAGGTGATCTCAATATTACCTTCTAAAAGTTAACCAAACTAATATAAACTTAGAAATATCTATGTTGCGAAATATGCATTGGGAATGATTTAAAAATCCAAGAGACATTATACCTTAAATACTTGCCTACCTTCCTTGATTGTAGGGTCAATAAATCGTTAATGAAAAAGAACTAGGGTTTGTCCCTGAGGTTCTTAAAAAGAGATCCTAGGTATGACAAATGTCAGCTTAAAGAAACTAAAACGAATTGTTTCATCGTATATTACGATGTAGGACTTGCGCAGCAAGTACGAAGTCATAAGGTCTTGTGATTGATTCACAAGAAGGAAGGTTAAATACCCTCAACAAGGATGGCGGATCCTTATGCAAGTTATCTTGCAAAAGGATGTATTCTTTGATATCCTTCTAAATAAGGAAGGTTCAAAACTGGAAACTAAAGTATCCAATGAACTTCAGGGTTGACCAAGTTGGGTTAATAAGGTACGCCCTAACCTAGAATATAAGGGATCTTGCCAAGTTGCAAGACACCCTGGAACGAGCGCTGATGCATTCAAAAGGAAAGGATCATTCCTTAGCAGTTTGCCAACAATAAGATCGGTTAATGGAAATATTTGTGCTTGCTAGAGATTTTAGAGCACTGTTTGATTTATGAATTACAAGTTAAATGAATATCTATACTTTAGGTTGAAGGCCTGAAGGGAGAGGCAGCTTCAGTTACCCCCGACTGCCTGCCTGACCCTAACCAAGGGGGTTGTTGACCGCGTCGGGAATGTGGACCAAACCGCCGCGAGAGGCCTCTCTGTTGAGCTCTACTTGGAGCAGGAGGACGCTTGGGTACTAGGGGGGGCTCTAGCCGTAAATCCCTCGCCTTCCGGGTCCTGCACAAGAGGCTAACGTGACTCGCAATTGGATCTCGAGGCCCACATACTAGTCTACGGGCGAAAGCTTGGAATAGTGATTCCCGTGGATTACTGGATAACCTTCGAGCGGATTATGGACAAGCCTACGGGCGGAACTCCTTGTATTTCAAATATAAATATGATGATGTATTAACAAAGAACTTGTCTGATATTTTTTTTCTATGTCACGTGATAAGATTACGTGAAGGAACCAGTGCTTAACATATTAATTAAAGAAGCTGATTGTTATATGTCTGACTAATGTGTTAGGTAATTACCTAACTTAAAAAAATCGAGGAAAGTGAGGAGGATGGGCCATGGGTCCATCCTACGGTTGGGTGGTCCTGGTTGGCCGGGAACTTTTCTCAAATCTCAAAGAACAGTGGGATGATCGTCAAAGGACATGAACAACAAAAGCGTTGACCTAGAGTTATGTCTTACCCAATTTACGCTGTTTTAGGGAAACGGAATGGGGCTATGCCTTAAGGCAGAGAGGTTGAGCTTTGCATTCCTCTCATTTCCCATTCTCCTTGAACCAAGTGTAGCGTGAATCCTCTTCGGATCTGGCGTTTCTGCGTATAGTTCGCTTGGGTCCAACACTAGTTGCTGTTAGGTAATGACGAATCAGGAAAAACCCTAATTTCGATCGATCCTAAGTGGGAACAGCCAAAATACTTCTACTACGTGGCAGACGCGGGAAGCCCTAGATTGCAAAACCCATAACATTCCATGGGAGTGCCGGGCGGAGCTTTCTGGACATCCTTTCCGATGGACTGCTAAGACGTGTCCTGCATGATGCTAGTGGACACGTTACATTAGCCTTCTTCTTCAGGACCATAGCAGAGTATGCTTGATGTTTAGAAGCCAAAAGTATAGGAAGATCAGAAGGCCCCGAAGACAAAGGATCTGAAGCCAAAAAAGCAACTTAGATTCAAGTTGCTTTCTGATATTGAGATGACCTAAAGACTTGAAGAAGGTGCTTGAGGATCGGATTCTTCACTGCAAAATTGAATTCACTCTTGGAGAAGTTTTGGGAATTGCCAAAAGACAGTTTCATGATATTATCATCGACATCATTAAAAGAAAACGATAGATTATTGAAGAGACGACACAATATATGATCCATCGAGAGGCTTTAATAGTTGCTGAGGCTATTGTCTATGGATTGCAGATTCAGAAAATTGATTTTGATGAGGAGATTATTGAGGAGTCTACTGATGGATCTTTATGTATGCAGCCCAAGAAGTCTCTTCAGCCTTTACTTCAGCCCATATAGTATGGAGAGAGTGATGACACGCCTAGATTGGTGCCTTGTAGCCATTTTTCTCGCAGTCACTAGGCTCGTACAACTACGGAGATGGTAGTCAAGCTTGGTGAGATGGAGATCCCCTGTGTTGCTCTTTTGGATCATGACTTCAAGTTTAATGTCATAGTGCATGGATTCTATGATACCGGTAGATGGCCAGTTGATGTGGATCATGGTTGGCACATGCGTGAGGCCAACAATACTAGAGGAGACCTATATGCTGCTTGTTGGAACTTGAAGATTTCTATTGGAGATGTGGATGAGACTTATCATTTTTTTGTACAAAACTCTTGTTCCTATCCTATTATTTTGGGGCAACCATTCATTGCTGAGTCTTGGATAGAGACTAAGGTTCTGGAGATGGGTCTGCCTATGCATGGATCCAAAGTAAGGATGGAAAGAGGGCTGTCCAGTTCATGATAGTTTATGTCAACCATCAGCGCAATAAGGATTCTTTGAGGGATTTCCCTCTTCCAACAAGAGAGCCAAATTTTTGTTAGGTATCACTGCCTTGCGAGACGATAGTGGTATGAGATAGGGAAAGCTCTCTCCTCCTGGTAGCATTAGTTTTTCCTCAGAAGTTTATGGTGTGTTTGCTGAAAGTACTTTGAGTTTTCAGCATATTACAAACATGCATAGAGCTGCCAAGCAGTACTTGAAGAGATAAGAAAAAGAACTGAAGATTGCAGGTCTTTTATACGATGACGATAGGGTAAATGGTTTATATGATGATCTGACATATGCTCGAATACTATGGAGGATCATTCACCATTGCTGAAAATTGAAAATGAAGAGTTGTTATATGTCTTATAGGTCCATTCTCTGGTAATGTATTGCAAAATTGCTGATTTCATACTGCAAGAAAATTTGGGTGCTGAGAATTCTCAATAAAAAGTATTCTTTGCTGAAATATTTTAGCAAAAAGATTTAAGGGTGCTAATTTACAGCAAAACACAAAATTTAAAGCTGAAGTAAGATGTGAGCCTCAGTGTTGGGATATTCATATACAGTTCGAAAAAGATATGGCTGGTTTTTGTCAGTCAAAAGAGTTGGGTGCTTTTTACACACAACAAAATTTATGTTTACCATAGTGTTTACAGCAAGGGCTTGACATATGATTTTTGACATTGAGAAGTGCTTAAAAATAGCCAAATAATCTGAATTTCAAGGGAAAAATAGACTTCATTGAAGGTGGCAGCTGCAATTAGTACGATTTTAAGTGGCAAAGCTCCAAAAGTACTTTAAAGACCCACTGAGTGACGATTGGGGAGTTTTTATTATTTCTCGGCATGTTAGATGAGACTTTGGGAGATGCCTGGCAGTGTGGGGACTTTGAGATGGATGCCCAAGAATTTTTGGAGATCAATTTGAATGCCGAACGCGGGAGGAGTGCCAAAAATTAACCAACCTTCTTGAGAATTAAAAGGGTGTATTGAGTGCTTATGACAATTTTGCATTTGTATCCAATATGTAGTCCAATGTTCACCTTCCCTTCTCCTCAGAGGGAGATCCCATAACATATATGCATAACGCCTCATAATACACACATAGGGAAGCATCTCTCAGCTGATTGCCATGGCTCCACTGCGACTCTCCTACACCTCGGGGATTAGCCCCAAGATGCGTCGCTAACACATATAACATTCACACAAACTCCACTCTTTCATAATTCAACGTTCCAAGAGATTTTAATTTGCCTCACAAAACTTTTTCCAACAAGAGTGCTCGTCTATCCTATAGCTTAGGTTTCATGTCCTCTCAACGTTGGTCAAAGTTTATCAATCAATTGCAATGCATTCCAAGAGATACCACGTGGCATGCTTGATGCAAGGTGTATGAAAATTGTGCACAATCATTGTATGATTAAAAAAATCAGCTATGTGAGGTGCAAAAAATAGCCCTTTCATGAATTTTAACTAAGCGTTACATGCTGCGCTGCTTTATGGACTAGCACCGAAACTTTCGTGCTACTAGTCACCTATATTTAATTATGAAACAACCCATAAATTCTATGCACAAAGTTAGAAATTGGAATTTTTATCTTTTCAATAACTAGATCGTCGCACAAACTTCCTCCCCCCTCACCCTTTAGGTGTTGCTACGTTGTATAGGTGTAAATGGTTGTTTTGTGTCATTTTTGTATGTAAAAATATTAAACATGTACTATAATACAAAGGATGAGGTATACTGAGGCTTGACCTCATACTTTAACCTTTTCAAACATTTACACACATAAATCTTATTTTTTCATATTTTTTGAGCACAAAAATCCCAATTTTTCTAAATTTTTACTATTTTTCTCTATTTATTATTAATAAAAAATAGGTATTTTTTGATTTATTTGTATTGACTTATTATTTTGATTGAAATTTAACATTTTCTCTGAGTTTATCTCATTTCCACCCCTTTTTCCCAACTCAAAGTACAAAAAAACCACTAATTTTCATTAAAAATGACATTTTGCGGGTTTTGAAGAATTAATAACAACTCTATATCATTACGCATTTTGCATTTTTGTAGTTACAACCCTCAAACATGATGCAAAAAAGGTTTAAACAAAAATTCATCGCATATGAACAACATTCGGACCATGAAAAAACAAAAACAAGCAATTTTCTTCATAAAATTCACTACAACAAAAAGGCTCCATAGATGCACCTGTAGACGCAATATTTGAACTGTGTTAAAAAATATCGGGTGCGTTTATTACCGCTTCTACTACCATGTCTAAAATTTCATGTCTAAAAGTGCACATATAGTGAAACCTACACGCGCATATAGACGCGCCTATTGACGCGCTCCATAAATATATAATCATATTTATAAAAAAGTGAATATATTCATATTATGCATCTATACACGCGTGTAACTGCGCATCTAAAAAATCATGTACTCGAAAATTTTTTGACGATAATAGACCCGCATTTTTCCTACAATTTAGACGCGCTGATAAACACACAAAACAGATGTATGAAAAAAAAAAACTAGAGAGCATGTGGAGAGTATGTGGCTTTGCCACATGCTCTCTGGTTTTTTTCCCCCATCAACATCAAATTGTATGCTTAGGGAAAACAGAGAAAGATTATTTCAAGGATTTTTGTACTGAAAACAAAACAATGTATGTAGAACACAAAATTTCATATATATAGATAAAACGTTTTTACATGATGAGTTCTAGTGCTTGTGACCTCAAGCATGGTCATGGTCACAAGCACTAGTTGAAAGTAATACATATAAAAAATGAAAACTACAAGCCAAGGGAAGGCATGCATGCATGGGGCTCCTCTACATCTCCTCAGAAGAGGCATTATCGTCACTACCACCACCGTTGACTGTGCCGCTACTGCCGCTGCTACCACCGCTACTGCTAGTCCCCCCTTCGCTATCCTCAACTGCATCAGGGTTCCTCTACACAAAGGATTAAGGTATATAAATACCATTACAAACAATAAATTAGAATTACCTATACTTTTCATGTAAAAAATAAAACATACCTCTTCTGGTTGTGGAATCCTCATGGCACGATTATATTGCTCATTCGTGATGAGCCCCCCCTCGTTTATGACCTCGATGGTAGCCTACCTCTCTAGGAGTAGGCATCCTACAAATGACATGATACTACAAAACAATTTGAACATACAACATATTAGAACACACTACATAATGAATTGAAACAAATTACAAAATTTGATTTTTTTTAAAAAAATCAAATAATACTTACAAACTCAGCCTTCCATGACTCCCTGCCACCCGATCCATAATGCGACGATCCCATGGTTGCCATCTGGATAGGCCGCATCTTTGCATGCTGGCGACTTGTCCTTTTCTCTGATGCTCTCTTCTTGGCCTCTTTCCACTCCGTGCGGTTGCAATTGGGTGGTTGGCCATATCCAGGGCGCCCCTGCTCTTGTCTGCGCACTGACTCCTTGTTACGTGTCATAAGGCGAGAACTCTTGTTATGAAATGCATCTCTCATCTTTGACCGTTCCCAATCATCTGAGAATCGTGAATTCTCGGGATTAGGGTACCTTCTATGTACTGCCCGCGGCATCTCTTGCCACAAACCATTTTTTTGGTGCTTAAAGGGAATCATGCAATCTTTGTATGTGGCATGCATGACACTCCTCAAGTAGGCTATCACTTCCCTCCCCTTAGGGTTATGCAAGATACCATCAACATCAGTGACAGAGTAGTACATTTGTGGAGGCTCACCTCTCTCATTTCCCGATGAGGGTGATCGAGAGCCACCTCCTAGGCAACCCCCACAAATCCCTTGACCTCTTGGTCCTCCTGCAGGACTCTCCCTCCTCCCTCGATGGGCACTACCCTCTACCTCACTCGATGCGCGTGCTTCTGCACAGATGTACGTGCTTCGACCGATCCATGTACTTTAGCTGATCCATGTACTTCGGACGATCCATGTACTTTACGTGATCCCTGTGCATCAATTGATCTGTGTGTATGCATAGTGCGTGGAGTACCTGTTAGTAGAGGTGTATCAAGGTTTGGTGTGCCAAGGTTTGGTATTTGTGCGGTAGTGCTAGGCAATGATGTGATAGGTATCCCAGACATGACACTGAAAATCTCCTCTGCAGTGGGAGGGCAACCAAGATAATTTGTCATCTCCCCCATGAATTGCTTCTTGTTTGGAAAACCTCCAAAAAATCTACTAACACCTCTACAAAACTCCGCTAAGGTGTTGTTCATGAATTCCAACTCAGGATCAGTGCTAGAAGATCCAAGATTTCACATCTACACAAGAAAAAATCATATTACCTTGTGCAAATAAAACATATTACATGGTGCGTCTATATTTGTGTTTCTTTGTGCGTCTGTCAGCGCTCTATTCCGCGTCCATACCTACATCTACACTGGCATCTAGACGCACTGACAGATGCGCACAATCGGACCATATTTTGCAAACTTTTATAAAAAATGTGCAAAAAAATCTCCATAGATGACAGTCTATAGCATGTAAAGAGAGAGAGAGAGAGAGAGAGAGAGAAATAGACAGAGAAAGCAGAAAAGATTAAGAGAGAGAATAAGAACTCACCTTCTTTGCTTGTTCCAACGGGTGGCGGTTAGGTTGCAAGCTCCTTGTCCTCCTTCTCCCTTCCCTTGGTAAGTTGCTTGAATCTTCTTCTCTTCCTTGCTGTTTGGCTCTTGTTCTTTACTCTTTGTCTCTTCCTTCCTCCTGTCCTCTTTTTACTCTTATTTCCTTTCCTCATTGTCTTCATGAAGTGATAGATAGACATGATTAGTGATGTCGAGCTCGAACTACAAAAAACACGCAAAAAACGTAGGAAAGCACTGGTTTAAAAAGAAAGCCACAATTTTTTCTATATTTGTGTGGTGCGTCTGTAAGCGCGTGCAATTGCGCGTGTATATGCGTAGATAAGACATATTACATGCACTAATAGACATGCAGTTAAAATTAAACTAATTAGATGCTATCTTTTGGTTGTTTTTGGATCAACATGACATGACTTTCCTAGTCTTTCAATATCAAAATGTTTGCCTCCATGTTGTAAGTATCAATGCGTTTAGGGAATATGACATACATACCAAATGAAATCATATATGTCATTATGATTCAGGTGTAATTATGTCGTCATCTTCTACTAGTATGGGACAGGCTGAGTCAAGAAACAGTACATCCTCCAGTGAGGATGAGACATTGCGTCTTCACAATCAAGACGCTTGGCTACGACGGAAAATCAAATGTATGTTTGATCATTGTCGAGGATGTTTTTTTCGAGCACATTGAATCACAATGTCACACCTCAGCATGTACGGAGAGTGGGACCAAGAAAAAGACCCATTAATTTTTATTGCTTTATTTGCACAAATATTATTGGTCTATGTTGTGTCTTCACCATTAAACAAAACCTCCTTTTTTTTATTGAGTAGGATGCGGTACCACATCCTCAAATGGTCCCTCCAGGGCGTCGAGACGTTGCGAAGCGTTGATGCAAGGTGTCAGAGTCCTCAAGAAGAGCAGAGACTGATGATGACCATAGCAGCCCTCTTCAAATGCCCCATTAAGTTTTGGAGGAAGATATTTTGGACAACATGTTGCACGATTTATTTTTCCATGAGGTTCGGGGGGAGGACGCCACTAGAGAGACAGATGACCCGCTACACATAGCGTCGAAAACTCCATTGTACGAAGATTGCACCTACTCTGTTCTACGTGCATCTCTCGAGATACTGAACATACAAACCATTTATGGATGGAGTAATGCTAGCTTGAATGCATTATTGAAGTATGTATCATTTGATATTATTTCATAGATGCTTCTAGCTGATATTTGCGGTTTGTTAACTGTGTTTGCACAATATATGCAGGTTATTGTCATAAATGCTTTCAAATGAAAATAAATTACCAACTAGAAGGGATCAAGCAAGGCATTTCTTGACATCTCTTGGAGGTCTTGATTACATTAAAATCCATGCCTGTGTCAATGATTGCATCTTGTTTCGTGGGGATCATGCATCTCCACGACAGTGTCCTATTTGTGGTAAACCAAGATACAACAAGGAGATGAAATCAATGGATGTGTCTCATAAGGTTTTGTGACATTTTCCTATTATTCCATGTATTCAACTTATGTTTACGTGTGAATCTATTGCAAGACTCATGTCATGGCATGCTAGTCACCATTCAAGTGATGGAAAGTTGAGAATTCCTTAAGACACACCAGCTTGGCAACACGTAGACAATTTGTGTCCTACTTTCAAAGAAGAGCCCAGAAATTTGAGATTTGGTCTAGGATTAGATGGAATAAATCCATTTGGCATCAATAGCACCTCATATAGTGTATGGCCAATGGTATTGGTGAACTATAATATCCCTCCGTCCATGGCAATAAAAAAAGGACATGTAGTGTTGTCCCTTTTGATTCCTAGAAAACACAAAGTAAAATACCTGGACGTTTACTTAGAGCCTTTGATCGAGGAGCTAGAAATTCTATGGAGAGGTATTGAGGTGCAAGATGTGAGTGCATCATTGTCCTCTAGAGATTTCACTTTAAAGGGTATGTTGTTGTGGACTATGCATGACTTTACAGGCTATGGAGAGTGTTCAGGTAGTTGCATACTCTATTTTATTCATTTTTACCCTTAATCAAATATATGTCATCATTAACCCACTTGTTTTTACAGGTTTAACTACATCAGGATATCATGCATGTCCAATTTGCGGTCCCTCTCTGGTTTCTTCTAAACCGACACACTTGAAGAAGGTTATCTATGACAATCATTATCGTTTTCTTCCTATTGACCACCCCAAATATGCAACCCCCCACTAATGGAAGAACTCCACAATCTTTGACCATTCAAGATTAGAAGGACACTTGGACACACGCCAATGATCATCCTCCACTCGGCATGAGTCGGTAACTAGTTTACTTCTTTTGTTTGTCTTTAAAGTACACTCCATTATGAGAACAACAAATAATATATTGTTTGTGCCTTAGACTCTCTATATTTTTTCATCTCCCATATTGGACTGAACTCAAGATCAATCATTTGTTGGATCCCATGCATATATTCAAGAATGTTGCCTCTACATTATGGGATCACTTAATCGGGGCTCGTGATTTTGTCAATGTAAGGGAGGATTTACGTAGCATTGGACGTAAGAGACGAGCTTGGTCACGCATCGGACCTAGAGAAAAGATCGAGTTACCGCGTGCACCTTGGATGTTGTCGAAGACCGAAGAAAAGATGGTGAAGCAGCAGATATGTAGCATTAGAACTCCCATAGGATATATGAGATGCCTCAAGGGAGTCTTCGTAAAGAAAAAGAAAAGAGATGTGGAGCAACTATCCGGTTTAAAGTCTCACGATTGGCACAAAATGATTCAGGTAAGAATTTTCATAGCCATAAATATATTAATTAGTGGAGTAAATAATAGACTAATTAACAATGTATGAATATTTACATATAGTTCATCTATATTCCATTGTGTTTCAAAAGATGCGCATGATATCATTTACAAGATGGGTGAGCTCGCGAGGTATGTATACTTTATACTTATTTTTTAGTTTACATATTACGTACATCACATAGTAAACCCGCTTGAATTTATGGACAAAACTAATCATCGTTCTCAATTGCATGTTGGTAGATTTGTGAGTTTGAAGGAAATCGATCCAAATATGTTGCAAGAGGCTCGAGTATTGTCCATTGAGGTGGTTTGTTTGGTGGAGGGAACTTTTCCTCGCTCCATTTTGACTACTTAAGTACACTTACTCGTACATCTGACTGATGAGATTGCAATTTGTGGGGTAGTTCATGCGGTGGATGTTTTTTCTAGAGAGCTTTATGAAAACCCTAAAGATTTTGTAAGGAAAAATGCACGGTCCGAGGGAAGCATGGCTGAGGGTTGGTTAGTGCAATCATCCCTTGTACAAATCTCTGAATATCTTACTAAAGTGGACCCCTCTTTACCACGACTATGGAAAGATGATGAAGATTTGAGGATGACCTCTATAATACCTCAAGGAAAAGAAAGGAGCAAAGTGCTAATGAAAGAGGAACTTCGTAAGTTAAATGTATTTTGTGTGCTTAATAGCAAAGTAACAAGTAAATGGGTGACACTATATAAAGAAGCAAGGGCAAGAAGAGTAAGTAAAAGGCAAGCATTTTTTGCTAGACATGGACGTAATGTCCCATATGCAGAACATTTAAGTGTGCATCCACGCCATATTGATATAAATTGGCTACATGAAGAAATGGAGAAGATAGAAAAAGAGGAGGCGATGGATATATCGCAAGAGGAGTGGGAATATGCACGAGGTTGCTTATCAAAGGTGAGACATACTTATAATTAAATTATCTTTAGTTATATATGATATAATAATTTCACATGTTTCATCTTTAACTAAATCATTAATATGATCTCAACAATGTAATACTAGTGCACATTGTTCAATGCTATTTGGTGTGAAGGCAAACATTTTCGAACTCAATGTATAGATGATAAGAGAAATACCCAGGATTGTGGTATCCTTGCAAACTTCCAAGATACCAATGGCACCATGGAAGGTTATTGTGGCTTGATCCAAGATATTTTGAAGCTTGACTTTAGGAGATTTTTTATATATGTACTAGATGTGAAGTGGTTTAAAGTAGTAACAACGGGTGAGCATTGCACAATTAGACGTCATCCAAGTGGTTTTGTAGTGATTGACTCTACAAAATTTCACCAAGGCAAGAATGACACATTGGTATTACCTCAACAATGCGAGCAAGTATATTAGAAGCTATTTATTTTTATATATATTACTTCTTGATACATTCTCAAAATACAATAAATATCTAAGTTGCTTACTTTTTGCTTTTTAAATGTAGGTTATGTATCACCCAATGGTAAACAATAACTGATGCTGGCACGTCATCCCTATATCTAATCATTCAAAACCAATAAATGGCAATGCTACTAATATAGAGATAGTTGATGACAATCCAACAATCAATGATGATACAATCAATGATGATGCACATGATGATGCCATGATCGATGATATACATGATGCAGTGCAAGATGATCCCCGCAAGGATGTTCAAGAAAGCGCAGAAGAGGATAACAATATGGTTGCAGATGATGATGAAGAAATTGAGCATAGCAATACATCTGACAGTGGGATAGACTTATTTGCTTCATTGCCTATTGGTAACATAGACCTAGAGGTAGATAGTTTAGCAAGGGCCGATCTCATTGATGATGAGATTGATCATTCATTGTAGCATATATAATTAGCTTTGAATGATTGGATGTATATTTGTAATACTAAAAAAGAAGTAAAGTTGGTAATGTATTCAAAAAAATACTAGTTGTTAAGATGTTTGGTCATATTTAGAGACTTTATGAGAAATTAAAAATATGTGCGTTTATTTTCGCATCTATAGGCGAATTTAAAAATGTGGGTATATGGACGTGTTCTATATACTAGCGCGAATAGACGCGCTGATACACGCGCTGATAAACGCGCCCGCTATTTCACGTGTACAGTGTGCATCTATGAGGCCTTTCTTTTGTAGTGATTGAAGCATACCGTGTGTCTTGCGTATTGTGGGTTTTTTAATAATTATTCTGAGCAGGCCACGGACCAACCAACAACCATTCTTCAGTGGTGAACCTCTTTTCTCAGCCTCCTCTTCATCTTGAAGCAATCCGATCATAGCCAGACAAGCATTCTTCAGCCCCTCTTCTTCTTTATTTCTTGTATATGAATTGCCTCTATGCAGGAGAGAGAGAGAGAGGAGAGAGAAAGACTAGTTTTTGATCTCTTTGCTCAGTGCATCATTCCTCGATCCGTTTGTGGCGATGGAGGGCAAAGGATAGAAGCATCTCAGGGTAGGAGGATTCCTCCTACCTCAGCCGGTTAGAAAATGATGAGATTTGGGAGAAAAATGAGGTGCAAAAAATTCCCCCCCCCAATCGTTTCAAATCGTGGCTTTCTTGATTACTAAGCTCTTTGTTAAGAGCTTTTAAACCCTTAATCAACTTATCTAGTTCATGCATTTTGCTTTCACACTTTCGGTAAGTGGCTTTTTCACTTTTGGAGGGGCAAACGGCATCGGATTCAATATCCGTCTGGGCGGGTGGTTACGTGACGTTGAAATCTACAAAGCTGGGCCCCGTCACGCTCTTCTCGGCTTCCAAATCTAGTAGCTGCTTCACAATCCCGAATCTTGTGGGGATTAAATGGAGACCAAACGACCTCGGAATGGATATCCGAGACTGCAAAGGAGAAGGCAACCAATGCAAAGGAGAAGGCCACACTGCAAAGGATTGTCTAGGTCCAGTCCCTGTCAAGGCTAATGCTGTTGATAGCCAGCAGAAGGCACAAGAGTCTGCCTCCAATTTGGTAGTGTTGGAAGTTACCGCTATCATGCACGCCAAGAAGAAGGAACCAATTGTCCAAAAAGAGAACAACTCCCCTACCAAGACTGTGAAGTTCAATCTGCCAATAGAGGGACAGAGCAGTACAGGACAGAACAGTGCAGTACAGAGCATGCAGTGCCATAGAGAGTCACAGAGACAGGCAGTCCTAGAAACATGACCAAAGGTCCAAGAGATAGAGGATATAGAAGCACCTCCAGAAATAGAAGAAGTGCCAATGCTACCATTGCTAGAAGAAAAAGGAAATATGAAAATGGGTGTAGCCCCATTCCCCAGCAGGCTGGAGAAGCCCATGGATCCTATCAAAGAGTATGACTTGGTCAAAGACTTAGACACCTTTAAACCGAACCTAGCATTCTGACAGTTGATGATGCTGTCCCCCATTTGCCGAAAGAAATTCAAAAGCATCTTGACTCGAAGACGTGAATTAAGGATTACTCCTTCAATAGCGACCAAGACTAAAAGAGCCCCAGAGCCTGTAAAGGAAGTCGATGTGGCTAACGCCTTCCTAAATCTTGGAACCCCAGAGACTAGTGTATGGATAGAAGGATGCCTTATTTTAGATGCATTGATTAATGGAGGTTCTGTTGAGATATCGAGCTCCACTCGTGATATGCCAGGGTAACCGTTGTACATTTATGTCACCGACTTGTCAGTTGCAGATGCAGTTGGTACACCGTCCATGAATAATAGCTAGATGACAGCTATCCTTATCTACTCTAGTTCATGGCTCAGTTAGTATGCCACCTTAGTTAGTTGAGTTTGGTTTGAGACCCATATATAGGGTTCTTCTATTTCTATATACTAGAGTTCTTTTTGGCTTACACAACTAAGAAGAGGAAAACTGTTTTCAGCCTCCACCTCTGTGTGTATTCCCCCATTGTGCAAGCAAGAAAGCTACAAGTGAGACTCATTCCTTCTCTCCCACAATCTTGACATGATATCAGAGCCTTGTTTGTGGTAAGGAGCTCAAGAAAGCAAGCCAAGCTCACGGTGTTCTGGTAAGAGGACCAATGTTGCTTTTGTTCTTCTGTTTTGGGAGCAAGTCTCTGCAGGTAGCACAGCCGGAAAGTGCAAGAGTGCATTGTCTCAAGTTGAGACACCCTTCGCGGTGAAGGAAGAGGGCAGTATATGCTGCGGGTAAGGTCTTTAGCCCTCGTGACCCTAATTTTTTGATTTGAGGCCATTTCGGGGCTATTTTGGAGGTGGAAGTTTTCTGCATGCACTCAGGAAAAGGCCCAGTTTTATACTGTGCGACCATTGTTTTACAGGTCGGTGAAAAGTTACTATAGAAATTGCATCGTATGCCTGTGCGCAGAGACATTGGGAGTTAGAGAATCATCCTTGTTGCCTGTTGATGCAAAATCGTCACTAAGAAGTGACTGTGTGGTCAAATACCACTTTCGTCAGTTTTGCAGATTTGCCCTTGTGAGGCTGAAGCTGTGTTCTTTGCAGTGACATAATTTTTTGCAGTGTTCTGTAATGGTGTCTGATTCTCTTTCACATATTGTCACTGAAAAGCTTGACAAGAACAACTTCCAAGCATGGAAGTTTAGAATGACGAATTTCCTTATGGGAAAAGGATATTGGGAATTTGTTGTAGGAAATGAAGAAGAACCAATTCTTCCTGATGTTTCCAATCAACAGCAAATGCAGGCATTTAAAGAATGGCATGAGAGAGCCAGGAAAGTTATGTACTGACTGTCTATCAGCATTTTAGACTCTATGATTGTGCATATTTAAGATGAAAGTATGCCAAAGGAGGCATGGGATACTTTGTCAAAAATGTATAGCACAAATACGCAAGCCAAGAAAATGCAGCTCAAGCAAGAGTTGCATAATGTGCAAAGAGAAAATATGAGCATCAATGACTACCACATGAAGGTGAAGAAGATTGCAGATACACTTGCTTCCATTGGGTCGCTAGTGGAAGATGATGATTTAGTCTCTGTGACCTTGAATAGTCTAGGAAAGGATTATGCACAGTTCCGAACATCCATTTCCGTCTGTGAAAGATTTCTTGATTTTGAGGAGTTGATTGCTCTTCTAATTTCTGAGGAGCAGAGAAATGGTGGTGCATCTTCTTCAGGAGGAACTTCAAAAGAAGCTGTCTTCTACTCAAATGCTGGAAGAGGTAGAGGCAGAGGTAGAGAAGGCTGATCTGGAGGCCATGGTAGAAATCAGAATATGCAGCAAACTCAAGAAAACCAGTCCTATGGAGGAGGGCGTGGTAACTCTAGAGGCAGGGGGAGCCAAAGAGGTTGTGGTGGATGGCAAAGAGGCCAAAATGCAAACAGCAATGTTGAATGCTACTATTGTGGTAAAATGGGTCATATGGCTAAGGACTGCTATAAAAAGTAGAATGACATCATGAATGGAAAATTGCAACAAGGGAATTATGCATCTTCTAGTAGACATGGTGATGACAGAAATGAGCATTTGTTTATGGTGCAGCACATGAATAATTCTGTGACAAGTGCAGAAGAAAGCAACGATGTATGGTATGTTGACTCAGGTGCATCAAACCACATGACAGGTCATGTAGAATGGATGGAGGATGCAAGAAAAATGGAAAAACCAGGATTTGTGGAGACTGGTGATGATATTGCACATCCTATTGTGCAGATTGGAAAAATTCCTTTGTCTATGCAGGATGGGAAAAAGAAATACCTGTTTGATGTATTTCATGTCCCGAATATCACCAAGAATCTGGTTTCTATTGGTCAAATGGTTGAGCAGGGCTTGCAGGTCAGATTTAATCCTCATGGATGCTTTGTTGAGGATATGAAAAGTAAAGGTTGCTTGATAGCAAAAGGAAAGAAGAAGGGCAGAATGTTTACGTTGGATGCAGACATGTCTGAATTGAGTGCAACAATGTTTACACATGGGACCGGTGTAGTTGCAGATATTGACACTACAAGGGACTGGGGCAATAGCGACGCCAATTAGCGACGGCGTTTATCGGCGTCGCTATATGCGTCGCTATTTGCGTCGCTATACGCGTCGCTATTTGCGTCGCATTTGCGACGCAAATAGCGACGCAAATAGCGACGCATATAGCGACGCCGCAGGGAAAAAAAAGCGCGGCCGAAACCAGAGCGCCGTTTTCATTTTGTTTTCTTCGCCTTTTGAGAGCGAGAGCGAGGGAGAGAGCCAAGGCTTTGTGAAAGAAGAGGAGGAAGAGACTTGTTGCCGCCGCCGCCGCCACCGCCACCGTCGTTGTTCGCGAAGGAGAGGAGGAGCCCTCGTTGCAAAGAGAAGCCGCCCACGCTCGCCATATCTCATTGGTGAGTCTCCCTCTCTCTTTCTTTTACTTGTTGAAGGTTTAAATCGTTCTCTTTTGTTTATTTAGGAGAGGAAAAGAAAGAGAAGGAGAGGGAGAGGGAGAGAGAGGGAGAGAAAGAGAGGGAGAGGGAGAGAAAGAGAGTGAGAGTGCATTCTCTCTCTCTCTCTCTCTCCCTTTTGCTTGTTTAATGTTTAAATTACTTTCTTCTTTGCTTGTTTAGGAGAGGAAACGAGAGAGTAAGAGAGAAAGAGTGGGAGAGGGAGAGGGAAAGGGAAAGAAAGAGAAAGAGAAATAGAGGGAGAGGGAGAGGGAGGGGGAGGAAATAGGAGAGGGAGAGAAAGAAAAAGAGAGGGAGAAGGAGGGAGAGTGCATTCTCTCTCTCCCTCCCTCTCCCTTTTGCTTGTTTAATGTTTGAATCACTTTATTTTTTTCTTGTTTAGGAGAGGAAATGAGAGAGAAAGAGAGTGAGAGGGATAGGAAGGGGAAGGAAATGAGAGAGGGATAGAAAGAGAAAGAGAGGGAGAGTGCATTGTATCTCTCCCTCTCCCTTTTGCTTGGAGGATGTTTAAATCACTTTATTTTTTGCTTGTTTAGGAAATGAGAGAGAAAGAGAGATAGAGAGGGAGAGGGAGAAAAAGAGAGGGAGAGGGAGAGGGAGAGGGAGGGGGAGGGGAAGGAAATGAGAGAGGGAGAGAAAGAGGGAGGGGGAGGGAGAGGGAGCGAGGGAGCGAGGGAGAGGGAGAGGGAGAAAGAGGGAGAAAGAGGGAGGGAGAGGGAGAGGGAGGAGGAGGGAGGAAATGAGAGAGGGAGAGAAAGAGAACGAGAGGGTGAGGGAGAGGGTGAGAGAAAGAGAGGGAGAGGGTGAGGGAGAGGGAGAGGGAGAGGGAAGGGAATGAAATTTAAGATAATATACGTATCGATAATGGTATGCAATGTGCTTTGCATACAGCCACGTACTTCATCAAAATTAACCCAAAATTATTGTTATAGAAGTGGAGATCCCTTAAATTGAGTATAGGATAATTTCTCTCAGGTCTTATGACTATGAGTAGAATTGATTGAAATAAATTTTATTACTATAGTTGTAAAATTTCATAGATGGCGCGCATTAATTTTAAAATGGATTACTTATACTCAAAGCCGAGATATAACAAAAAATTATCTACCGGGACAAACAAATCGTTGAGCATGATACAAGGCCGAGATATAACATCGGAAAATCTCTCGACTACTATATACAATGCAAGGTTTATGGTCAACTTGCAAGTTGACGTACATCTCCAAAAAGCTATCCATTTAAGCCTCGTTTGCTGTAATGTAGATAAGATGGCAAACGAAGAAGGTCCTATTGTTCAAGACCGCGAGTCGTATCTTAATCAGCGTGTCCCATGTCCTTGCTCTCAATGCAAGTTGGCAATTAGACGAAAACGTCGATTGTCTATAGAACATGTACGACGATTTGGCGAGTTTCAACCTGAGATTATTGATCAGGCGATTGCAGATTTTCAGCAAACGGTATTTTCAAGTTAGCATTTTTCATGCATTGTACTCTCAAGCTAATTGAAAACCATACACAATAAGATTGGGTCTTGTTGGCAAATTTTGTGTCCAGGGGGGTGATGTCTCGACCCAAGGGGGAGAGCACCCTTTGCGGCCAATTAGAAGAGTTCGTGGACGTGAGATGGATGGATGGCAGGAGCCAATAGACCACTCGCAAGGCCCATCTATATCGTCAATGCCAGAGGAGACAGACAACCTTCCCGACTTGCCTACAATCTTGGAGCCTGAGATGGAGGCAATGATCGATGCATTGATTCCCATGGATGTTGAGACATCTGACCCGCTTAGAGAGGAAGCATCCATACCATTATATGATGGGTGCCGAGTATCTCGGTTGAAGACATTGCTTGCACTCTTAAGTGTGCAAGCGAAATACGGTTGGAGCGATACGAGTGTGACTGAGTTATTCAGGTACCTTGCATACAGACTTCATTGTTTTTTTTTTAAACAGTATTATTGTAAATATGGATGGATTTTTCAAGGTGTTTTATGATGTTTTCAGGTTATTGAAATATCATATATTGCCACCTGCAAACACCATGCCTGAGTCTCGTGATGATGCACGACATGTTTTACGGAAGCTTGGCATGGACTACAATAACATCCATGCATGTATCAACGACTGCATATTGTTTCGAGATGAATACGAGACTATGGAGACATGTCCAAAGTGTGGTGCTCACAGGTATCGACAGGACTTGCAAGGGCAGACCATCCCTCAAAAAGTCCTCAGACACTTTCCGCTCATCCCCCGCATAAACCACATGTTTCGCACGTCTGCCATGGCAAGCTTGACAACGTGGCATGTGCAGAATAGGTCTACGGATGGAGTGCAACGAATATCAGCAGATTCGCGCGCATGGAGCCACATTGACTCTACCTTCCCAGGCTTTGCGCGAGAGCCAAGGAATCTTCGGCTCGGTCTCGCCATGGATGGTGTGAACCCATTCGGTCTGCGCTCGACTTCTTACAGTGTGTGGCCTATAGTGCTTGTCAACTACAACATTCCTCCATGGCTTTCTACGAAGAAAGGACATCTCATCCTTAGCTTGCTCGTCCCGGGCCGCTACAAAGTAAAAAATATGGACGTGTATCTTCGTCCATTAGTCGATGAGCTTAAGATTTTGTGGGAGGAGGGGGTCACGGTGCAAGATATGAGCAGGCGCGATGGTCGGCGGTCAGCCAACATTCGAGCCATTCTCATGTGGACGATGCATGACTTTCCGGGATTGGGAGAGTGCTCAGGTGAGCAGACATTTGTTCACGCCGGTAATATCTATATTTTATTTCATTCAATCAAGTATTCACTAGGTCGTGGATCGCCTTGCAGGTCTCGTTACCTCAGGTTATCATGCATGTCCATTGTGTGGGCCACAGTTAGACTCCCGAAGGTCACGAACCATGAAGAAGATGGTATATCAAGGACACGCCACTTTCTTGCCGGAGGATCATGAACTCAGGGAAGGTTTTCTTGGACGACCTCCAGCACGTATGAACGCTGCAAGCTGGTACGAGCTGAAAATGGTAAACCCGGAATCACATCCAAATGGAATGCGACGGTTCTCAGTTTTCTACGAGTTGCCATATTGGACCCACTTACAGGTCAACCACTTGTTGGATCCCATGCATATTTTCAAAAATGTGGGCAGCTTGCTATGGGACCACATCACAGGAAAGAGAGACACTATAGGGTCACGAATGGATTTAAAGGAGGTAGGTAAGATGGAGGCGCTTTGGCCGCAGTTTGGATTTTAATAAGCGTGGACATTTTGAAATTTGAAAAGTGACCATTATTCTTAATGCTTTCTCATTTGTGGCAGTTTGTCCTACCGATCGCGATCGCGGGATGCCTAACTCCAGAAATTCGTGGGGCCATTTACAAGCTGTCGACTTTGGTGCAATGGATCTCACAGAAAGAGATTAAGACGTCCTCTATTGAATCCGCAAGGCGGGGAGCAGTTGAGACGGTCTGTCTCTTTGAGAAATACCTGCCCACTAGCATGCTCACGATACAAGTTCACCTTCTTGTGCATCTTGTGGACGAAGTGGAGATTGCCGGACCTGTCCATACGCGATGGATGTTCTTCCTGGAGCGCTTCATGAAAACCCTGAAAGGCTTTGTGCGACAACGAGCTCGTCCGGAAGGTAGCATGGCGGAGGGTTGGTTGGTGTCAGAGGCATTAGTGCATATCTCACAATGGCTACCAACGGTGGAACCAGACAATGAAATGCTATGGACGCTCAAGGACGATGACAGGCTGACTGGAGATGTGGTGGTTGGAAATGGGGTAGAAAAAAGAATGAATGCCTCAATGGAAGAGAAAGTGAATCGCTTTTGTATGTTGCACCATGCCTCCATGGAGACGTGGCTCGCCAAGTACCAGATTGCAAGGCAAGATCGAGAGGAAGCGCGAGCTGAATTCCGACGCAGTACGCGTCACCGACCGATTTGATATCCCGAAGGCATGGAGGAGATGCCGCGGTTTATGTCAACACGATGGTTGCATGGAGCCTTGATCGCAGCATCCAGCGAAGGGGCAGAGGTCTCAATGGAGGAGTGGGAGTTCTCGAGGGGATGTAGTCCAAAGGTAATGAGGGGTTTAGAATGTGTCGTATCTGAATTTGTTTGCTACATCTAATTTGAGTGTTTCAATGTGCAGTACAAAATATATAGTGCAGCGTGGTCGCGCGGACGGCATTTTCGGGTGGAGCGTATTGACAAAATGCGCTCCACAATGGACTGTGGTGTCATGGCAAGGTTTGAGCAAGAGAGCCGGCGACGAGCAACGGATCCGAACACGGTTGTGGATGAGATGGAGTATTTTGGGAATTTGCAAAGTATTATTACGGTGGATTACCGTAGCTTCTCCATGATAATATTCGATGTGCAGTGGTTCAAAGTGGTACTTGGAGGAGCTGGCGCAACGGTTCGACGAGGTCCATCTGGATTTCTCGAAATAGATTCCGAAAAAAAATGGATGGATTTGCGCGACACCTTTGTGTTGCCGGCACATTGTGAACAGGTAATCTTCTAGTCATTTGCTTGCTAATTGTAATACGACATGCTTTATGTCACAATGGTTTGAAGACGGTTTGTAAGTGTTTGTGAACAGGTAATCTTCTATCCAAATCCCCGACAACCTCGATGGTGGTATGTTATACCTTCAACTCCTAGAGGTGCGAGAGTATACGATCAAAGCGATGTTCCAGGCATAGATGAAGAATATATGCAAATAGAGGGATCGAAATTACAAGGGGTGGAGGCCACCGCAAGCTTGGAGCCCGCATCGGCTAACAATGATGGAAATACAGAAGTCGTAGAATTTTTTGAGAACGAGGCAGACTCGTTCTTTTGTGGTGACATGTCTATCGACCTTCCAGTGTATGCAGAGTTATGTCAGGAGATTAACATGGGACCATAGAATACTTCATTCTTGGAGAATTGTATTACTCAATTCGTTGTTTAGATCTTCCATAAAGGTAGATAAGATATGCATTTTAAGATGGATTTTTCAAAAATGATTTATATTAATGCGCTTTGTATAGTTTCAATTGATTATTCTAACATTATTTTTTATCTCTGCAGGTATCTTTATTTTCAGGATGAGTCGAGGGATGAGCGATGAGGAGTTTCAGGAGATGATGGCACGTATGTCTCCAGATCAGCTCGCGAGATTCAGAGAGATAGCAGATCAGGAGCTGTCTCGTTCTTCGTCAGGGCGCTCTGCTAGATCAGCTTCAGTGCGATCAGATGCTTCAGCTTCGAGCAGACGATCTCGACGCTCGCGACTTGGGCCAGAGGGAGGGACTGCGACTGCAGGAGGATCAGGGGGGTGCTGCTGTGGAGACACGGATGCGGTGTCTCCGTCTCGTCGTTCAGCTAGAGCTCGGTCACCTCCAGGATTTGTCACACCTGTGGGGACGTCCACTCCAGTTACTCCGGCTTTTGCGCAGCCGTCGGCAGATGTCACGCCTTTTGGTGGCACTCCTTTTGGTGGCACCCCCTCTGGTGGCACTCCTTTTGGTGGCACCCCCTCTGGTGGCACCCCTTTCAGTGGCACTCCGGGAGAGGGTACCCCCGTCGGTACACCGGATGTTCAGGGGTCTCCTGGATATGCCCAGGAGCGTGGACGGAGATGGGAGAGGGCCCATACGAGGCACACTCCTAGGGATTATGGATACCTAGTGGATGGCAGGTCAGGAGCTATCATCATGAATGATGAGGGGAGGAGGGTGATAGCTCGCATGAGGGAGTTGTGACAACAAGTTTTTCGGCACAACGTCCTGGATCATTGGAGGAACATACCGGAGGGGAGCAAGGAGTACATAGTAGCATCCTTGCATGAGGAGTTCCCGGTGCCAGCCGCAGTGGATAGATTCTCTACGGGCTGGATGATGGATTGCATGCGTGCATACATGTCACATAGACGATCCGACGCACGCAAGGCAATCAAGAGTGGGGCTCCAAAGCCCGAGTGGTTAGATGCAGAGGACTGGCGCCGACTGAGGGAGGAGGCTACAAATTCGCCAGGACGTTGGAGTCAGCAGCGGGAGGCGGCGAGGGCACGAATCGAGGCCGGATCGGTACATCATCTTGGGAGTGGCGGCCACAGGACATATTTGGAGGACTTTGTAAGTTTCTCTTTTGTTTTGCTTATTTGTTTTTTTGAGATATTATTTGTACTGACAATCATATTTCTAACAGTTAGCATTTTGTTTTCTTTGCAGCACTCCATTACAAATCGTGATCCGCAAGGCCTTGAGACTCAATATGCAGAGAGGCACGGTCTCAGATCATTGATCGACCGATTGTACAGACGCGGCGGCCCAGTAAGTCTCTCATCTTTCATGTCCGTAGTTACCATGAGATATTTGAATGCATTATTGTATGGTGGATTGATATGTTGTTTCTTTTTCTGCAGAATCCGTTTGATGCTCCTTTGCAGAGGGACGAGCTTTCGGGGGACGACGATTTGTAGCTCGCCCTCGGATCCTTAGCGCTCACATACCTTTAGTTTTTAGTCGCCCGATCTATGTAGACATTTTCTATGTATTAGTGATATTGTTTTATGATTGTACCAATCGCATTTTATGCGATATCATGTATTTATTTCATCTATCAGTTTTATGATTTCAGTATAGATTCTTTTTGTTTGCAAACGCTTTGTATGCAGCAGTGCAGAAACTATTTTGTATGGCTCTCATACAGCACACAGTGCTATATGTGGCAGGGCAGCTTGCTGCCCTGCCACAAATTTTTTTTTTCCTCTGTTACCGTCGCTATTTGCGTCGCAAATTTACTGCAGACGTCGCTATTGTCGTTGCTATCAGCGTCGCAAATTCTCTGCAACCGTCGCTATATGTGTCGCTATTTGCGTCGCTATATGCGTCGCATTTGCGACGCATATAGCGACGCAAATAGCGACGCATATAGCGACGCAAATAGCGACGATTCCATGGCGTCGTCAATAACGACGCTTTTTCCGACGACGGGGGCAAATTTTGTTGTTTGTATTTTCGTCGCTTTAAACGTCGCTATAAGGTCTATATCTTGTAGTGTGATATCTAGCATAAACGCATTGGTCATGTTAATGTACATCGACTTAAATCAATGCAGGCCTAAAATATTATTGCAGGATTGCCTAAATTCAAGGTTACAGAAATGCATAAGGTATGTGAAGCCTGCCAATTTGGAAAACATGCAAGGAAACCATTTCCTAGACATGTTCAAGAGAGTAAGAAGCCATTGGAATTAATCCACTCTGATGTGTGGACTACTAAAGCTACATCTCTTGAAGGCTATCATTATTTTGTCACTTTTATTGATGACTATAGCAGAAAAGTTTGGGTGTATTTTATGAAAAAGAAAAGTGAAGTTTTTGGGCATTTCAAAACTCTTCAAGCTATGGTTGAAAAAGAAACAGGCCTGCAAATAAAATGCCTAAGGTCAGATGGAGGGGGAGAGTACCTCTCAAATGAGTTTGCAAGGTTCCTGCAGGAGCATGGCATAAAGCAGCAATATTCATGCAGTCATACCCCACAACAAAATGGAATTGCAGAAAGGAAAAATAGGCATATTGGAGAGGTATCTCGTGCCATGCTCAATGAAAAAGACTTGCCAGATTTTTATTGGGCTGAGGCAGTTGCTACAGCAGTCTACATTATGAATAGGACTCCCACCGTAGCAATACATGGGATGACTCTAGAGGAGAGGTATACTGGTAGGAAACCAGATATTTCTCATTTGAAATTTTTTTGTTGCATTGCCTATGTTCATGTGCCAGATGAGTTGAGATCCAAGTTGGATCCAAAAGCTGAGAAGTGCATCTTTATTGGTTACTCTCTGTAGGCAGAAAGGGTATAGATGCTATAACCCTTCTACTCGTAAGTTTACTGTGAGGAGAGATATTGTTTTTTATGAGATGAGTAGCTGGTATAAACCACTAAATGTGATTGATGATTTAGATACACAAAATGGTAATGCTGCACAGAATTCACAGCAGTAGTCACAAAATATTAGTGAACTTGGAGCGTCCTCTAGCAGTGGTTCACATTCTTCGCCATGGACAGGTATATTGAGATCAGGAGAATCTTCTCAAAGCAATGCAGATAGTGGTATTCAGGTATCATGAAAAGGAAAAGAGAAGGTAGATCAGCCCATGTTTGATGTGAATGCAGGTCACTCTTATGTGGATGGTGAATCCCGTGGCTCAGAACAGAGCATTGATGATGAGTTGGGTATTCCTTCTATTGTTACACCTGGAGTAAGGAAGACCAGGGATGTTTTGAGAGCACCTGGGAGTGAACCTACTTTGCGTAGGTCTACCAGAGCTAGGTATCCTGTGGATAGGGTGAAATATGATGGATTTACAGCCATTCACTATGCCTATATGGTCAAAGTGATACATGAACCAGAACCCACTTCTTTTGAGAAAGCCATGGAAAAATAAAAATGGGAGAAAGCCATGGATGAAGAAATGGATACCTTGGAAGCAAATGCTACATGGGAATTAGTACCTTTGCCTAAAGGTAAGAATGCAATTGGCTGTAAGTGGGTTTATAAGGTGAAGCACAATGCAGATGGTTCTGTGAACAGATACAAGGCAAGATTAGTAGTCAAGGGGTATGCACAAACATATGGCATTGATTATGAAGAAACATTCAGTCCGGTTGCAAGGATAGCAATCGTAAGAGCAGTCATTGATATGCCTGCATCAAAGGAATGGTCTTTATATCAACTGGATGTAAATAATGCCTTCTTGCATGGCGATTTGCAAGAAGAGGTATATATGGAGCAGCCACCAGGTTATGTGCATGATGTTCATCCTGAGTTTGTTTGCAGGTTGAAGAAAGCATTGTATGGCTTGAAGCAAGCACCTAGAGCATGGTCTTACAAGATAGGACAGTATCTTGTCACTATTGGCTTTCAGATTTTCAAGGCAGATTTCTCACTTTATGTGAGAAAAACAGAGAAAGATATTATGCTGCTTGTCATTTATGTTGATGATTTGATTATCACAGGTGACAGTGATGAAGATATCCCTCATGTGAAAATGCTATTGAAGCAGAAGTTTGAGATGAAGGATTTGGGAGAGCTGCGCTATTTCTTGGGCATTGAGGTGATTAGATCACTGAGTGGGATATGGCTCTTACACAGGCAGTATGGATTGGACATGTTGTCCAAATATGGAATGATAGGCTGTAAGCCTATTTCAGTTCCTTTGGAGCAGAATGTGAAGCTGAGCGCAGATGCATGTGAGCTTCTGGAAGACCCTACTATGTACAGACGCATAATAGGAAGTTTGATTTATATGACTATTACCAGGCCAGATTTGAGCTATGCTATTGGATTGGTAAGTAAGTTTATGCAGGCTCCAAGGAAACAGCATTTAGATGTGGCTAGATGCATACTTATGTATGTCAAGTCCACATTGCAGTATGGACTACTTTATGAGACTGGGGTTCAGATACAGTTGCATGGATACACTGATGCTGATTGGGCTAGTAGTATTTCTGATAGACGATCTACCAGTGGATATGTGTTCTCTTTTGGGAGTGCTGCAGTCACTTGGAGCAGCAAGAAACAGCCTACAGTTTCCTTGTCGAGCATAGAGGCTGAGTACAGGGGTGCAGCAATGGCTGCATGTGAGGTAGCTTGGTTGCATAAGCTACTTTATGATATGCATCAACCTACAGATGGGCCAGTTGTCATTTATTGTGACAACATGAGTAGTATACGCTTGGCAAATAACCCAGTCTATCATGCTAGAACAAAGCACATTGAGGTGCATTATCACTATGTGCGGGAGAGGGTTCCCTAGGAATTGGATATCTATTCTTTACAGTAATCTTATTTAGGGCACGATAATCAATGCACATATGATAAGTATTATTCTTCTTCTTTACCAACAAAACAGGTGCACCAAATGGAGAATTACTAGGTCTAATCAATCCTCTATTTAATAATTCCTCAACTTGATTTTGAATTTCTTTCTACTCTATCTGGTTATGTCTATATGGTGCTTTACAAGGTGGTTGTGTACCAAGAATTAAATCTATTTTGTGGTCTTCAGGACGTGAAGGAGGTAGTCCAGGTGGTAGATCTTCAGCAAAACAATCTTTAAATTGTGCAAGGAATTCTTTATGCCTAGGGTGCATATGTTTTTCTTTAGCTTGCGGTTCATTCACCCAAATTAAATAAGATTTACTATTTTTACGTAATGCACGTTTAGCTTGAGTATGAGTAAGCAGTGGAAAAGCATTAGATGCATGCACACCATACAATGTAATGTGTTTTCCTTGAAAATGAATGTTAATTGAATGCGTGGAATAATCTATATCAGGATTATGCTGATGACGCCAAGGCATACCTAAGATAATATCACTAGACTGTAATGGTACAACTAGAAAATTCCTTGTTTCAGTATATTCACCAATTTGAATTTCTAAATCATGCATCTCTTGTGTTCCATTATACCTTGTGCCTAAGAATGCTGCTTTAATGCGGTAATGTGTAGGAACAGTTTATAATTTCAATTCTTTCACTAACTTTGTAGAAATAAAATCATGTGTACTACCATCATCATGCAAAATAATATTTTCTTTTCCATGCACTAAACATTTCATTGTCAACAAAGAATGTGGAGTTTGCATACCTGGTAAAGTATCCGAAGGAGTAGTAATGTCGTCCTCATCTTCCGTAAAGTCAGGCATTTTCTCATGTTCTTCATCCTCCATTGCTCCAAGATAGTTGATATGGACAGGTGGCTTCTTTGATTGGCAATTGGCTACTAGATGTCCAGGTTGATGGCATTTGTAGCACACTATAGGTTTGGCTTTAGATACATTGTTTGCAATGGCAGGAAGTCTAGGAATATTAGGATTTGGCTGTGAAGATAGCTTAGGGTTTTGATTGGTATTTGATGGCAAAGTAGATGGTTTTGTCCATGACTTACGGAAAAATGATGAAGGAAAATGACCTTGATTGAATCTTCTAAGATTTGAATTGAATTGCTTAGAACCATAGTTACCATTTGCTTGAAATTGTTGTGGACGCTTGTCTCTTTCTCAGAGCTTGCCTTCAGTGTCATGAGCTAAAGAAATTGCATCTTCAAGAGTTGCAGGCTTGAACATGTTGACTTCAGCGTAGTAATGCCCAAGTAATCCAGACATATACTTGCGCTTGTGAGTCGCTTCACGTACGTCTTCAAGCATGCGTAGTTGGAGTAAGACATTCCAAAAGCGTTCGGTGTACTGAGAAATAGGCTCACGATCTCTTTGCTAAAGAAGGTCCCATTGCTTTATGGCTTTTTCATGGAATTGTGGAGGAAGGAAATTCTGCATAAACTTCTTCTTGAAATTCTCCCAGGTAGTGGGACAATCTATACTCTTACGAACCACAGTCCACCAAAGAGATGCTCTATCCACTACATGATTAGTGACACACTTGATTTTATCTTTTTCAGCATATGTTTCCTCATGAAAGTAATCATCAAACTGAATGATGGATACAAGAACAGTTTTTCCATCTCGAGTGCAATTGAAAGTACGGAATTTGAAATTTCTTTTACTTATCTTTGTTTCTTTGTGGATGGATTGAGCTTCGAGAGTCGCACTGATGGTACATCGGATAAGATCTTCAGGTTAAGGTTCCTCTTTGTCGGTAGTCGATCTTTGTAAATTGTCCAATTGAACTTGCAATGCTTGCCGGGCTCTTCATTCTTCATCCAACTGCATCATAATTAAATCCAACTTTTGTTCCACCATAGGTTCAGGAAGATCGCCTTCAGCCATTAAATCATCCATATTTTGTTCCGTCATCCTGCAAAACTTCAAAAGACCTCACACTCTCAAAATCCAGCTATAGCGGGATGAGCGTAGCTCAAGATCGGGTGTACAAGGCTTATATATTTTTGTTTGGCTTTCACGGTCTTCGTCTTTGGCAATTACGGGATTTGAAATCTTTGAAAAAACTGTGTTTTGACCTTCTGCATGTGTTGAAACTGGTTTAGCAAGTCTGCGTATGCGAACAGAGCCTTTCAGAGAACAACTTTGCAGTTCGGTGCTTCTGCGCAGTAACAGTCCTTATGGGAGTTTTGGGCACAAGTCAGTTCTGACTTCTCGTGACTTGTTGGACTTACGGAGTTGCAAACTTATGAAACTTGATCAACTTGAAGAATTTGTGTGATTGATGACTTGGGTAACTTAGCTTATGGCTAGTCTGCAGTAAATGACGATTTTTAGGGGGGGACCGTTTTCAGCGCCGATTTTTACGGAATGCTACTGCCTTGCAGCCAAATTAAAATTTTGAAGCTTATAAGCTTCTTATTAAGCTTTATAAGCTTTAAACTCAAGCTTTTAATCTTTATGAAATATATGGCTTATCTCTGTTGACTGTGAGAAGATGACTTGAAGAAGAAGATGTTGGAGTGGTCCTCCGCTGTTATAGGCCGGTCCTTCGCGATCAAAGGCTATAAACAAAGGTTCTTGACCACTAGGAATCCACCCGTATCGACCATTAGCGATGAGATTGACCGTAGAGCTCGATCGTCCCAGGAGCTCCGCCTTAGCACAAGATGGGTAGCGATTGGAAGCTCTCGATCTCAACTTCGCTCTGATACCATTGGTGCGCAGATCGGATGATGTATGCTCGCGTAGTGAATGCCGGAAGGTCCCCAAGAACAAAAGAACTCTACTTTTTGCACAAAACTCAAGGTAGAAAGCAAACACGACATGAACAAGAGACCAATTGGGTGCAATCTTCCCCCATGCCTTGTGTGAGCGCTCCACAAAGCATGTATTTTATGTATTAATCATCTTCAAGCTCAAATAATAGCCCAAATTACAAAATAGTACGCTTTTGGCTTTTGAGTTTGCTTTAGCACAAAATAGAAATAAAGCTAATGGGCGGGCGCCCAAAGAGTCAAGCATACCCAATACAATGTCCAAATACAAATATCATAATTGTGCACCCATGCGCATACAAAATAATAATTAAATATCCAATGCCTCAATAAATAAGCACGACAAAATATAGGCGCCATGCCTAAGGTATGCGCCCATCAAAATATAAGTGATAACTCGAATACACACTATCCTCCAATGCTTTCCTTTGCCACTGCTGCTATCTCTACACATCAATTGAAGCATTCACAATCGTTAGTAAAATAATACAATTAAACCGACAAAAGTGAATACCTAGAAGTCTTCAGCTACATAAATAAATCAACTGGTTAGAAATCAATCCTAACCTTAATTTATCACAAGTGCACACTCTAAACTCACAAACGTTTATTAATTTAATAAGTATTTTGTGGAATCACCCGCTATGGAATCACCCATGTACACACTAAATTAATGAAACACCCAAAAAGGATAGGTGTCCCCATCAACTTCTCGCACAAAGAATCCACTTTGTGTATGAGCCCCGGTCAACAAAGTTTACGGAATCCACCGTAAAACCTCACAGAATCCGCCGTGGCACAGATTCCACCGTGAAATATGCCTCCTGGCATCACTACCCTGCCCACCCGCCCTGCCCGTCCACTCCCCACTTATCCTAACCCCCCCAAACCCCCCTTCTTAAATCTCCAACTTAACTTACCGTAACCCTTAACCCCACCCCTTCCACTAACCTAACCCTTAACCCCTCCACCTTATTTCCACTCACCCCCCCTCCCTAAATCCTTTACCCACCTTACTTAACTAACCCGCCTTCACCTCCCTCCCATTGCCTTAACCCCACCCCCCACTACATGTTCACGTGCTCACGTGTTTGCGTTTGCCCGTGTTCGAGTGGCATCGCGCGGGAGAACCTCTCGTGTTTGTGTGCTCGGTTCATAAGCGAGTCTGTGGGAATTTTCTAGCGAGTGCTCAGACGCGAGGATACGCGTCGACCTTGTTCGTGGGCATGCACAGCTGCTATTCATAATCGGGTATCCCATTTTTCATTAAAAATTTTTCACAAACCCCTAAAAAACACATCAAATCTCCTAAAATTTAATAAAATATTCCACAAAATAGCTAATTTTTTGTTTGACCAAATAGACACTTTTTGAATTATTTTTTAAAGCTAAAATTCCACACGTAAATTGTAGAAAATTCAAACACTTCTAGATTCATTTAAAAATCATTCAAATCCGGTTTGAAAATCCTTTAAAAATAAAAAAACCAAAAATATATATAAAAATTTAGAAAATTCCATACACCTTTTTTTAAATTTTTATTTTTTAAATAAAGAAAGTTGAACATGCTTTACACGAAGGTCAAATTTTTATTTTTTGGGCACAATTCTTGAAAAATGCATGTTAAATGCCAAATATAAAAGGAAACATGTTGGAAAACCCTAGTATTGTCTTGCCAAAATTCTAACCAAACACCACATGTTATTATTATTATTATTATTATTTTAAATGAGATTCTGGTTTGGTTTTTTAAAAATACACTTACCATGTTCAAATCTTTTCCACTTGAATTTTTTCTTTTTAGATTCATTTGCATTGTGGGATTGAGACATGCGCATTTCATTTCATTGCATACACATATACCCACTTCAGGTACTTTTCTTTTTCCCTTCTTTTTTAAAATTTTTTTTGCTACCCCAAAATTCACGATTAATTCTTAAAATGAATCTTAAACACCACCATGGCACACACACTCACATCAAACACACCTTTTTTTTCTAATAAATTAAAATCAACCCGCCATTCACTTTGCACGCACTACATGTACTTCAAAGGTACCTTAATTTTAAATAAAAATGAATCAGTCGTAACAAAAATGCACGCACTGAAAAAGAAGAGCGCTTCAGACACATTAAATTTTTAATCAATGAATATGCATTTAGAGACCTGAGTTTGGGTATCGAAGTCTATGATTTGTTAAAAGCACCGTTTCACATTAATAAATTGTAACTAACAATTTAAAAATGAACCGATGTTTTCTTATTAAGGTTTAGAACCTAATAAAATTTCAATCATTGTTAATAATTTATTAAAACGAACCCTTCACTAAAATCATTCCCCTCACTGCACTTTTTTTCCTTTTCAGTAAATACACTTCGTGGGATTGGCACATGCAGTCTTTCAAGTTGTCATTGCTTATGAAGTTCTGGTTATGTCCTGAGAGGGTTATTGAGGTATTATGGTTTGATTGTGTAATACGATTACGGATGCGGTCTGTAGTTTTCTTTTCTACCTGATATGGGGTCTCGTGTGCATGTTTGTTGCATAGCATGAAGCTTTTGGTTGCATATGTGTAGGGGTCTTGCCGAAATTTTTCTAGGATGTGGATTGTTTGGGGTGGTCCATTGGTTAGCAACATCTCTGTATGTTTATTCTGGTCAAATTTGTTTTTCTAGATATTCAATTGTTTTGTAGAAATTCACTGTGATTATCTATGTGTGTGGTGCGTGTGTATATTCCATCTGAATGGCGCCTCAAGTTTCTCCTCCTGTTCAGTATGTCCCATTGATTAGTAGGGATTATTCTTCCCTATTGACTTTTGAGTCCATTACGAAAGCTAGTCTTGCATCTTTTGTGGCTGCTTCACTCCCTTTGGTTCCAGACAATCTAGCTCTTTGTGACGAGTTTCTCGCGTCATACAGTAAGAAATCGGGTTTGGTTCGTGGTACTTCCATGGTCCTGACACCCAAAGGGTTAGGGGAGGCTTTGTCTCTTCCTTACAAAGGAGAACTCTTTGTCATAGCCAGATAGTTATTCTCAAATGAAGAGATCCTCAAGTTGTTATAGAAGTAGACTAAAGAGGTCCTCAATATCAAGAAGGTGATTAACACTTCAAGAGTGTCTTTCTCATCAGTGATCCTCTCTGGAAGCTAGTCTACCAATTTCTCTAGGATAGGTTCATGCTTGCCAAAACACCATCTAACTATTTGTCCAAGGAGCTCTTCATAGCCTCGAGGATGGTTTTAAAAGGGGTTGGCATTGACTGGAGTACTTACCTTCTTATGAAGATGGACTAGAATTTTGTCAAGGTGACTAGAGGGAATGTTACCAATGTAGCCTATGGTTCATATTTATATGCTTTCCTGTCATATTCAGGCCTTAAGAAGGGTGTTTTACCTCCTCCTCCATCAGATCCAATCCCTCCCCCTCCATCTTTAGAAGATTCAAAACCCATTGACATAGAGGATATTGACTCCCCTCCTCCATTGGTCATTCAGCAGAAGAGCTTGAAGCGTGTAGTAGAGAAAATTCCGCCAGTCATTCCTTTAGTGTCATTTTCTGCTACCTCTTGAAGTGACCTCCCTGCCTACCTCACATGCTGTCTTATATGTATCTATGAGGTGATCTGCTAATTTCAGATGATGTAGATCTGGCTTGGCATGTAGGGGATGTGGTTTTACAAGCTGCCTTATATTTCAACCATTTGGAGTTGAGGATAGATGACATACTCTAGTACTATTCTTCTAAAGCCACTACTTGCCTTGACACTTTATGGCATTTCATGATTGATTTTCTAGTCCTGAACCAATGATAGAATATAGACTCTACTCATGTGTAGAACACTAGCCAACTGAGAGTGGATCTTTTAGCTTATCTTTCCAAGAAGCATCCATTTGACTCATCCTTCTTTGATGCCTACTATCGACGATCTGTTTTAGGTCCATCTGTTCCTAGCTTATTGCATTATCAACAAGTGGCCCATCTCTACGATGCTTATTTTTCCCTTTATCAATCCAACTCAGCAGAGCCATCTTACCTCTCCTTTTCCAACCTTAGGGTTTCCTCAAATTCCAATCTTTACCTATTGTTTTTTCATTGAAGATCAAGTATTTTCCCCTTCTCTTCCTTGTCCTTCCCTATCTATCCATATACCTTCTACTTTTCCTGCTTATCAATTAACACCTTTCCTAACTGATTGGCCTAAATTTTTAGCTAATCCTTCTTTACCTTATTCCTCATTTTATGATTTTGCCTACCCATCTCTTCATTCTCTTTTACTCATTCCTCTTCCATCTCATACCACTTCTATTTCTCAATCCCCTTAGTTGGTTAGTGGGTATGAAGGATTTGAGCAGCAGATTCTAAGAAGACGAGGATGGAGCTCAACTGATTCTCTTAGGGGACCACATATTAATTGGCCATTAATTCTAGAGGACTATACAACTACTAGTCAAGCGTACCAAAATTATCTCCATTTTTCCCAACAATATTCACAATCTCTCGATCCTTCAGTGAGATTGACAGCCCATTTTGCTTGGTACCTAGCATATATGCATAGGCATTCACATAACGATCAAAAGGCGATTCCCAAACTTTGTATAAATGTCAATGTGAACATTGATTCTCAAAAGTTGGATGTCCTATATTTTCATGCCCTTTTTCTACCTAACAAATACCTTGTTTTGCTAGAATTACGGATGTGTTGCCTTCAATTCTTTCAGAATCCTCCAAAATCTTTTGTAGATGAGTCTTTATCCATGGATCACTTTCGTAATCATCAAGCTTTCAAGAGGGATCATCTTCATTAATACCCCTGAATGTATCTTCTATGCTTCTTAATGATATATTTTTTGGAGGTGCCATTCAGATGGTTGTTTTTTGTTTGTGCTGTATTAATTTTTATATGATGAGTTCATGATGGTTGAATACTTTGTTCAAGAGCTCTCTTTTCAACTATTGACAGTGATGGTGATGGTGGATGGAAAACCTATGATGCAAAGCTGAGGAACCTCTTATATCCTCTAGAAATTTGTAATGACTTTTTATTGTTTATAAGATGTGTTAATGCATAACAATGTTTTCCTTTAGTAATACTCCTTCTTAGATACAGGTGATAAGTTGGGGTTGTGGTTGGGTGATTATTGAAGATACTAAAGAAGATCGAATTGAGCTCTTTACTGAACTTAAATTCTTCTTTTCCTTAGGTCCTGAGGATGCAATTTGTTTGGATCTTTTTGTATTATGATTGAGGGCTGTGCATTAAAAAAATTCAGATCTATACTAATAAATAGTCGTAATAATTAAATTATAGCTCGAAAAGCGTTTTTTTAATTGTAAAAATGAAGGTTTTACTGGTTTTCGGGTGGAAAAAAGAGATGCGCATGGGATAAATTTCTGAGACAAAACATCTTTCAAATATCATAATCAGTCACTAATCATAAATAAAAAAATAATCTATTTTCATGTACAAATAAATAAAGAAAAATAGCTAAAAATGGAGAAAAATAGGATTTTTGCATTATTAAAATCTAGAAAATTTTGATTTACGGTTGTGGCTATATAACAAAGCTGAGGCATGAAGTTTGGCTTGATTTTGCTTTGTTTATGTGTCATAGTTCATGTTTTTTCCGTTTTATACGAAAAATATATACAAAATAATACCCTACATCTATGCAAGGTAGCATAACATAAACGTTAGAGGGAAAGGGTGAGGTTAAGAGATTAAGAGGGCTGAGAGGGCTTGAATTTTTGAAAATTTTGATTGTGCATTCTATTTAGAATTGTGATAATTGAGTTTAAGGGGCTAGTAGCATGAGAAATCGGTGCTAGTCTCCATACACTGAAGCATACGTTTAGTGAAAATCATGAAAGAATTGTTTTTCCCACATCACAAAATACTGATTGGGTACATATTTTTTGTGCACTATGATCATATGCACCATGCATGATGCATGACACGGTATCAGTCCTAGATATTGCATGGCAATTGTCTTCCTAGGACATGACTTATATGTTGAGTGGAAAGAAGCCTTTTCTATAGGTCAATTGTATGCTTTCCTTGGGACTTTTTGGTGAGGATTTATATATTCCTAGATCATACAAAAAAAGAAAAGAGTGGAGTTTGTGCATTATGTCTTATATATTGGAGTGACGCAACTTGGGGAAAATCCCCGAGGTGTAGGAGAGTCACAGTGGAGCCATGGCAATCAACCGAGGGGACCTTCCTGATGTTTGTGTGACGAGGCACTATGCATATATGTTATGGGATCTCCCTCTGAGGAGAAGAGATGGTGAACGTTGGACTATGACCTGATAAAAATGCAGGATCGATTAGTATAGAGTGAGGCTCAGATGCTCCTGGCTCACGAGTGTGAAGAATGGTGGGGGGACTTGCTTGAGTTGCTGCGCCAAACACACACTGTATACAAAAGAGGAAGCTCACTCAAGAGAACAAGAAGAGAGATGGAGGCTAAAACGTTTTCTTGCTGGTTTCTTCTTCTTCTTCCACACACTATACAATGTACACAAAGTATAGATTCTTTGTAATTGATGGCACATGTAATACATCTGTCAGACTCTTTGTCCGGCCATCATACAAGGACAAGGGAACCTTTCCAATATGTGAATTTGAGTTGCATGAATCATCACATGTCTACACAAAACTTGGGTTTTGTAAGTCATGCATCTCTCCAAACCATTCAACATGACTGGTCATATGATAAGATGCACCTAAATCGATATATCATACATCATCATGTGTCCCCTTTCTTGTAACTGCATTCAACATATGCTACACAACAAACAAACGCTCATTTTTGTCTTCATTATATCGTGAAGACGATGCATAGTTTCCTTGTTGCAATTTACCACTGCGGATATCATCCTTCTTTACATAGCAATGGGATGCAATATGGCATGTTTTGCCACAATAATGGCAAACAATAGCAGAATTTCTAGAACCTCTATTCCACCATCCACCTCTTCCTCTAGAGCTCCCCTTGCCTCTAAAGTTTCCTCTGCCTCTAGAAACCGGCATTTCACCAAACTGTTGATTGAACCTGTTTTGCTGGTTATTGTTGAGAGAGAGAGAGAGTACGAGAGAGATACACAAGACATGCTCCCAAAGAATGATTCATATTGATGTAGAGCTAGTATATATAGGCGAGACCCAAGTCAAGTGAGAGATGATATATATAGTTGTAACACCCCCACTCAAACAAAGGTCTCTCGAGTGAAAAAACCCTTGGGTAGAACAAGGGAAAAACCCAAGCCCCTACACATACCTATGATACAAAAATGATTTACTATAAAGTTTTCTTGAATACAATGATACATGCCTCAATCAGTGAGACAAGAACTTGGAACAATACCAAGTATATGTCGTAATGAACTAAAGTGAGCTTCACTAAGAGCTTTTATGAAGATGTCTGCAGCCATTTGATCATTGGGACAATGCTCCACCATAATGGAACCTTTCTTGACTTCATGTCGAACATAATGATAATGAATAGCAATATGCTTTGATTTACTATGTTGTATATAGTCTTTGGTAAGACTAACAACACTTTGGTTGTCGCATCGAAGAGGTGTACTAGATGATGAAGGATGTCCCAAGTATGCAAGTAGTTTTCGAAGCCAAACTAGCTCGCGAGCTACTAATGATGCAGCAACATATTCGGCCTCAGTTATAGAAACCGCAACACATCGTTGTTTCTTGCTGGACCAAGAAACCAAACATCCATTTACAAAGAAACAATTTCCACTTGTAGATCGCATGGATAAATGTGAACTTGCCCAATCAGCATTTGTATATCCAATAAGATCAAGAGAAACTGAAGAAGATAAAGAAGAATCCTCTCGACGACGATAAATAAGACCAAACTCCTTAGTACCCTTGAGGTACTTATGAATACGTTTTGTAGCACTCAAATGAATAGTGGAAGGGGAATAAAGATACTGTCCCAAAAATTTAGCTGCAAATAAAATATTTGGTCTTGTGTTTAAACCAATAAATTGAAGACAACCAACAAGATTAGTAAAAGGTTGATGAATGGCTGATTCTTCATTGCGTGTTGTAGATGTACCCTTGGTAGAGCTCGAAAGAATGGGAGTGTTGGCAAGTGTGCATTTTTCAACCCAAACTTCTTAACAATATCATCAATAAAATTTTTCTGGCAAAGAAGAAGAATGCCTTGTTGTCGGTGTCGTTGAACTTGAATACCCAAACAAGAATGTATCTCACCAAGATCCACCATTTCAAATGTAGTAGATAAAATCTTCTTCATAGCGTCCAAGAAAGCAATATTATTTGACACAAGAATAGTATCATCAACATATAGAGCAAGAATAATAAAACATTTGTCCTCCCTTTTGATGTAAAGATTTGGGTCAGCAAAACATGCAACAAAACCTTTAGATGTGAGGAACTGATCAATCTTAATATACCAAGTACGAGAGGCTTGCTTCAATCCATATAATGCACGATGAAGCTGGCATACAAGATACTCCTTTCCTGCAATCATAAAACCTTCAGGTTGCTCCATATAGATTTCTTCTTCAAGATCTCCATTGAGAAAAGCTGTTTAACATCCATTTGGTGAATTTCTAGATCAAATAGTGTTGCAAAAGCCAAAAGCATACGAACAGTTGTGGAGTGCACAATAGGAGAAAATGTTTCTTGATAATCTACTCCTATAGTCTACGAATAACCTTTTGCAACAAGTCGTGTTTTAAACTTATCAAATGAGCCATCAGCTTTGGTCTTGGTTTTATAAACCCAGTTACATTTGATAGGAACATGATTTGGGGGGAGTTCAGTAAGAATCCATGTATCTTTGGAGATTAAAGATTTGTACTCATCTTGCATAGCTTCTTGCCATTGATCCCTTTGAGACGAATTGATAGCTTCCATATACGATATTGGATCCTCTTGGACAGACATAGCATCATCAAAGACATCATATTCAATATAATAGAATCCATGCTCTATCTTATTAGGAAGATCGACATCTATCTCCAAATTTTCATCAATCTTCTTTGGAGGTGAAGGAGGTTTATGATCATCAGAATTAGTAGACTCACAAAGAAAGTAAGGAAATGCACCAAGCAAAGACTTTGTATCATCTAAAATATCTGACGACCATGTGCCACCCATAGTCTTCTCATCAAATATAGCATCACGACTAATGATAACCTTTTTAGTAGAAGGATCATAAAATTTGTAACCTTTGGAATGATCTGAATAACCAAGAAAAATAACCATGAGTCTACATTCTCAAGGTCTAGAACAGGCACTCATGGCCAATCCGTGGTTAGTTTGACCTGTAGGCATGAAGTGACAGCAAGCATGGCAGTCGTGATAGCAGGCGTGAAGCAACACGCAGGTGCGGTAGGTTTTTGCAAGCAATAGCTGTCGAGAGCATCTGATAGGTTGACCTAGGAGTGATGGGCATGCTCATTTGCTGAAAGGTGAGAGGCACTGTGTTAAAGGGTGGCATTTTCCCTAACAAAGTACCATGGTGCAAAGAGGTAGAGAATGGGATGGAGAAGGAGAAGGTGATATGAGCGGAGATGGTAGATCCAACCTCTAGGGTGTGTGATGCAGATGTGGAGTATAATCCAAGATTTTGGAAAGATGATGAGAGATGATCAAGGTGTGATATAGAAGAGGGTGGGATGGGAGGGAAGTGAGAAGTGTGTGTAATATGCTCAAATGAAATAGAAGCTATAGATGCACCTGAATTCCGTCTGCTTCATGAGCCCCCTCTATTGAAGTTCACATACACAAAGCCATCCGGATCCTCTACCTCAAAAGAAGAAACAGGAAAGGGTTTTGATTCATGCAACACAAAAGAATTGTACAAACTTGACATTAGACCTTGGCTGAGATGATGAAGATGAATCGCCAGACGTTCCGAATGCCGTATGTCCTCCATGATCGGAGAGGTGGCCAACTTTACCAATCGGTCTGGATGTGGTAGCAAAACTGGTAGGAGGGGTGTAAACATTCAAACCTGGAGGATCTAACTTATGTCGAGTGTCCTTGAGCACATGAATATAAGCAATGCAGCCCAATAAGCAAAAATGAGAGACTGAAGGTGTCTTCCCTGTCCAGATTGTTATAGGAATTTTACCAGCAGGTGCAGTTGTTGGAAGATGATTTTGAATAAAAACGACTGTTAGAAGTGCTTTAGTCCAAAACTTTCGAGACAAACCAGAGTGTATCAGCATGCAACGTATAGCATTAAGAATAGTGCGATTTTTATGCTCACCAACACCATTTTGCTGAGGAGAATAAGGAACTGTAAACTTATGATGAATACCTTGATCCTTACAGAAGTCATCAAATAGATTGGATGCATATTCAGCGCCATTATCACTACGAAGAGTCTTTATAGAGAATCTAGTTTGAAGCTCCACACTTATCTTGTATTGTTTAAATATAGATAAAGCCTCGGACTTATGTCGAAGAAGATAGACATGTGTGTACCGTGAGAAATCATCAATGAAAGTTATAAAATATCGATATTGAGACTTTGAGGCAGAAAAATGACCACAAAAATCGGTATGAACCAAATCCAAGAGAGCACAGGAATGTGATAAAGTAGAAGTGTGGAAAGGAGAATGATGGTGTTTTCCAAGTGCATAGTACTCACATTTTCCCATACATGGATGAGATTTAAGATCCATACCTTGCACAAGACCATGATGATGAAAATCAAGAATTTTGGCAAAATCAGAGTGTGCAAATCGTTGATGCCATAATTTGCAATCTGCATCTCCAGGGGTAGTAACAACATTTGCAACCATATCGTTCAATGATAGCTCAAATAGATTACCATGTCGAGGAGCCATTGCTATAGTATGCCTGTCTTTCTCTATACGACATTGATTATTATCAAAGCCAACAAACAAACCAAGATCAACTAGAAGAGCAACAGAAAGAAGATTTCTTTGCAAATTTGGAACATGAAGAACTCCTCTTAATATTCTAGTGGATGAAACAGTCCCCATATATACATCACCCACTCCTTTGACTTGACAAGTTGTATCATCCGCAAGGTAAACAAACTTCTTGATAGGAAGAGAATGATAATTGTGAAGCCACTGCGATTGGTATGTCATGTTTCCAATGGCACTTGAATCAACGATGAATAGAGAACCATCATTAACATGAAGTACCTTTTCTGGAGAGATATCATGATGTACGAAATTGAGCTCCTGATGAGTATGATCATGATCAGCTGTAGTTTGTTGAAGAATATAAGCTCGAGAATGTTCTTCATCATATCTGCATTTATAACAACGATGAGATGGATGATCTGTAATGCACAATAATCACAAGGAGGAAAAATTTTGGACAAGCGCAGTTGCTTTGTAGTAACTCCATGCTCCTCATCATATTGACGTGCCCAACAATTAGAAGCCACATGGCCTTTCTTATCAAAATAAGAACAATGTTTGTTAGGATAAGCAAGACGAGAAGATTTACCACCTTCATTAGGGCGTCCACCCTGCTAAAAACGTGAAGCGGGACGCTTGCGAGCAACAAAAGCAGCATCAAAATCCCTTTGTTCGTGAGTGACCAAAATAGCATCAGATTTCTCCAAATGATACTCATGACGTTGAGAATATTCAATAAGAGATATATATGCTTTGTCAAAGTGGATATCATCCTTGTTAGACAAAATAGTGATGATATTGTCATATGAAGGATCTTTGATGGTATGAAGAAGTTGAGTAAGAATCTGATTTTTAGCTACAGGAGCGCCGGCAGTACCAAGCTGATTGATAATGTCTTTAAAAGCATTGATATTAGAGTGCATAGAAGCACCAACCTTATATTGAAGATTCTTCAAACGAGTTTGGAGATATAAAATTTCGGTGACTGATTTCTTCTCAAACATTGAGATAAGATACTCCCAAACAGCATGAGAGGTTTCTAGATGAAAGACATCCAACATGAGTGAGTCAGGAAGTGCAGACAATACATAACGATGAGCCGCTTTGTCATGTCGAATCCAATCAGTATGATCAATTTTCCATTGTTCAAATAACGGGCCATCATTCATCACATCAACAGGTTGAACTGGGCAAGACAGGTCGCCCAAAACAATATCAAATAATTCGTCACCTTCAAGAATTAGCATCATCTTTGCTTTCCATCCAAGAAAGCCTTGTCCTTGGAAGAAGGGAGCCGAACGTTGGCCAAACGGATATTCGTTAACAATTACACAATTGGCCATGCCTGTATCTCGAGAGAAAACAAATAAGATGAGATCGTAGAATCTGCAAACCATGAACAAGACGAGCGTAGTTGAGACGCGTAACAATCAAAATAGGGAGATGCACATAAGAACGACAAAAATTATTGAGTGACTAAAAAGAAAGCTCGAAATAGAGAGATGTAACGTGCAAGACGAGATGACACGTACAAGAAAAGTGTTATTTCGGTCAAACAAAGAACGTGAACAAGAATAAAACATCGCTAAAAATAGCAAGATGTTTGCTTGTCGTAATCAACATCATTAATGAAGACGAGCGATTAACGAATTGTAATTGGGGATTAACGAACTGTAATTAGAATTACAGTTTTAAATAAAGAATCGCAGATTCAAGCAGAATTGTTGTCTTGAATCCTGAACTGTCATAACTTTTGATCCAGAACTCCGATTGACAAGCGGTTTTGACAGGATTCGAGAGCACGACGAGAGCTACGCACCCAAAACAACCTTTGTGTTTAAAGATAAAATTAACTAATACTTCTAATTTGAACAAGTTCATGTATCAAATCATCACTTGTTCAAAGAATTCAATCAAGTATAAACAATGAAACAACTTATCTTCCTTATTGTTGCTACGCATCCATAACAACTCTGATACCATGTTGAGAGAGAGAGAGAGTACGAGAGAGATACACAAGACATGCTTCACACGGAACTTCCATGAAGAGTAGTTGTTTTTATTGAGCTTCTCAATAATGGAATTTCCACTATTCTCTCCCATTATCACAAGCAAGGATACAACACAACAAGCTAGTCTTCTACAATCTTTCACAACACATGTGCACAGCAATATACCAAGCAACCTTTTTCACTGATTTCTCAATAGCACATGTAATCTGCCACCTGTTTGCAGACAAAAATTATGTTTTCTTCCTACAAACACCTCAAAAATTATAGATTCATAATTTGTAACCTGCACACCCACTTTTAGTCAATACAACCAAAATCACAGTGTACCCTGAAACTACTGTTCGCAACCTTGCGGCTCTAAAACGGGGCCTAAAACAGCCTCAGACGCCCAAAATATCTGCGGATAAGCCCTATGGAGCTTACTTGCACAATATACAATGATCTGCTCAAACACCAATCTCACAACAATTTGATATTTGTGCTTGACCCTGCTTTCGGTGCCTCCACTAGCACTATCGAAGAGAGAGAGAGTGAAAGAATGGGACAGCTTCTTATCCATTGCTTGCTTGCTCAAACCTTGCTTCTTCTCCTTCACTTTAGCCTTTGAAATCAGCCTCTCTTAGTGGTGCGACTCTAATACCATGTCAAGAATCGCATGGTGGGGGGACTTGCTTGAGCTCTTGTGCCAAACACACACTGTATACAAAAGAGGAAGCTTACTCAAGAACACAAGAAGAGAGATGGAGACCAAAACGTTTTCTTACTAGTTTCTTCTTCTTCTTCCACACACTATACAATGTACACAAAATATGGATAAGATATAACATAAAGGAAAGTGGCCTACTAAGTCAAACAATGTATAACTGACTACACTAATCGACTGGCGCTATGTCTTTGCCAGCTATAGGTAGGTGTAACAAACTAAATATAATAAGTGATAAGTCAGTGGCCATGTAAGTATCATAATGACCACCAATGTACTAAGTGTAGACATGCGTACCCATCTAGCCAGGCGGTCCATCATCAATGTCCGCACATGTTGAGCTTGCCATCTCAATAGCAAGGTCATGCGGTGGGGTTGTCTGTTGTGTGCAGGAGGTCCGGCTAGTGCCATAGCTAGTGTCGCCCCATTTTCGGTCCCATTAGTGGTGTGTCTGTCAGGAGTCACCAACAAGTGGTGGCTTCAAATCTAGGGTTTCTAGGGACCGAATAGTTGATTTATGTCCTCTGATAAGAATCGTCAAGCCGAAATACAAAAAATAGAACTTGATGAGAGGGCTAGAGGGAAGTTGGAGATTATAAGGTGTTATTCCCGTCAAAGAAGTAGCCCACTACACATAAGCGGCAGTGGTTCTAATAACCCAAGTGTCATAAGTAGCCCTTTGAGTACAAGTGGAAGTCTTAGCACTTCCCCTCTTCCAGTCAATCAACCCACTTCAAGTGGGGGTGTAGTTTTACCTATGCAAACTCGTATTGTCAATCCACTTGTAGCCATGGCACAACCCATGGCAATTCCAGTAGGGACACCGAATTTACCAGCATTAGGAGCACCTTTGCCCATCTTCCATGGGTTAGCAGAAGAAGATGGAGAACTCCATATTAAGGAGTTTCAAACGCTCTTGTTCAATTATCGAATCCAAGACACCTAATGATGTTCTTCAACATGACATTAAAAGGAAGAGTATCAACATGGTATCACGGTCTAGAGGCCGAAACCATAACTACCACTGACCAATTCTTCATGGCCTGATGTAGAGAGTTTTCTCCTGAGAGGGGTGGATAGTATTGGTTGCGTGTCTTGAACATAACACACCAAGAGCCAAATGAAAAAGTTCAAGCCTATGCCAAGAAGGTAAAGCAAGTTCTTTGCAAACTTAATACTTATATCCGCATTCCACAGGCTGCACAATTGCAATATTTCCTACATGGAATAGATTTCACTATCTAGGTGCAGCTCATTAGTGTTGCTTTGGCCGACATTGACATTGCTATTACCCAAGCATAAGGAGTAGAGTCGCGCTTGCAAGCGGCTTATGCAACAAGGATAAATTGAAATGGTAATAATTTGGCACTGACCAACGGGAGTCAAGGGGACCCCATGTCAAATGCAAATGGCAAAGGGAGTATCATGCTGAATGTACCTATGTTACCACCTCCTCCCAATAGCATGACTATGCCTATGGCTAGTGAGATGGGCCCACTACATGGTGGAGGCCTTATAACGAACCCTAATGTTGTCTCAGTAGGTCTGTAGTGTCCGTGGCCAATTCCTAATCAAGTAGATAGGCCGATGGGACAACAGATTGTGGCTATGAGTCGAGTGTCTCTAATGTCCTTGGCGAAGTTAAGGACATGATGAAGCACTACACCGATATGATTTCTAAAAAATATAGACAAATAGCTGTGGATATCAATTTTCTTAAGAAGCAATAGAATTTGATAGGGATTTGTAATGTGTCCACCTGTTCCCTTCAGGACACGTCTTAGTAGTCCATCAAAAAGGAGGTCTAGAAAGCTCCGCCCGGCACTCCCATGGAATGTCACGGGGTTTGTGATCTAGGACTTTCCGCGTCTGCCCTGCGTAGCAGAAGTATTTTGGCCATTCTCACTTAGGACCAACCTGAATCAGGGTTTTCCCTAATGGTCATTTCCTAAATGGTAACTAGCGTCGAACCCAAGTGAACTACTTTATGCAGAAATGCCAAGTCCGAAGCGGATTCACACTACACTTGGTTCAAGGAGAATGGGAAACGAGAGGGATGCAAGGCTCGACCTCTCTGCCAAAGGCATAGTCCCATTCCATTCCCCTAAAACAGCGTAATTGAGGATTATTGTAACTTAGACTCTAGGTTAGCGCCCTTGCTTTTCATATCCTTTGAAACGATCTTCTTGCTGTTCATCATGATTGAGAAAAGTTCTCAGCCAACCGGGATCACCCATCCGTAGGACGGACCCATGGCCACATCCACCGCACTTTCCTCAGGTTGTTTTAGTTGTCTAATTACCTATCACATTTAGTTGGACATGCATCAAATAGCTTCCTTAATTAGTCTGTTAGGCACCGGTTCCTTCAGGTAATCATAGCACTTGACATAGAAAAGCAATGTCAAACAAGTTCCTTTTCAATAGGTTATCATATTTATCTTTGAAATACATTTATAAAGTCGAGCCCCCATAGGCTTATCCATAATCCACCCGAAGGCTATCCAGCAATCCACAGGGATTACTAATCCAAGATTCCACCCATAGACTAGTATGCGGGCCTTGAGATCCAATCCCGAGTCATATTGGCCTCTTGTGCAGGGCCCAAAAGGCGAGGGATTTATGGCCACAGCCCCCCCTAGCACCCAAGCGCCCTCTTGCTCCAAGTAGCGCTCAAGGGAGAGACCTCGTGGGGCGAGTTCGGTCCACCTTCCCGGCGTGGTTAACAATCGCCTTGGTTAGGGTCAAGCAGGCAGTCAGGAATAACTGAGGCTGCCTCTCCCTTCAGGCCTTCAACCTGAAGCATTAGATATCTTTTCATCTTTTAATTCTTTGAGCAAACAAAGAAAAATAGTGCTCTTAAAACTGTTACAAGCACAATCATTTCCATTGGTCGTTATTTTTGGCCAACTGCTAAGGAGTGAATTCTTCTTTCCAAATGCATCTAGCACTCAATCCGGGATCAATTGCAACTTGGCAAGATTCCCAAGGGTTTGTTTATATCCTTGGGTTAGGGCCGTACCCTATTAACCCAACTTAACCAATACCTTAAGTTTTATTAATAGTAAATATGTTATTCCAATTTACTGATTGGTCTTTTGCTTCCAAGCAATTATCTAATTTCCTTATCTTGGTCACTTTTCCCAAGAAAGGTGATATGTCAGGATGACTACTCATCCTCTTGCAAGATAAACTTGCACAAGAATCTGCCAATCTCATTCAAAGAAATTGGCCATTCCTTTGTGATCAAATCACAAGATCATGCGACTCTGCAACTTGTTGCCAAGTGTCGCACCTAATCCATGGGACTATTTTACCCATCGAACAGTGTCTTTTAATCACGGAATCATGATTAGATAGGAGACAGGGTTAGGGTGTCTTCATAACAATCCATTCCTAATTGCACTAGGTCGACATTATCAGTCTTAGGGTTCCAAATTCAAATCGAGTTTCATCCTTTTAGTGAGTGATCCTTAGGGTAAAAACCCTATATCATTTCTCGCAAGTATGTCCTATTGTCCCTACATTTTGTGAATGTGGGTAGGTCTTTAGGTTTATAAGAGTTTCAACTTGACAATAAGCGCGACTAGGTCATGTCCTCAACGTACTAAACCCTAGTTAGCACTTTGGGATATGTTGCATCGATTTAACCCTTCCTAAGTGATTCCTTTGCGGTTTTAGGTGTTTAGGGTAAACCAATTTACTTGTCTATTCATGAAGATATTTTCTTGATCAAATAGGGGAAAAACTAGTTGCATTTTGATACCATTCTTGTAATCACATGATTCATTGCCTACGTATGAGTAGATCTACAATCCATGACTTTTCTGGTTAAGATCAAAGCGTATGTTAGGTTATGGCATAATTCCTATTGATCCTTCTGTAACATGCAATCAAGATTCATGCTACTAAGCTTTAGGGTTTTATGTTAGAACCATGCAGCCTTTTTTAACAACTACGCAGTTGAAACGATATTTATGCCAATTACCTAGAGTTTAATCTTCTTCATGCAGCCCTAGAGTAATTTCCATGCCTAGCAATCTCCCTACGGTTGTTAGCAACTTCCTTGAAGAATCATTTCCAAGAATAGATGTTCAATAATGCGACATACTATTTATTCCTTCCATGCATAATCGAAGTGTACTATCATTATTTCGCCTTGTAAAGATGGGCATTAGTTAATCTAAGTTGATGACTTTGCAATGCAAAAAGAAACCACTTGCTAGGAATGCATAGAGATCTTATGCTCTTCCTTTTCATTTGTTTAATACAAATGATCGATTCTTTGATCATAAGTTATTTCCTTTAATTTAGACAAGGTATTTCAATCGAAAAAGTGCATCCTAATTCCATAAATGATCCATGCACAATCGAAATATTATGACGTTAATCAAAATTAGGAAGAAAACCTGGACTTGTGGTGAAATATCCACATGGATGTTAGGAGATGTTCCTCCTGCGGTTGCGCCTTGTGCCTTCTTAGAAGCCATCAACTTCGACCTTCTTAACTTGGCCCCGCAGACTTATGTTCTTGGCCCATCTCCTTCATACGCAAAACTCCCTTTGTGACTCGGCTTCCTTTACTGATTGCACCATCTTTCGGAATCCGGCTTTAGAAGAACTTGTGAGGGAAAATCCACGGGAATGGCTAAAATGGCTATTTGTGTGGGAAGGATTTAAAAGGAAACGGGGTTAAATAGCCTTGTGGAAATGCTATGAAAGGGCTTAAAAAACCTGAGCTAGATGACTATTGGGGAAACCAAGGCTGAAAGGGTTTAATTCCCAGGGGGGAATAAGAAGTTTGCTTGAGAAGGGCTTATGAAAAACCACGGAAGGGGATTTAAACGGACCACGGGAAAGGAACTTAAATGGACCACGGGAAAGAGTTTTGTGGAAATGCTAAAGGAAGGGTTTTGAAAAACCTGGCTATTGTGTCTAAGGGGAAAAAAGATGCTTAAAACCCGGGGTTAAAATGAACTTTAAAGGGGAATATTAGAAAACCCGCAACACATAAATAAGCGGTATGCCTCATTTTTATAAAGGAAATTTACTTCTTTTTTATGTTTGATGGTCTAAATGAAATTCATATGGAACAAAAATTTGTTTGGAGCTTGTTTGTATTATGATTGAGGGCTGTGCATAAAAAAATGTAGATCCATAATAATAAATAGTCACAATTGCTCGAAAAGTGTTTTTTAAAGTGTAAAAATGAATGTTTTATTGGTTTCAGGTGGAGAAAAGAGATGCGCATGGGATAAAATTCTGAGACAAAACATCTTTCAGCTATCATAATTAGTCTTTAATAAAAAATCAGAAAATAATATATTTTTATGCACAAATAAATAGTGAAAAATAGCTAGAAAAGGGAGAAAATAAGATTTTCGCGTTATAAAAATCTAGAAAATAATGATTCATGGTTGTGGCTGTATAATAAAGCCAAGGCATGAATTTTTGTTTTAGTTTGGCTTTGTTTATGTGTCATAGTTCATGTTTTTTCCATTTTATATGAAAAATACATATAGAATAATATCCTACACCTATGCAATGCAGCATAACCTAAACGTTAGAGGGGAAGGGTAAGGTTAAGAGACTAAGAGGGCTAAGAGGGCTTGAATTTTTGAAGCATTTGATTGTGCATTCCATTTAGAATTGTGATAATTTAGTCTAAGGGGCTAGTAGCACGAGAAATCTGTGCTAGTCTCCATACACCAAAGCATACGTTTAGTGAAAATCATGAAAGGGTTGTTTTTCCCACATCACAAAATGCTAATTGGATAAAGATTGTTTGGACACTAGGATCATATGCACTATGCATGACACATGACATGGTATCGGTTGTAGATTGCATAGTAATTGTTTTCCTAGGACGTGACTTATACATTGAGTGGAAAGGAGCCTTTTCTGTAGGTCAGTTGTACTCTTTCCTTGGGACTTTTTGGTAAGGATTTATATATTCCTAGATTATACAAAACAAGAAAAGAGTGGACTTTGTGCATTATCTCTTATATGTTGGAGCAATGCATCTTTGGGCCAATCCTCGAGGTGTAAGAGAGTCGTAGTGGAGCCATGGCAATTAGCCGAGGGGCGCTTTCTAATGTTTGTGTGACAAGGCAACATGCCTGTATGTTATGGGATCTCCCTCTAAGGAGAAGAGATGGTGAACGTTGGACTATGACCTAATACAAAGGAAAGATCGATTAGTGTAGAGTGAGGCTTAGATGCTCTTGGCATGCGAGGCCATGTGGTGGGGTTGTCTGTTGTGCGCAGGAGGTCTAGCTAGTGCCACAACCAGTGCCGGCTCATTTTAGATCCCATCAGGGCTGAAATTTTCAGATTGTAGCAAAGAAGCTAGAGTATATACAAAATATAAGACAATTGACAAGAAGGTCGGACCAGTTGTAGGACTGCTACCTTTGGACAATGATGAGATGATTAAGAGAGCATGTATGTAGCCTCCTTTATGAGATCCTACATGTATTAGACATAGGTTTTCAGCCAAAATACTGAAAGAGATGAAGATTGGGATTGAAGATTTTTTTACTACCAGCAGAGGTGAAATGTTTTGAGGAGATGTTGAGTAGGCATGGGAGAGCCCTCACTTTTTTCCCGCATGAGATATGTTGTGTTGATCCTACGGTTGTTATTCCCATGGTCTTTTTTACCATTCGACATGTCCCTTGGAATCTATGGCCTATTCCTGTGCTTAGAGCTCACTTGTCTAAATTGGTGGAGCTTTTGAATGATCAGATCAGGATGGGGATTCTAAAACCATCTTCATCTATGTATTCTAATAGATGGTTCACAGTTCCCAAGAAGAATGTGACACTGAGATTCATATAAGACTTACAGCCAATGAATAGGGTCACTATACAGAATGTTGATGTAGGACCAATTGTGAATGAGTTCACAGAGGCTTTTTCTCAACATGATATCTATTCACTTGGCGATCTTTATTCTGATTATGAAAATTTCTAGCTTACCCTTGAGAGTACAGATTTGAATATGATGAAGAAAATTTTAGGCCTTGCCTAGATGTGTATGCTTCCATAGGGAGCTACTAATTCGGTTGCTCATATGATCAATGGGATGAAAAAGGTCTTACAGGATTTTATTTTAGAGCTTATCATGCCTTTCATTGATGATCTGCCTATCAAGGGGTGTTTGGAGAGAGAAGGATGAGACTTTAGATGATCATGGATGTAGGTACTTTGTGGCCAACATATATCGCAGATGTTGAGAGGATTCTTTACCTTGTCAGGGCTGAGGTCGATTTTTAGTGCTAGAGAGGTTTTGATTGTTGGACATATGCGTGGTTATTATGGCAGGAGGCCTTCCCCTGTGAAGGTTGATGCCATAGAGAAGATCATAGAGACTTGCTCTTTTACTTCAGAGATTTCTAGGTTTCTTAGAGCTTGTCTATTTTATCTTATTTGGATTCCTCATTTCACTCATATTGCAGATAATCTCTACTAACTCTTGTGGAAAGGGCAACGTTTTCCTTGGGATGTGAGTCACACTAGAGCTATGCAAAAGCTAAAGAGATTGTTGAGAGCTACTCTGACTCTTTGGAAAGCTCATTATGAGTATGGGAGACCTATTGTACTCACTGTTGATACTAGTACTATCATTTAGGACTTTCATTGAGGATTTTACTCAATTGCAAATAGGGATAGGTATGCTATTTAGTTTGGGGTGAAAGTCCTAAACGAGCGGCTTCGTAGGTATCCAAATATTAAGAGATGGAGCTCTTAGGAGTTTTCACGACTCTCAAGGATGATAAAGAGTACTTCATTGGTGATGTTGTGGTGATTGAGACTAATTGCTTACCTCTTCTAGGTATGATCACGAGTTGTTCTACTCCAAATATTGCCATGCTTAGGTGGATTGGGTACATAAAATCCATGAATCCTGAGTTCAGGCACATAGCAGGTAAAGACAACCCAGTAGTAGCTGATATGCTTTCATGAGTGAGGTATGATGATATGGATTCTTCTTGCACTGATGATGTTGATAAAGGGGCCGATATTTTAGCCATGCATGCTGATCATACTTGTCATGTATCTCCTTAGGAGAGCTTTGATGAGTCTTTGTATATAGGGGAGTATTTGCAAATTATCAGTTATTTGAGTACCATGTCTAGACAGGATGGATGGACTAATGCAAACTTTAAGACGATCAGGAGGAAAGCTTATGGTTTCTTCTTGCAAAGTGGGCTGCTTTGGAAGCATCCATTGAGAGTTGTATGTGATAGAGCTTTACACGTACGAATCATGAGAGAGTTTGATGAAAGTCTTTGGGTAAGATATAGCACTTTTTGGGCAACCTATGAGAAGATTAGAGAGTGCTACTAGTGGAGAGGCATGTAAAAAGATATCTCATAGTTTGTTGAGACATGCATTGATTGTCAGTTGTTTTCTTTAGTGAGGCATAGAGATGAGCTTCACCCTACATACCCGCTATGTATTCACTACAAGTGGGTTCTTGTTTTATTTACTATGCATGTTGGATTGTGGTGCCAGATGTGTTACATTGTTTTGGCATAGGAGGATCTCACCAATCTAATTAGGTGGAAGGAAGAGCATTGAGGATGAAGACTACTTTAGTGGTGTATCTCACACAGACTATATTGATTACAAGATACTGTAAAAATACACAAAGTGACAAAACGCTACGTTGTTTTAGACAAATGAAGTTGGATGTTGTTGCTCCAAATGTGGTCACTTACATTGCCTGATCAAAAGCTTCTATCTTAGCTTCACAAACAGGGTAGGAAGTTCATTTTGAATTCAAGAATAACACTCATAGAAATCTATGCCAATTTCAATTTTCTCACTAAAGCTTGTGATAAACATTAAACTGGTTGTCTATATGAGATGCCATCTCATGGGCTTCCATTATTTTAGGGTATTCCTAACATGGACTTGATGATGCAATGTTGAAATATTTCAAACAATCATGTTCAAAGGAAGTGTACATGGAATCCATTTCTACCATTCATTTCTTGGAAGAATATGGTGCAAAAAGAGACTTAGAAATAGGCCAAGAAGTACATGCAAAGATGAGGGCATTAGGATTATAAAGGGACCATTTCATGATCAACACATTGTTTGATTTGTATGGAAAATGTAGCTCCCTTACAGAAGCTCAAGAAGTGTTTGAGAAGATTGTTGTCCAAGATATAGTGCCATGGAATGCACTCATCACTGGATATGTTGTATCTTTGAATGCACTCATTATAAATTCAAGAATAGCACTCATAGAAATTTAAAACTATTGCAATTTTCTCACTAAATCTTGGTAGATGTTCACAATGACACAGAAGCTTTACTTGGCTGTCCATATGAGATGCCATCTCATGCATTGCCACTATTTCAAGGTATGTCCAATATGGAATTGATGATGAAGTGTTGAAATGTTTTATACATTCATGTTCAGAGGAAGAATACATGGAATCATTTTCTATCATTAATTTTTGGAAAGCATGTGGTGCAAAAGAGACTTAAAAACAGGTCAAAAAGTACATGCAAAGATGAGGGACTCAAGATTACAAAAGGAGCATTTTGTGATCAACATAGTGCTGGATATGTCTGGCAAATGTAGCTCCCTTCTAGAAGCTCAAGAAGTATTTGAGAAGCTTGTTGTCTCAGATATAGTGTCATGGAATGCAGTCATTGCAAGATATGCTAAGAAGCTTAAAATATTCCATTTGAATTTCGTGGGAGGAAAGAAGGGTGGTCGTTTTTTGGTTGACGACACCAAATGGTCACCATATTCTTATCCTAAAAATCAAGTTTTTAACCAATTGCTATAAGCCTTGCTTAGTCTTGGCTTACTTACTGAACTTCAACCACTTGATTGTGTCCCAACATTTCCCACCTACCTCATCAATAAAAAGAGATATGTATTGCTAAATGATATTCATCATATTTTTTATCTCAAAAAAGATTACTGCTTAGCAATCACTATAGGATGGAAAACGATAAGAATTTTATAGCTTATGAATAAGAATTGCTAGCAACTCTTGATGTTGAGGGAGAAAAATTTCAAGAAAGCTCTGTAGCCTTACATTCATGTACTAATGCACTCATTCTAAATTTGAGAAGTGCGCTCATAGAAATGTATGCCGATTGCAAATGTTTGATTGGCTATCCACATGAAATTCCATCTCATGGACTACTATTATTTCAATATTTTCTCAACATGCATTTAATGATATGAGGTTGCAAACAATCATGTTCAAGGGAAGTGTACATCAATTTCAGTTGTATCATTCATTGCTTGAAACCATGTGGTGCAAAAAGAGACTTAGAAACATGACAAGAAGTACATCCAAAGATGAGGTAGTAACCTTGAGAAGAGCACTATGTCAATGAGCATCATCAGCACCACTCAACCCAACTCTGACTCACTATTGGATCAATAGCACCTTACAATTGACTCCAACATTTAGATGTCCATATACATTGATTAGGCTGAGGAGCACTACTTTAAGTTTTTACTTTACGTTGGTCCAAAAGAATAGTGCCCTTAAAGAGAAAACCTTGGCCTTTCTCCCAGAGGTAGCTTCCTCTTGGAGATCCACCACACCATATTGGCCAAAGGCTTCCATTAGTAGATCATGGAACTCACCCATGGTCTATTGAAAGATAAAGCATAGGAACTCTCCTTACACTGGAGAGGATAAGGGCAGCTAGGTGTAAATGGGATGGAGGACAGGGGAAACCCTAACCCTAACTCCTCCAAAGGCTATATAAACAACCTAAAGTACACACTCAAGTAGAGGAGAGTTTACTAGTTGTACTTTGAGCAACTGACTAAAAAAGATCTTGTTCTTGTACTTGAGCTCTCTCTCTCCCTCTTACGCACACTCTCTCATGCCTTCAACTCTGATTTGAAACATGGTATGAGAGCCATCTCTGATCCTTCAGCTTCCCTCAGCCTCTTTACACATCTAAGTGCACAAGAAGAACTGTTGCCATCTGAGTTACCTTTCTTTCTACCATAGCCAGCTAGACCCCCTGACCTTGGAGGAGTTGGTGTGTATAATAGAAGAAGTTTTATCTCTTAATTTATTTTGAAGATCTTCTCCTTATCTTAGGATGCTTCAGACTGGCACATCAAAGGCTGGGATTAGGTGATGTGGTGGGAAGCATCGTCAAAAACATAGAAACAGACGCAGATTTGTAGGCGTGACATTGCGAGCTACTCTGTGTGCTGATGAGGGTGAAATCACTGGGGCCACCTTAGGGATTTCATAGCCCCCCTAGTGCGACATCTCCCCCTAAGAGGGTTTGGAGAAATTCCATCTCTGTTGGTTGCTATAAGAAAAACCCTAACTATTGGTCTCTGGCAGCCATAGCCAGGAAGCTTCAAGCTTCTTCAATCTTCAAAATTTTTCAATGTTTGGTCATTAACAATGATTTTAATCACAAGTAAACTCATCCAAAGTCAATTACTAATCTCGAAACTTCATTTTAGAGGTTCTTTTACTTGGAAGGTCATCATCAAGCTCATCAAGACTGACATCTACCATCTCTAGCAACATGAACTACACATGAGTGCTTGTAAGCACTAAGGCACATTGCTCAATCATTATTGCTACTAGTACTTACACAATCTGAATGCTTTCATAAGAAAATTAAAACAATTGAGTGCTTTACGTCATTTTGTAAGGCTATGTGTACAATTATAAACACATAGACCATCCTATCCTAAACTTGTATTGCATATCATGTGTGGCTTTTTCAAGTACACTGGTCAATGAAATCAAAGGGATGAGTGTCATTGTACTCTCCTCGAAGTCATCAGCAACAAGTATTGAAATCATAGACCGGTCCTTGTCCCACACACAAGGAGGATCCCAAAGTCCAGTCTAGGTTCACATAGTTGAAGCCTAAAAAGACCATGAGACGTCGGAAGAAGATTGCACATAAGAAAGGACCACCAAAGTCATATTTTGAAATATTACATATGTATGATTTTCAGCCTTTCTTCTCATTACTACTCTGATATCAATTGTTTGATTTGCTTCTATATTCAGTGGCAAGGTTGTAAGGGACTAGACACTGCCCTTGTTCTAACAGTGGTAAGACCTTCCCAATGGCCACAACATATACTGATGTCCATCCTCAAATTCAGAAATTTAGTGGAAAAGATTTACATCCTTTGCAAGTTTTGGTCAAATACAAAATGATGGAAAGAGGATACTGGCCCTTCATAAAAGGGACCAAAGTAGTTGACCCATCCAATCCCCTTGATGTAGAAGATGATGAATGGGCTTAGGCCATCATCATGCTTCATTTAGATGAATTTTTAATTCATCACATAGACCAACTCTCAATTGCAAAAGAAAAGTGGGATGAGCTCGAAAGGCTCTGCAGTGCTACATGGAAGAACTCTAAGATATTTCTCAAGATTGAGTTTTTGAGCTTGGAATACAAACAGGGAGAAGATCTAAGCAAGTTCATTTCACATATGAAGGGGCTTATGGCATAGCTTGCCTTCGTTCAAGCACCTATCCATGATGAAGATGCCGTTTTCATCCTGCAAAAGTCTGTGAAGAAGGTCTTTCCAACTCTTGTGACTACCCTAACTAATATCCTGAACCCAACTTTAGCAAGTACCATCCAGTCATGCCTAGATGAAGAGAAGAGAAACAATACTAAAGAGTCTTTAGCATTTACTTCCCGTGAGCAAGTGTTAGTCCATACAACTTCTACTAAGTGCTCCTTCTATCACAAAAAGTGGCATATTATGAGCAACTGCTGGAAGAAATATCATGACAAAATGAAGTGCAATAAATGCAAAAAGACTAGGCATATCATCAGTAAGTGTCCTAGTGTTCCAGAAGTACCTAAGGAATTGGAGGTCAACTTTGCCTCCCAATCCATAGGTGACCAACTCTTTTGATTCTTGTAATAATCTCTACCCTATAACCTTTTCTTGTAGCCTAATTTATAAAGGGATCTCATTGAAAATTAAGGGGAGGCATCCTATTATGTTTTATTCAATTCCACCTGACATTGAGGGTGGGGGATGTTGAAAGATAAAGCATAGGAAATCTCATTACACTAGAGAGGATAAGGGTAGCTAGGTGTAAATGGGTTGGAGGACAAGGGAAACCCTAACCCTAATTCCTCGAGAGGCTATATAAACAACCTAAAATACACACTCATGTAGAGGAGAATGTACTAGTTGTACTTTGAGCAACTGACTAAACAAGATCTTGTTCTTGTACTTGAGCTCTCTCTCTCTCCCTCTTGTGCACACGCTCTCATGCCTTCAACTCTGATTTGCAACATAGTCCTATGTCCATGTTCAAATCCTACTACCTTGGGTTGGCTTTCCATGGACCTAATGTCATCATTAATGCACTATGTGTCAGCCCTTGCTATGCAACTAGGGTTGTAGAATTCTTCCACATTTTCTCCAAGGAGCTTTTACAGCATCATCCAAAATAGTGATATCAATTAAAAATCTATTTACATAAAAAAAATTTGTTAGCTTTTTGCTAATATGATTTCATATGTCCATGAGCAACTTCAATTGATGTGAAAATTTACTAACTCCATTTTGGAATGTATTATATATACAAAATATAAAACATTACCAAACTATCCACATGCAAAAATAAAAATAATTTAGATTTACAATCTATTATTGTTTTAAAGTTACAAAATTTATTAATGTGCTTTGAAGACCTTTAAAAATTTACAAAATCATTTCTTACATATCAAGTCACATTTGCATAGCTCTTAAGGTTCTATGGGACTTGAGAGCTTTGTGATGTTTTATCTTAGAAGAATAAGATGAAATACATACTTCTCCATACTAGTGTACAGATTTGAAATAAAAATAATTTGATACTTGCCACAATCATGTAGTTATGTGGTCCCTATAGTAGTATTCACCATTCCAAAAGAGGCTTTGAAGCTTCATAGTGCGTATCTAAGAAAAGTATGCTAGAATATATGAATTTTTATGGTGAATATATGTCCAAAATGAATAGAAGTATTGTGTTGCCCACAATCCTATGTCTTCCACAATCCCCAAATACTTAGAATTGTAGCACCTTCAATGGATCTTGAAGCTTTGTAGTTTTTATCACGCGAAATGTGTTGGAATATATGTTATTGAGCTAGAATACATATACAAGAACTAAAAGGGAAAATTTCTACCTATATATCTATAAACTTTGTAGCACTCCATGTTATTTGAAGTGATAAAGTCACATGCAATGGTGTTGTCACCTATAGTGGTAGTTACATGCAACCGGTTTGCTCCTATAAATAGAAGACTAGTAATTCTAAATATTTGTGTTGTTATAAGGCTAGACCGAGAACTTGATTGAGAGAAATTGATGTAGGGAACCTTGTTTTGCTTTCTCTGACATCAATTCAAAAACTTTTATTAAGAGAGATTCTTGGCTTTTGTCTTGTGGTGTTGTGTTGGGATTTGATAGAGACCAACCACCCAATTCACCTACCAACGTGGCTTGAGGTAGAGGAGGGTTATTTGAGGTATATGTTATTAGCAAAATAGGTTCTTTCTTTTTCCACAAAATCACATTTTTAGTAGGACATATTTGAGCTACTCGCAAGGATGTCTTAGTGTCATGGATAGATTAAAGTCATCTATGACATTGAAAAGGATGACTTAATATCTCTTGAGGAAGCAAATGGTTTCTAAAGCTTTGGACAACATTTACTATTGCACATGTAACATGGAATTTATGGCCAATTCTAGTGTATATAAAAGTTCATTTACAAAAGTCAATTTATATTCTAAACAAAAAGATAAAGATGGAAATTCTTGAGTCTTCCTTACCTTCTTACTCAAATAGATAGCTCACTGTCCTAAGAAAAATGGGCTTCAAGGTTTATACAAGATATGTAGCCCATCAATCACGTGAAATTTAGGAATGTGGGATTGGGAAATATGGTTGATGAGTTTAGTATAACATACCCACCAATTGTTGTGGAAGGTAATGCTTGGTAGTCATCAAAGGTCTATCCTAATTCCCATCGTCTACACTCTAGAGAAATAATCACGAATAGTCAGCCTTTGCTATACCTCATAGTGAAGCATTTGGCTGCCTTGATCCATGAGGATTGTGGCTTGAGGGTTCCTAAGTCCTAACAACCTCTAACAACATTCTAGTGCTTAGTTAGGATGATCACTTTGTAATGCATTGAGTTGGAGAGCAGGTCAATCAATACACTTGTTTCACAGATGAGTTAAAGTCAGCTTTACTCCTCTACCCATAAGGCCAAATCTCATCTCCATTCCCATAAATAATGCATGGCCAAGTTCTAAGAGTGGACCTTAGAAAAATTCAATGACCCATTCTTTGTCCTAAAATTTTCCATATTAAGAAAGCATCCAATTTATCGATTCCCCCTAAGTCCTAATGGTGTTTAATAACATTCTACTACTTAGTTAGGATGATCACTTTGTAATCCATCAAGCTTAAGAGCGGGTCAATCACCACACTTGGTTCATAGATGAGTAAGAGAGAAGGGGGAGTTAAACTTTACCCCTCGACACATAAGGCCAAATCTCATATCTATTCCCCTCAAATAGTTCATGACCAAGTTCTAAGAATGGAACTTAGATAAAGTCAATGATCCATTATTTGTCCTAAATTTTTTCATATTAAGAAAACATCCAACTTATCGATTCCACCTATCTTTCAATCATTTTCTATTATGGAAAGAGGATTAATTGTTTCTCATTCAAAATGTTATGTGAAGAAAATGGGTTTAGACATGGGCTGCAAACTCTACCTTGGGGACGCGCTTGGTTAAGAAAACCTTCCTGTTTGGCCTATTCATGGACACACTCTTTAGTACTCTTTTGTTCATTCTTTCCTAAACTATTATAGCTCTACTATCACCTACCATTGGCCCACTCTTCTCAATTGGTCTTGATATTTTACTTGAGGGGGAGGGGATAGATATTTTGCTTCTGTCATGAAATTTTGAGATATAGTATGGTGGCAAGAGGGAGAATATGAATTTTTTTTGGGGGGGTGATGTGTCAACTATTGTAAAAGTTTTAACTTTTGTATTAACTTAGAAAATTCTAGGTGTTAACAAATATCATGGATATTTTTACGAGATGGGAGTGTGTTCGCACAAGGGGGATCTGTGTATTTTTAAATCAATGGGGAGAGAGGAAGAGTTTTTTGGATTTCTAGTTTTTTAATTAATAAAAATGGAAAAAGGGGGTTGAGCTATCAACCAAAAGTAAGGAGAGTACAAAATATAAATTTGATAAATTTTTGAAAAAAGAGAAGGAGAGGGCACATTTAAAGTCCCTTTTTGTCCAAAAATTCAAAGGGGTGGAAGATGAATGTCAATATATCTCTCTTTTATAAGAGAGAGAGAGAGAGAGAGAGAGAGAGAGAGAGAGAGAGAGAGAGAGAGAGAGAGAGAGAGAGAGAGAGAGAGAGAGAGAGAGAGGAAGGGGCTTGTGTGTGTGTGTGTGTGTGTGTGTGTGTGTGTGTGTGTGTGTTGAAAAATGATCGGGATTGGATGGTGCCGAGTGTGACTAAAGGGATGAAGGATATTTAATAATAAATTATTATTTAATAAATTTTTTAAATTGAAGAAGAGGGTGGGATGGTGACACCATGATAGAGGTGATGAGTTGGAGGGGTTAATAATAATTAAAGTAAAATTTTAGTTAAAATTTTTGGAAGGTGGCTTTATTTGTTGACAGTAGCTTGCCATGCCTCACATCCCTATCTCCCTCTTCTTTTCCTTCACTTTCTTTTCTTTTATCAAGTTCTAAACCTTGTGCAATGTAATCCTCATCTTCCTCTTTCATGTGGAGAAAGATATTCAAGGAGCTACTAGAATTGTGTTAGGTCTAGGGGGGAGGCACTTCAAGGAGCCATGAGGAAATTGTATGTGGTTGGGGAGGCAACTTGATGAACCCAAGAAATAAGTATTAACACATGGGGAAAATGAAAAGGAAATATATATTTTTAAAATAATGGGTCTATTACATCCTCTTCCCCTTGGAGAAATGGAGATATCCTTATCTTGAGAGAAACTCAAGATGGTCTCTCCTTGGGATAGACTCCTCGATCCATGTGAGATTTGCTTCAAGGATGTCTTTCGATTGGATAAGGTACTTGTGGAGGGTACATTTATTGAGGCTTTTCTTTGATCTCTATGATTCTATCAGCTTCAATTTCTAAAATTCTGTGAGTTGGCAATACAATTTTTCCATAATCTAATGGGAATCTAAGATATTATCAAGGTTGGGGACATAAGATTTCAAAAAGCTTACATTGTGAACTTTGAGATGAGGTAAAATTTCTAGTCTATGGACACTTCTACCAAGACACTTAACAATCTTGTAGAGTCCGCAATGTCATGGATTGATCTTTTTGAATTTCCCAAGAGAAAGAGCTCTGATTTGGTCAAACTTTTAAGACACCATATTGCCTCCATCCTTGAAAGTCTAGGGAGTTAGATGGTATTGAAATACTCCTCCATTTGTCCAACATTTTTTTGGATGCTTCGACCCTCAATGTTGGATTAGGAAAACTGAGAGGGGACAAGCATTCTTACCCATATGATGCCTGAAAAGGAGTCATACCAATACTTTGCTCATATGAGGTATTGTAGGCAAACTCCACAAAAGGTAAGTATTGTATCCATTTCTAGGGCTCCTTACTACAATATGCTCTTAGAATATCTTTCAATACTTGGATTAATTCTTTTAATCTACCCATCAATTTGAGGATGATAAATGGCATTGATATAGAGCCATATGCCAATGGCTTGAAAATGACATGTCCATAATTTAAAAGTGAATAAGGACTCTCTATCGTCTCACTAATAATCCTTTTGGAAAACCCATACAACCTAAAAATTTTCCTTGATAAAAAATGTAGCAATATTAGATTCTTTGATGGTAGTCTTTAGAGGAATGATATGAGCAACCTTCATTAGCATATCAATGTCTACTAGAAATGAGTCATAACCTATCTTCTATTGTTGGAAAATTAACTACAAAATCCATAATGATACACTTTCACTTCATTTGTGGTATGTTTAGTGGGTGCAACTCTCTTGGCAACTTTATACTTTAGCCTTAACTTGCTAAGAACTCAAGTGTTGAGTGGTATATCTTAGTACATTATTTTTCATTACTAGCCAATGATAAGTCTTTCTTATAGCATTTATAGTCTTTGCGTAGCCTGAATGTCTAGTTATCAAAGTGCCATGGATGTCCCATGGAATCTTCTTCTTGAAGATCTGGCTATTGGGCACACATAACCTTAATTCTTGATTTTGGCCTTTATATTTTGGCTATCTCTCCTAGTTTAGGTGGAGCCATTTAAGTCAAAATAGTTAAGACTCTTATGAATTTAGGCAGCCATGTTCTATAAATTAGGATTTCTAAGCATGGAAATTAGACTTACAAGAGATTCTTTACTAGCTAGCTCTTCTAAATGTAGAAAATTTAGGAAGGATTTCTTACATCAGGTGTTAGCAAATACATTTTCATATCTAGGATAAAACTTCATTTCAAAATCAAATTCCTAGAGGGATTCAATCTATCTCCTTCAACTCATGTTTTGGGCAAAAATGCACTTGAGGATCTCATGGTATGTCATAAGAGTGCAAGTAGTGAAATCATAATTCTAGAGCATGAATGACTACTAGAATCTCAAGGTCATGTGTAGCATAATTTTTCTTGTAGGGTTTAAACGAGAAGAATATGCCATCAGATGCTCTTCTTGAGTAAGAACACATTGAGAGCTGAAAATATGAGTGGGTTGCCTCGTACCCACCCAGACTCAAATTCTCACTAAGAGAGCTAAAGAAGGGCACCACCTAGCCAAAGGGAGGATGGGCTAGGGCATCCCATTTTGTAACTTCACAAGAGAGAATTTGTAGCCCATCTTAGGGAAAATGAAGATAATGAAAGGTTCAGATAGGTGATGGCTCTTAATTTCTCCCATGAACATATATATAACATGAGAAAATAAGAATTCCCCACCAATAGAGTATATGGCAAGTCTCACTTAATAAGTTTAAGTACGAATGTAGAGGGAGAATTAAAAGATAGTACATATGACCTAGACACCATATTAGAATATGAGGGAGAGGGAGAGAGATGAGAAGAGAGGAAGACAAATGAAGAAGAGGTAGAGGAAGCTCACCATTATGTATTCATGGAATATTACATGAAAAGAGACTCGCTCATAGCTTACCTCCAAGAGATGGACTAGCGTGAGGGTGTTGCATAATGTGCTCTTAGTGGCTCCCCTTTGGGCTTGGTGATCTAGAGTGCTCTCATGTGCTTATGATTGTGTTCTTATTTACATCTCCATGGGCACCTTATATAGCCTTTATGAGGGATTAGATTAAGATAATCTTCTTGATTAACATTATTCTAGATAATGTATGGCATCTTTGATAATATGGAGAATAGTGGATGGGACAAGTCCCCACCTTGGTCATCATGCAAGAAGCCAAGGGTGGTAGACAAGCTAGATAAATGGAGCTGGATTACAAAATGTGGTGCCCAAAGCATATTATTATAATATATTTATAAGAAGGATAAAATGGAAAGTTGATGTGATAAGGGTGAAATAGAGAAGAAAATTGCCTACAGCAGACAGTAGTGTGTGCCTTCATAAATTCAAATCAGTGAAGAATTTGAAAAAAGTTTATTCTGTAACTCTGTAGATTAGGTTGAAACCCAGGTCAAAACCTATCAGGCATCGTGGAAATTTTCTTAAAATTTGATTTTCCTTGGGTTTTACTAAAATTATTTAAAAATACTTCTAAAAACTGCTTTGACTTTAATTCATTATATACATATAAACATGTGACAGAGGGGGTCCATGCTTGTAAGATTTTGTGTAAGATCCAAATGACACCATGATGTGGACATTGACTTATGTACAAGTGTGGATGTCCTCTAATGATGGTGATAGATCCCAAATCTTGGTGATGTAAGTGGAATCCAAGTGTATTTGGAGGTTAGTCCTTTGAAAAAATCTATGTACTCACTCAACCCCTAGGTGTAATCCATTTCCACCTTCACTAAGATAACCCATCCCTTTTACCCTTTACATTGGCATCCCTCTTAAAAACTTGTTTTTCCACTTGCTAGAGTTATCATAACTGAGAAGCAATTTAGCATACCTAGTGCTTGAAGTGTAAATCCAAAGTGATAAGAAGTAGGGTTTAAGCTATGGGTAAGGCTCTTGATAGGGGTTTTGGCCAAATTTTGTGGTAGAAATCCGATTTGTAAAAAACCTGGATCATTAGCCCTCCCCTTAGGCTAGAGGCGTTTATACCTCTAGCTTACTAATGATGGTCCAATAGAGTAGGGAGAACTGCACCCCCTCACTAATGGTTCTTTATTGAATGACTACATTAAAGTATCCCTAATTCTTTGAGAAAAAGGTTTGAGTTGCCATCCATTTACCCTTATCTTGTGAACCCTCCCATCCATGTCACCTAGCTTATAGTTGCCATTTGGATATCTCCTTATGACCATGAATGTCCCTTCCCACTTGAACACAAGTTTAGTATCCTTTCTATTATCAAAACGGTTATCATAGCAAAGCACAAGTGATCCTTCCCTTATGTGTTTGCTTGCCAGATTCTTATTGAATGTCTTCCTCCTCTCTTCAGCCTGCATGGAATAGTGTTGTGGACTATTGCTTCTTTGTCTAACTCTAGCCTCTCTAGATCCAAGATCCTTTCCTCTAACTTTTTATCTTGATTCTTCTCTTGACTGGCTACTAAAACACATAAGCTGGCCAGTTCTACTTCTATAGGAAGGAAAGCCTCTTAGCCATAAATGAGATGAAATTAAGTATAGTCAAGAGGTTTTGAATGAAGTCCTTTAGGCCCAAAGAGTTGCACTCATCAATCCCCCATTTCTTAAATGGGCCATATGTAGTTATGGGATTTTATTCCTCATGCACTAGCTTCCTTGGTCTGGTCTTTTGGCAAGCGTCACAAGTGTGGCACCAATGTCGCACATCTCGATGTAGACTAGGCCACACCAAACTAGCTTGGAGAATCTTTTTGCTGGTTATTTCTTGAGAAAAATATTTGCCACAAACCCCCTCATGGCAGCTCTTAATCACATCCATAATCTCCTTTGTTGTTGGCACCCTTCTAAGCACTTCATTCTTTCCTTTGCAATACAACACATCATGTATCAAGCGGTATTTAGTGGCCTTAGTAGAGCCAACCGCATTTTCTCACTCTTATTCATATGTGTAGGTGCCTCACCATACTCAAGAAAATAAAGCACATCTTGTAGTTGAAACTTATCCTGAAACAAGGGGAGCTTTACTGCAATGATGCCCACCATTACCTCTTTCCATTTTTGAGCTGCTAGAGTATTTGCATCACCGTTCGCTTTCCTCACTCCACAAGAGCTCCTCAGAGTGGGTCAATTGTTGCAGTGGAAACACTAATTGGGAGAGGATATGAATGAACGGCCCCATATATCACACATTTTCAATGAAAGATGTTAGTTTCTTCACAGAAGATGGTGATGGCACTGCCAATAGGGCCTTAACTTTGTTGGGATTTGCTTCAATGTCCCTCTCACTTACGACATGCCCTAACAAAGTTACACTACTTTCGCCAATATGACACTTCTCATGATTTACCTACCTCTCCATTTGTGCGAGGCGGTTAAAACTTTCATCCACCTTTCCTAGATGTAGAGCCTTAGAACTATAAATATAAAAATTATCAATAAAGACTCTGATGGACTTACCGAAATGGCTGGAATATATAATTCATGAATCGTTGGAAGGTAGCTGGGGCATTTGTTAATCCAAATGGCATTACTTTACAAGCAAAACACCCCCAAGGTGTGATGAAGGTGGTCTTATGTTAACCCTCCTTAGCTATTCGGATCTGAAAATAACCTAAATACCCATCACAAAGTGTATATCTCTCATGCCCCGCCACCTCGTTGAGTATTTCATCTTGAAAGGGAAGAGGAAAGTGATCTCTCTTTGTTGCAGCATTTAGCGGCTTGTAATATACACAAATGTGCCATTTGCTATTCTTCTTGGGTGTCACCAATATAGGTGAAACCCACTTTGAGTCCCCTACTAGATAGATGAAGCATGCCTTCAAAAGTCACTGCACCTCAGTGAGTAGAGCATTTTGTTGATCTACTCCCAACCGTCGTAGCCGCTGCACCACTGACCTTGCTCCATCTTTTAGATTAATGTGATGTTGTATTGTTATCACACCTGTGATGTGTTCATAATCAGAAATAAAAAGTACAAAGTGTTTTATCACCACTTCCATGTAGGCTTCCTTCTTCTCCACTTATAGATCCTTAGCCAACATTTTTTCTAACTCTTGCTTCTTGACCTTTGGAAGCTGCTGTAGAATTTCACTACTAGAAGGCCCTTTCAAAGTAATCCCCATCACTTCTAGAGAGCTTTCTTCCTCTCACTAGAAGAGGACTCGCCCTCTATCATAGATGACCAATCCTCTTGCTAGAAATCCATTCATCAGCTCTGGTCTCTAATATAAGATCCTTTTGTCAGCCCTTCTTCATGTTGTAGATAGTGCTCTTCCATTTTTTGTGTAGCCCCTTCTCTGGCCTCAGCTCAAAAGCCCCTGTCTCCCAATCTTGTCTAGCTTTCATTCCCATTAGCCATGGTCACCGAAGAATGAGTGGATATCCATCCCCCTTCACTGGCATCACATACATGTCAAGGTCCAATTGCACTCCACACACCTTTATCTTGACTTTCTTTATAACTCCCAAACAATTTCTACTAAATTGCTAGCCATTTTGGCCCCAAATTCAGTAGTTTCACTTACCTCTAATCCCAAACGATGCATCAACATTTCCTTCATGACACAAATTTTTGCACCTCATCCACATATGTCTTTGATACTCTCTGCCCAGTGATTTTGGCTTCCACTAGAGGCACAATATCTTTCTTCTTTCTAGCATTGATTGCATTCATGTGTCTATTTTGCATGGGTCTAATGCTTACCACCTTTGACCATTTTTGCTGCACTATTGGAGCTAGATACAGTAATTGTGGCCATTATATTTTTGGCCCTTGATCCCTCACATCAGCAAGCAAATCATAAGCTCTAGTACCTTTACATAGGGAAAAATCATATAGCTCAATGCGTTGATGTGAGTAAGCCCTCCTCTTTTTACTACCATGTGTCTTTGAAGCCTTAGAAGACTCTGCCTCTTCTTCCATATTTTCATCCTTCTTTGGTGGTATAAGCTCCATCCTCTCAATTCTACGGGCTTTCTTCACCGGCATTGCTTCAATCTCTACTACTTGGCCTTCCCTTTGTTGACATCACTCTCATCCAAACTAATCATCCTGACATCACGATTCTTTGGTAGCTGGACAGGCAAGGGCGGCACCTCTGCAAGTGGTTGAGGATGTTGGAGAACTTGAATCGGTGGCGGAGGCCCTGGATTCAGTGGAACAAGCCTCTCCCTATGTGGTATCACTTTTTGTCCCCTCCTTCTTGGTTGGAACGCATTTCCTGGCAAACACTTGGGATGAGGGCAAAAGTACATACCATGGCTAATCTCCCCACAATTATAGCAAACATACTCTCTTTCTTATCTCCTTGGGCCGTGATTGCCTTCATTTGCAAGGGGAGGGGACCGTACTCTTTGCACTAAATTCAACGAAAGGCTTTCAAGTTGATAAGTAATGTGTTATATGAGCTCTTGCTGTGGCATCTCTGGTTCAGGTGGGACATTTGCTATTTATCTAGGCCTTGGCATGGTTGGTAAAACCTGCATGGGCTCAACTCCCCCCTTTAATTGGGATTGATACTTCAATTTCCTATCTTTCTCCCTAGCATAAGTGATTGATTCTTCATAGGATGTGGAAAACTTGCCCTTGACCTTCTCCCTTAGTAGAGAGTAGAGTCCAACTAGAAAAAAATTCTTTCTTAAGGCAATCAGGTACTCTCTCGCACCCTCAGCTAAGAAGGCTATCCATTTATCCCACAATTTTATAAACATGCATTCATATTCTTGGTACTCCCCTCGTAAGGTTTGGCACAGATGTAGGATTTGTCTCCAAAGATCTTCAAGAGGCTCTGTATCTTGGTACTCGTGCAAGAATGTGGTCTTGAGATCCTCCTAGTTATCCCTTGTAGCCTCCGAGAGAGCTTAATATCATACTCGAGCATCACCCTTTAGAACTAAAGAGAAGGCTCGTACTTTGGTTGCTTTATCATCTCGGCCTATGACTAGGAAGGCCATCTCTAAGTCATCTAGAAATTTTAGAGCTTTCTCCCATTTTTGTCCAAAAATGCTTGAAAAAGCCATGATAGGAAGATGTTGATCTAGCTCAATACAAAACAAAGATGAACATGTCTAGGCCCAAGTCATATCTTAATGGGGGTAGAATAAATGGATTCATAGATACATTAATCTCAGCAAGATAATGAGGGCCCAATAAGGCCCTTATGATATTTTGAAACCTAAGCTTTGTGCTAGCTATTATCTGTAGGGTTTGCCTAGCAAGAGGACGGATAGGTCTGTACAAATCCCTATGGTTCATGGGATGCGCTTAGAGTATAATGAGTATGTGGACATTAAAGGAGATGTTTTAATCCAAAATATAGAATATTATGGTGTTAGGGGACAACAAGATCTCTCTCGACCTCTCAGTTCCAAAATAGAAGACCAACTTTTGCTGAAAATTTATCTTTCTACTAATGCACACACCCCACCCTAATGTTTTGAACCGATTGAAAGTTGTCGAAAATAGGATTACTCATAAATGCATTAACTACAAATTTTCACTACAAACTTTCATGAAGCGTGTTGTTGAAGCTCTGGTCTCTTAGATCCCACCATTTTAGAGATGCGAAGGATTTGCTCACCAGTGATTAGCCTTGATTTGGTGTGACATCATCATCCTTGTAAAGTTCATAGACTTCGATAGCTACCTTCTCAATTGCTCTGAGTCTTCTTACTAGTAGTAGTCGAAGCCCATCACCATATGTAGCCTCTCGCCAATACCGCACACCATTGATGTGTAAATCCCCCTCCAAAAACTTGTTAGTCCCCGAATTTAAAGCACCTTCACCACTTGAAGACGAGGCTCCTTAGGGAGTGTCTTTAAAATAGACACAAAGCACTCAACACAATGCCTTGACCTAGAGACATGATGAGAGTAAGATTTTTCTTGAAATAAAGAAGTTGTGTTGTAATTAACACTCTAGGGTAGCAATTAGTCTTAAATATCCTTTTCCCTTGCGTGGTTGACTAATATGACTTCTTTCAAGATGATGAATCCAAGTTATTCAATTATTTTCTTGAAGAATATACAGGTTTTCTTTTTGGCAAAAAGCTCCATGAAGAATCTCCAAGACAATACATAGACGGTTTGGATGATCTTCCTCTCCCTTAATACTGTTAGCTATATAGTCTGTCTATATATAGATAGACTATGTTAGCTCGCTCAAATAAAGGTCCCTTACTATGGATAAAAAAACCATTGGGGGCTCAAGGGAAAAAAACCACAGCTCTATATAGGCCTACTGTTATATTAATATTCAAAATATAAAATCACAAAATTGAACTTACAAGAGCCTATTCATAGGCATCAAAGGAGCTACATCACTCGTGAATTACAACATCAACGGAGAAGGAGCTACATCACTCCTGAATTACAACAGCCTATTCAGAGGCATCAAAAGAGCTTTATCACTCCTAAATATACAACATGTAAAATAAGGATAAGCGACATCACTGCAAAAGATAAAATCTCCAAGAAATTCCTTCAAATGAACTTGGGATGTAAGCAGTATATCTATTACATCAAAACTTAAAGAAAAACGTTACAGTGACATTAGAACAACACAATGTCTATAGAGACGGTTCGCGACACCGCTCTATAGACAACATAACACATGCGGGGTCCCATGAACAGAATATAAATAAAACAATTTGTCATCAACTAGAATATAGACGCTCATCAACTAGAAAGAATATAAACGAAATAATGTGTTATCAACTGGAATTTAGACGCTCATTAGGAAAGAATATAAACGAAACAATTTGTCATCAGCTGGAATATAGATCCTCATCAGCTGGAAAGAATATAAACGAAACATTGTATCATTAGCCATAATATAGATGCTCATCAATGGAATAACGAACGAGGACGATCATCATGAAGCATGGCAATATTAGGGAATGAAGCATCAATGGAATAACAAATGAGGTCAAGCATCATGAAGCAGTGCAATACCAACATACCAAAGCATTGAATGAAATAGTAATTGAATAACATTGATTGAATGAAAAATATAAAATATAAGCTATGAAACTTATGAAACAATGACATGACAAAGAATCCTCTCCAAGAAGCTTCCTCTTTCTCTCGCTCTACGTTTCAACATCAACATTATCTTGCGTATAATAACAAGTCAGTGTTTCAGTATCAACATTATCCCACTTATCATTACAGAACAGGGCAGTGTTTTGCATTGTATCCAAGAATAGCGCACATGCTTTTTCATGAAATGCTAATTGGGGAGGAAAGACTCGTGTCCTCTCCACCTCCCACGTCAAGTTTCTCCAGCACCCTCTCTGACTCTCTCTCTCTCTCGCGTAAAGCCGGGACTCTTGGCATTCCTAGAGGCCTATATTCACGTGGCCATACTTCTTTGCTTGCATTCGAATACAGCAGGGTTCTCCCTTGAAGGTCGAATTTTATTTATCTTCAAGCGCCTCTTGGTTTGTCAGAGCAGCTATGTCTCGCCTGCTTGGTTACTTAAGATTCCTCAAAAGAGGAATCTCAGGCGTTGAGGGGAGGCCCGTTCCGCCTCTGCATTAGAGAGGAGGTCCGTTCGGCCTCTGCATTAGAGGGGAGGCCCATTCAACCTCTGCATTGTGCAGAGTCAAGAGGTTATAGTCATCTCGTGAGATCTTGTGCACTGTTGGAAGGGCTTGGATTGAGCTCCAAAAACCCTTCCTCGTTGACTGGCTCTGTCTCTTTATGTGGGTCCTCTCTTGTTTGCTCTTCAATACATTCCTATCTCCTCCTCCTCCTCCCCTATCAGGCCTGCTATTCCCCTCCCCTCTAGCGTGCAACACAGCAGCAGGATTCTCGACGCCTAGCGCACGTACAATGATGCAGCAAAGAAAATCAAGGGGACATGTGCCAACACCAATTTCTCTCCCAGAAAATCAGGGGGACATGTGCCAACACCAATTTCTCTCCCAGAAAATCAAGGGGACATGTGCCAACACCAATTTCTCTCCCAGCAATTCTGTGCAGAGTTATTTATCTGCAGATGTAGGTCCCCAGAGGTCCTTGGATAACATCTCACGAACATGCAGTATGCCAAACACAGCTTGCAGTCAATGATCTATCTGGTGTTGACAAAGCAGATGCAAGTCGTTGTTTACTGCATTCCTACTCAGAAATTTGTACAAGGGTGGACTCTCCATCTTCTGTCCTTGAAAATACTATTTTAGAGGGCTGTGATTCGCCTACTGGACCTGGCTCAGATGCAGAGAGAGAGAGAGGAACTTAGGCTTTGCTCTTCTATCAGATAAGACAGCCTAAAGCCATAGTTGCCATGATTATATCACATCTTCAAAGCCATAACTCAAGTCAAAACTTGCAACAAAGTATAGCCATAAAGATTTATTAACATATATATGATATAAAAGCAATATATATGAGCAACATAAATATGAAATCATATACATGAAAGTAAGATCTAAGAATGAACAAAGAAGAAAAACTTATCTTTGCATAATTGTGAAACCTCGCTCTGATACCATGTTGAATAGTGCGCGAGGGAGACGAGGAATGGAGGAAGAGAGAGAAGAAGAGAGACACGAGACACCAGAAGTGGAACCCTAGAAGTGCATCAACTGAGCACACATGATAGGAATATATAGAGGGGACCTGGGGCGCTATATATAGACAGACTATATATAGCTAACAATCTGGAATAGGAGCAGTCCTTATGCAGGATTCCAATCCCATAACCTACTCTAGCGGCAAACTTAAACCCTCTGCGCTAGCTGTAGTACAAGCTTTACATCAATGGAAACGCTATTTAATGGGATTTGAATTCATGATCAAAACTGACCAACAAAGTATTAAACATCTCCTTAGTCAACGACAAATATCTGACCGACACATTAAATGGGCTGCTTTCATTCAAAGTTTTCATCCACTCATATAGGATCAACCTGGAAAAGAGAATGTTGTTGCCTATGCTTTAAGTAGAAGACCAACTATTTATAATATCTCTATGATATCTTTTGACTCTCTTCTACCTATGAAAGATACCTATGACCAAGACCCTAGTTTTCAAACTGATTGGAATAAATTAGTTTCAAAGAACTGGATTCCAATTGATTCATTGTCTTACGTTGATGGATTTATATTCTATGAAAAAAATTTATGTGTAACTGTTCCATTTCTATCATTTGTCTTGCATGAAATTCATTGTCCCCCATATCAATGCCATAGAAGAATTATTTCTACTTTGTGTACACTGATTGAAGATTTTTATTGGCCACACATGGAATCTGATATATCTAACTTTGTATCTGAATGTTTAATTTGCCAAAGAGTTAAATGACACCATGGTAAATAATATGGTTTATTAATGCCTTTACCAATTCCAAAATGACTATGGGAATAGATTTCAATGGATTTTATCACTGGTTTGTCTAACACTAAAGCTATTCATGACATGATTTGGACTATTGTTGATATGTTTAGCAAACAAGCATATTTCATTCCATGCAAGAAAACATTAACTGCATCTCAAGCTCCTCAATTGTTCTCGAAAATTATTTTCACTAATCATGATTCGCTAAAATTTATTGTTTCTAACCGTGATTCTAGATTTTGCAATAATTTTTGGATTACTTTGTTTGCTAATTTAGGAACAAAGATTGATTTTTCATCTACTTTTCATCCTGAAAAAAATGGACAAACAAACGCTACTAACAGTATCATTTTAGATCTTTTGCATGCATACACAATTTCAAAACCACAAATATGGGATACACATTTACATTTACTTCAGTTTGCATACAATAACACACCACATACAGCTACAAAGAAAGCACCATTTGAAATTATTTATGGATATAGATTATCTATCCCAGTTACATCATTGACAAACAAAGTTCAAGTTGTTGATGATATTGCTAACATGTATGCTACTATTTTTGATGAAGTTAAAGATATAATTGCGAAAGCCCAGCAATCATACATAAAACAAGCCAACAAGAAAAAAAAAGCTATGAGTTTCAAATTTGATGATTATGTTTGGTTACACATTGAAAAGAGAAGATTACAAAGTGTTGATAAACACCCTAATGTAAAGTTAGCTCCTAGATTTTATGGACCTTTCAAGATCATTCACAAAATCAATGACAATGCATTTAAACTAGAATTACCACAACACTGGAAAATCCACAACACTTTTCATATTAGTTTGTTACGACCTTTTAGAGGCCAATTACATGTACACCCTGTCTATGAAAACCCTCCTTTGTTAGAAGAAGAAACAGAAATCCTTGAACCTGAAACTATTTTAGATACTAACTTTATGACCACTCAAACTGGCCATAGATATTCTAGATATTTGGTCAAGTTTAAAAATCATCTTGTTGAAGAGGCCCAATGGATGCATGCTAGAGACCTAAGTGCTTATCCCTCCCTATTGGTGCCACATTGAGCTAATAGCAATTGAGGACAATTGCTATCCCACCCCAAGGGTATGATGCTAGGCGGCATATTCCAATGTGGATTCCATGAGGTTTTGTGGTAGATTCCGTAAAATTATGTTTGTTTTGAGGGCTCATACACAAGGTGGATTCCTTGTGCAAAAAGCGATGGGGACGCTACTCTTTTCAAGCGTCTCGTTAATTTAATGTGCAAGTGGGTGATTCCATAGCAGTGATTCTACAAAATACATATTTAAATTAATGGACGTTTATGAGTTTAGAGTGCGCACTCGTAATAAATTAAGGTTAGGATTGAGTTCTAACATATTTATTTATTTTGTAGCTGAAGACTGCTAGGTATTCACTTTTGTCGATTTAATTTTATTATTTTCTAACAATTGTGAATTCTTCAGTTGATGTGTAGAGTAGGCAGTGGTGGCGTTGGGAAGCACTAGGCGATAGCATGTATTCAAGTTATTTAGAAGAAATTATCATTTTTATGGGTGCGCATCTTAGGCGTGGCGCTAATATTTATTTTGACGTGCCTACTTATTGAAGCGCTTTACATTTATTTACTATTTTGTATGTGCATGGGCGCACAATTTAAATATTTGTTATTGGACATTGTATTTGGGCACAGCCCGACTCTTTGGGTGTCCAACCACTTTAATTCTTTAGTTGGACAAAAGCAAACACAAAATCCCGACTCTTTGGGCATCCAACCACTTTAATTCTTTAGTTGGACAAAAGAAAACACAAAAGCTAAAGCATGCTAATTGTAAATTGGGATATTTTTTGAGCTTGGAGATGAATAATATATCAAATACATGCTTTGTGGAGCACTCACACAAGACATGGGGGGAGATTGTACCCAATTAGTCTTTTGCTTCATGTCGTACAAGTCTTCTATCTTATAGCACCATATCCAAAATTTGGCTCTATTGGAAGAACAATTTCTGTTGCATTGTATTTTGCTATCTTTCCAAAATACTAACCTTTTTGCTTTCGCTTCATAGTAGGTTGTATAGTCCTACTTTTCATGTTGTAAACTGTCATACGAAATGCATCTCCTCTTGTATCCTTCTTTGTATGGTCTTGCCCGAGCCTTCTCTTCTACCTTAACATCCGAATTTTCCACCTTTGCATAGATTTTTGTTAAATTCAGCCTCAAATCATGCATGCCTTTGATTAATTTGTCCACCATAGCATCTCCTTTAATAGCCGAACCAATAGGTATAGTCGGATGTTCTACATAGCTATAAGCACCTTGGCTGCAATTTCATGCCCCTTTTGAGTGTTGGCAGGTGTGGTGCTTGTACCCCATCTTAATTTCATTTACTCTCTCTCTTTGCCAACATATGCATTGCCTCAGTCACATTAACCCAATTTGATAAATCTCACAAACGAGATCTGTAGCCTTCAGAAATAAATAAATTTTTTGACTATCCAATTATTGCTGCTCATCGACATCCAACTACATATATCGACTTTCAAATTCACATAGAGAAGGTGTAGCAACCAATCCTTTATTGGGATTTTCAATCCAATTTGTAAATGTATTTTTAGTTATAAATCCTACATCTTCCAAGAAACACTCTTCTCTCAAAGCTTTCTTAAAATCTTCCCAATTATCATCTCTTCTATGTGACTCATCAATTCGATCATGCAATGTATGCATGGCCAAACGGGACAAATACCGACTCCATGCATATTGTAGTACCCCATGAAACAACATATTTTCTTCATACAATCAGATAAAGGCCAAAACCTTTGGATCTTTAAACCACTTTAATTCTTGTCCCACTGCCTCCAATGCATTCACGTCTAAGGAGTCAATTATTTTTGCTTCCTGCCGAGTTTTCGTTTCTTGTTGTAACAACAACTACTGCTATTATTATTGCTGCAACAAACCAATCATCTGTTGTAAAGTATCACCACCACTTGAATGTACAAAATCCCCCATCTTTACACACTTGCTGATGTTGGCTTTCACATTGTGTTCACCACCACTATTGGAGCATTTGGGGTTGAAAGTCTACCATGGGAGTAAGAGATAGTAGGGTGAAGGGATATTTAGGGAGAGGAGTAGATGGAAGAAAAGGGGTTTAAAGAAATAGAATATGTAGAAGAATACTAACAAAGGTGAAGCCTGTCAATTTATTTCTGCATTTTGAGAAGATAAATCTCTTGTAGATCAAAAACTTGCATAAAACAATGGCTTCCTCTCTACTGCTCAAACCACTAACGTGATACTTTTTTTGGCTCTGAAAGGGAGGTAACATTGTAGGACACCTTACCACGATTCTTCTAGATCACTCCTTCTTCTCCTAGTTCGAAGTGTTGTTCATTGCCTCAAAAGTGCAATTGCGTGTCGCACGATTTCGCCAATCCTTCTTTTTACATAAAATCTCCTAAAAGTGGTTGAAATCTACTTCCTTTCTTTTACATGTCATCCTATTCTAGAAGTTTTCTACATGTTTTGGATATTTACAAGACATAATATCTAAAATATCAAAAATTGGCTAAACTTGTCCAAAAATATAGTATTTTTGAACCATCCACACTATGGACACTTACATTAATGACTAATATGGCATTGTCTCTCTAGATCAATAAGAAAGCCGAATGACAATGCATTCTAGAGTTTTTCACATTGTGTCCACATAGCAGCACGTCAATGCGTATGTTTCTACATTCCACCCTTCCCTATATATTTTATAAATGCTTTATTTACACATATTGTAGTATTGCAATTGAGCAAATATCTATACACAATCTCCCTCACTTGCATATTCCTCTCTCTTTCTCCTCTTCCCTCTCATCCTCATTTCATTGTTGATGGGACCTAATATGGGCCGGCATTGGCTAAGGCACTAGCCAAACCTCATGCCCTCAACAGACGACCCCACCACACGGCCTCCCGCGCTAGGAGCGTCTATCGAGGGATACACTATCCTAAATACTAATCGTTGTGCATTTATAGTCTATAATCCAACGGATGTTCCCTTTTTCCCGTCTCCTCAGAGGAAGATCATACATATGTCGGCAATAAATGCCACATATTAGACATAAGGCACCCCACCGGCGGTTGATTTCCGTGCCCCTACCGCACTTCTCCTACATCTTGGGGATTAGCCCTCAATGCGCTGCTTCCACACATAGACACATTCAAAACAAACTCCCCTCTTAGTGCCAATATATTTAACGTTTCATGGATGCACTTATCCATCCCCTTTTACCCAGCGTCTAGACCTACAATCAGGTTGCTCACTCTCTCTACATGGGTCAAGACCTAAAAAAACCAAGTGCTATGCATCTAGGAGCTTGTAATTGATACCATTTAACGATTCTTGATGCAAATATGTATATGATTAAGTGCTCAAACAATTGAAAAAACAGCCTTGTGCATTGTGCAAATCCATTATTTTCATGTTTCCATACACGAACGCATAATTGTTGTAATGGAAGAAGACACTGAGCCTTATACTTGTGTTGTGTTTCCCTTTATTTAACTTAACATCATCCTATATGGATAATGCAGTAAATACATTAGATTTTATAATATATTTCAACGCTCAAACTTCCCTCCTCCCCTACTGTTTAAAGTTTTGCTTGCAGTGATAGGTAAAAGGATAATTCCATGTGTATTTCGCACGAAATAAGTAGTAAATACTCACAAAAATATATAAATGGGAATAACCTAAGGTAAACCCTCATGATTTACCCTCATTTCACACTCACAAACACATCCATATTTTTTCATAATTTTTCTTGTCCAGTCCCTATTTTTTTCCATTTTAAAAACCATTTTTTCTATATTTTCTTATTCATTATCAATAAAAATGGAAGAAAATTAGCATTATTTCAGAGTTGCGGCTCTTGAGTCTTTAAACAACAACCATGTAGATTTTATTGGTATTTTGTTTCATGCTTTTTCTATTTTAAGCCCAAAATCTCCATTTTTACTTTAAAAACCATGCTTTTCACGTTTTTTCCATTTATTTTCCACACTTTAAGTGTATATTTTTTGGTTTTTTTAATGAAAGACTAAAACCAATATCAAATAACATGTTCATCAATTTTTACTCCATATGAACATTCTTAACCTCATCAAATGCAAAAAAAGACCAAATTTCTTTGAAAAAATGTCATTACCGTGTATTTTTTTATTATTTCGAGTTTTGAAACTTGTTGCAGGTCTGAAACTTAGGGCCCATTTGATGCTCATCCCTCCTCCACACTTCCATATTTTTCCCACCTTTGGTTTGGAAGTGATCCGGTACCACTCCGGACGAGCATTCATCAACCAGGCTTCATTCATCTTCACACGCAAGAACTGCCCCTTGCAGGAGAGAGAGGAAGGAGAGAGAAAGACTAAATCTGCTCTCCACAACCGGGCAGCCATTTGAGGAGTAGTCTAGAGCAATGGGAAGCGAAGATCAAGAGTACAATATGCACGTAATCAATTGGGGGGTTTGTTTGCAGCCCCCACACCTCATCTCAATCATTGGCAAGAAGATGGTGCCTTCCTGCTTACGCTCATGAAAAAAATGCCGCCCCCTTCGAAATTCATTTTTTTAAAAAGGGGTCCCTTTTTGGAGCCCCCAAAGGTCATGCCTTTTGGCTCCCATTAAAGTCCTTTCACACTTGGTCTTGGCCTTGGCCTCCCAGGTGCTCCCATTTCCTCATCCGATGTCCGTTTCAAAGTTTGAAAAATCCTTGGCGTCCGTCTTGAAGTCCTCCACTACCGGGCATCTCCCAGGGTCTCGTCTGATATGCCAAAAATTTGTCAAAACTCACCAACTATCATCAAATGGGTCTTTTAAGCCTATTCTAGGCATTGCCGCTTAAAATCATACTAATTGCCACTGCCACCTTGGAGAATGCCTATTTTCCCCTTGAGATTCAGAATTTTTGGCTATTTTTAAGCACCTCCACATAAAAAATCATCTGTCATTCGCAACCACGGGATAGGGCGATTCAGCCCGTCGAATCCCACAAACAAATCTGCACATAAACACAACCACAAAGAGTATCAAGCTGATACAAAATATATACACAACAAAACACACCACAGCTCTCACCCTACCCCCTTGTCAAAACCAAGGCATGAAATCCACAAGGAGTAGGCCTAGCATAACCTAACAGAAAGTCGAAAGCTATTCACTAACTAACTGCTCCAACACAACTAAGCTAAAAAGATCCATCAAAGAGGTTATCCCTAGTGGTAGTCTGAACTACTTACCTAACTAAGGATAACTCAATGAGGAGCTACTACTAGGTGAGGACTCCTATAGCCTGATCAACAAATATTATATTTTAGCACATTGGGTCTTTAGCCTCTTATTTTCCCTACTCGGGTGTGTAAAAAGGAGGGAGTTGAGCATTGTGACCTAAGGAAAGCAAGGCATCCGCTTTAGGTCCTATCTCGGGTACCCAAGAACCTACCAAGCCCACGCAAGGCAACACTTCATCCTTTTCCACTTTTATTTTCGCTCCAACCTTCTTGTATTCTTTTTTTTTAGCTAGATACCATCCCTTGGAAGAGAAGGCATCGGCCCTGGGTTTGACTCGTCCCCAAGAACCTACCAAGCCCTCGCAAGACAATGAACAACTGCTCAAGGATTTTTCCTTTCTTTTTCATTTCTATTTTTATAGGGGTTAGAACCCCTTTTTACACACCTCCGTATATTCATATATTGTCTTTTAGATATTTAGGGTTTTGTCTCTTTTTGATGGTTTTTAGCAGGCTTCTCTAACTGCCTCACAACTAACAAGAACTCCTAGAATGGTCGCCTAGTAGGTCAGCAGAACGGAGTCACTATAACTCCCATCTAAAACAGGTCTTAGAATGCCTGACAATGCCTTGGCAATGCTTACTCAGGCCTCCCCTAGACATATAGAGCCTAATCCTAGGACTTCATGCCTCGAGTATCGGTCCCCCAAAAAACAAAAGAAAGTAACCCTTACACACATATATATCATTAATTGCTTAAGGAAAAAGACTCGAAAAGGGGACAAAACCACCTGGAATGGCCACAAGAAGCTCCTTCGCAGAGCAAAGGCTCCCTCGAGTGGCTTCGTTAACCTGTATGATGCAATTACTATAACAAAAAACCATTAACTGTACCCGCACCAAATAGACGAATGGCCCTGTTGGCCTAAAGAAATAGATCATTAAAACCTGACAATAACTGGCCCTCTTGGCCTAAAGAAATCAAGCAAACGTGCTCATATAGATCCCTCCTCGAAAGAAGGTAGATATACAAACACACACTCCACTCCAAGGGGAAAGACAGGGCACTCACTCCTAAACTAAATGCTTCAAGTTATGGCCCATACCTCCTGCATATACAACAAGATACGTACGCATAACATGTCATCCAATCAACCTATGGGTCCAAGATAATAGTGGTAGATGGCTCTGGACTACTCTTCTCATTACCCATATCAACCATCGCCTACCATAAGTGCTTCTATAGTGGTAGAAATTGGTTGTCTTCCACTCTTGGACATGATTGTGAACTGCTCTACACCCGACATTGCTATGCTAAGATGGATTGCATATATTAAATCTCTCAATCTCGAATTAAAGCATATTGCAAGAAAGGCAAATCCTGTTGCTGACATGCTATCACGTGCAAGATATGACAATGAAGAAGAGCTGATGGAAGAAGATGAACTTGAAGAATCTATACTTGCTGAATTTCATTCCATGGCTATTGAAAATACATTTTTAGCTATTGCATATACTGGTCCAAAGCTGAAAACAACAGGGTGGTCAACTAGAAGCCAGCATGCTCATTGCATTGCTCAAGTTCTAGCTCATTTCCTTGAAGAAGATTATGAAGAAGATTGGCTGAAGATCCACCAATATTGAGCACAATGAAGAAGAAGGAGACTTGGACTAATGAGGAGTTCAAGCATATCAAGAGGAAGGATTATGGCTTTTTTCGTGAAGAAGGACATCTATGGAAGCACACAAAGAAGAAGAAAGGAGTGCCTATCTGAGTTTTAGGTAACAAAAGATTGCAACAATAGGTAATAAAGGAATTTCATGAAAGCTTGTGGGATGGCCATAGAGGCATATAGGGAACCTTTAGTAAAGGCAGAAAAATATTGGTGAAAAAACATGTATTGTGACATAGCACATTTTGTTGAGACCTGTTATGTGTGTCATATGTATTCTATGGTCAAGCATCGAGATGGGTTACAACCGACTTATCCCTTGTTTATACATTATAATAGATGGGTTATTGATCTCGTAACCATGCCTACAGGAATATGGAATATGTAGTATTTAGTGCTTGCAAGAGAGGATCTAACCAATTGAGTTGAAGGCAAAGCCTTAACAACCAAGACCACTCAAGCTGTTTGTCATTTTTTGCTTGAAGATATGTTTTGCAGATATGGTTGTGTGGGTAAGGTAATTGCATATAGAGGAGAATTGGATGTTGATGAGGCACGCAACTTCTTTGCTCAAATGGGTATCAAGTTGGCTTTGACATCAGTCTACAATCTTGAAGGAAATGGAAAGAGTGAGAGAGGTCATCAACATATTCTCAAAGCTTTAGCAAAGTCTTGTAGAGGAAAGATCAAAGAATGGCCTAAAATGCTACCTTTTGCATTAAGGGCTGATCGGACTACTCATAGTTCAGTGACTAGCTATATACCAGTTGAACTTATGCATGGACAACAACCAATTATGCAAATTGAAGAATCTATTCTCACATGGAGTCTTCTACCTTGGGAGAAAGGCATCAGTAGAGAAGAGTTGTTGACTTTGCACATATGGCAGCTAGAAAGAAGGCTTGAAGATATTCAAGCAACTATTGAGAAGCTAAAGACACCAAGACTAAAGAACAAAAGAAGATTTGATAAGCGACATCGAGTTCATCCAAGAGTAATTCAAGAAAATGATTGGGTGCTTCTTTATGACAACAGCCTAAACAATCAAGACAGTGCTTCTAGAAAGATGGTAAAGCATTGGTTTGGCCCGTATGTGGTAAAGGTAATTTATGACAATGCCACATATTCATTGGCTAAATTGGATGGGACCAACATAAAGATAGCCATAGCTGGAAAAAGAATCAAGCTCTTCAAACAAAGAAAAAGTTCAACATATAAGTTAGAAGACTTAAATATAATTCAAGAGCATGAAGACATGGAGGAAGAAGAAGAGGCAGAAGATGAAGACATTGACATGGCAGAAGATACTTCTTCTAACACTACAAATCCATAAGACTTTGGCACATGCTAGAGGATATGCGGGTTAGGAGGGGGTGTATGTCGTACCACCATGCACACATTGTGTAAAAAAGTCTAGAGTGTGGATTCCTTTTAGATTTAGAGAGCTATTTTTGAGTATTCTTCTACATCTTCAATTTCTTCGAACCCCTTCTCTTTCATCTACTCCTCTCCTTGAATCTATCTTCACCAATTGTCTCTTTTCTTCAAGAACTTGTCTTGAAACCTTCAACCCTTCTCTTATATCTACCATCTCCGGAGTGCTCTAAGCTCTTGAACCCCCATACATTCTTCTCTTGCCAAACCCCTGTGGTGACCTTCAACCCTACACGCTGCAGTAATGTAGTGACGAAGTAGGTATCTCTTGAACCCTGATAAATGTGTTTTCGGAGTCCCAAAATGAACGTTGTTGGGGCATATTGTTCCTAAAGAAGGTATTGCTATGGATTCGGCTAAAATTTCTAAGATTTTTGCACTTTCACCTCTAAAAAACCTTAAGCAATTGCGTAGATTTTTGGGACATCTAAATTATTATCGATGATTCATTTCTGATTTCGTAAAAGTGGCCTCACTTGATAAATTTCCTATGAAAGGACACTCCTTTTAATTGGATTGCTACTTGTCAAGAAGCATTTGAATTTCTTAAGCAAAATTTAATTAAAGGACCACCATTGGCACCTTCGGATTGGACGAAAGAATTCCATATTCATGTCGATGCATCTATGTATATTATAGGAGCTGTTTTATGCCAAGCAGGTGATAATAAGGTGGATCATCCAATTTATTACGCAAGTCATAATTTAAGTGATGCAAAAAGAAATTATACTACCATTGAGAAAGAATGCTTTATTAGGGAATAAATTTACCATTTGTGTGGATCATGAGGGGTTAAAGTATTTTCTTAATAGAGTAGAACTTTTGGGAGGTGTAATTCATTGGATGTTGTTATTTCAAGAGTTTGATTTTCAAGTAGTTACTTGTCCTGGTAGAGTTCATGTTCTAGCAGAGCATCTTTCACAATTATTAACATCTGATAAGGAAGAAGGTATGGGGGATGATTTACCAGATTCATCACTTTTTATTGTGGAAACGCAAGTTCCATGGTATGCTGATTTTGCAAATTTTCTAAGTACCACTGGTTATCCACTTGGTACTGATAAACGACAAAAGCAACAAATTTTAATGCAAGCATGCTCATATGGATTACTAGGGGGTTACCTTTATAAATTCTTTTCACATGCGAGGGTATCTATCAACGATGTGTAAGGAAAGATAAAGTTTATGTGGTTCTTAAGGCATTGCATGATGATCCGTGTGGTGGCAATTTTTCCGGTGAATTAACTACAAGGAAAGTTCTATTAGCTGGTTATTGGTGGCCTATCCTCTTTAAAGATGCTTATTATTAATGTCAAAAATGTGATGTCTGAATGGTCGTCCTTCTAAGAGTTTTGCTGTACCTTTGACACCTATGTTGGCATTAGCGCCTTTTTGAGAAGTGGAGAATCAACTTTGTGGGCCCAATTGATCTGCCTACCAGATATAGATCCACTTGTTATATCTTGGTTTGTACTGACTATATTACAAAGTGGGTAGATGTAACATGCCCCCCCCCCCCCAAATCGTGGGACACGTCTTAGCAGCCCATCAAGAGATCAATCTAGAAGACACCGCTTGATGCTCCCAAGGAATGACATGGGGTTTGCCAGCTAGGGTCTCTCGAGTCTTCCCCCGCAACGGAACTTATCCGCCCATTCCCACTAGGAACCCGGAAGTCCGTGTTCCTAGTGGGAACGGCCGGATAAGTTCCGTTGTGGGGGAAGAATCTTCCGGGTTCCTAGTGGGAACGGCCAAATAAGTTCCGTTGCGGGGGAAGACTCGAGAGACCCTAACTAGCAAACCCCGGAACTTATCCGGCCGTTCCCACTAGGAACCCAGAAGTCTGGGTTCCTAGTGGGAACGGTCAGATAAGTTCCATTGCAGGGGAAGACTCGAGAGACCCTAGCTAGCAAACCCCGTGTCATTCCTTGGGAGCGTCGGGCGGCATCTTCTAGATTGATCTCTCGATGGGCTGCTAAGACGCGGGACTTCTGAGTTCCTAGTGGGAACGGCCGGATAAGTTCCGTTGCGGGGGAAGACTCGAGAGACCCTAGGTGGCAAACCCCCTGTCATTCCTTGGGAGCGTCAGGCGACGTCTTCTAGATTGATCTCTCGATGGGCTGCTAAGATGTGTCCCGCGATTTTGAGGGGCGGGCATGTTACAGTTGGTATTAGAGCAAAACATCTTAATGATGCATGATTGATTAATGATCGGATCATATACATAGCCTAAATAACCTTTTGCACCCCACGAATGCTGACATGCAAGAGAAGAAGTTCCTTTTCAAGCAAATTAAGCCACTCGAGTTTGATGGTAAGGGAAGGACCGTCCAAACTGACGCCGAGGTCTCGATCGAATCCATGGAGGTTTACTTTAAAGCTGCAGGGGGACTACACCCGCTAACCAAGCGATGCTCGCCAAACTGAAGCTTATTGGCAAAGCAAGACTTTGGTGGAAGCAATGGTGTAGAGACCAAGGGATCTCGGAAGGGTCAATTACTTGGGAGAAGCTTAAAAGAGCTGTGCGAGGGAGATATCTACCACATGCCTACTGCACACAGAAGATGAACAAATTCTATGAATTAAAGCAGCTTGGACTATCCCTAAATGCATACTATTCAAAGTTCCTCTCTCTCTTAAAGTACGCGCCACAAATGGACATGACACAACAGGTGTCAAAGTTCTGTGCTTGGATGAATCCACCCATAAACACTCGATTAGAATCAATGCACCCAACAGACTTGCAAGACGCATTACTCCAAGTGAATCTAATTGTCCAAGAGCTTAAATTAGGAAACTATGAAGTAGATGACTCACGGGATCGAGACGAGAGGTGCCACAAGTGAGGTGAGATAGGACACATCCGTAAGAGATGTCCCAACCGCCAATGTTTCCACTGCAATGAACTAGGATACATCCAAACAGATTCTCCTGAGTTGAGTCTTGAGAATCAGGAACGTGCGGTCAAACGAAGTCGTCTAAACTCTGCTTTTGGCACAAATTATGAACCGCATGATGATGAAAGCTTGGAGCCTGTTGTAACCTTTGAGGATGACTAGATATCCTATGAAGATCCTCTTGAGATAATAAGTCTTGTACTTTGAATAGATCCTATTGAACCCTATGCGTTGTGACAAGTTGTTATTTGAGTAATCAGAGTAGCGCAACTAAAGCATCGTGGGACCATAACCCATAGATTCCAAAACAATACCCTCGATTTCTCTTGAGATGAGGACATCTTGATTTCTCTAAGGGGAGGAGGATGTAATATCTCCGCACAATAAAAGTTAGTTGGTTAGTTTGAAAGTTAGTTAGTAAATTAATAAGTTAGTAAGGTTACTAACTAAAGACTAATTAAGGTAAAAACTAATTAACATTAATAATTAAGGACTTCTATTTAATTAAAATTATTTTATTTAGAAAAATCGAGAGTCGTAAATCCGATATTTTTCTCGAATTGACAAGGACCGTAGCCACCCTTCACGTAAGTTACAACGTGAACGAGACTTATGAGCTATATTAATCACTAGTATTAATGTGTATAGTTTGAATGGTCCAAAAATATTAGATTCTTGGGGGGAGAGAACTATTATATTTTAGATATTATCCTAAAAAAATAGAACTAAAAGTCATTTAGAAGAAAAGACAAGTGATGTTTTAGTTAGTTTTCGAGATTTTATAAAGGGAAAAAAATAAAGAAAAGTGTCTAGTGAAATCGCGCATGCCGCGATCGCAGTCTACAGGTAGTAGATAGCACTTCGAACAGAGAAAAGAAGGAGTGAACTAAGAGCTTTCTAAGAAAGTGTCTTGGGGTTTTACCCCCCTTTTGGAGCCAATGCAACCATCAGATTTATGATATGAGCATCAGATCACTAAGTCTTCTAAGAGCCCCTCCACTCTTGTTCTCAGACTTATTCCCTCCTCTCTAATTTATTATAAATATGAGACATGGGGAAGCACAAGAGAGCATAAGGAGACCCCGAGAGGCTGCGAGAGAGAGGTAGAGAGAAAGACAACCCTCCAAGAGATTGTGAGGAAGAGCTTGAAAGAGAGCTTGACAGAGAGAGAGAGAGAAGAGTCACTTCGAGAGGCTGCAAGGAAGAGAATTAGCTCAATTCCCTCTATCTCGATCCTCGACTTAACCATCTTTTCTTACACTCTCCCATCTCGAATCTATTCCACCTTCTTAATCTCTTAAGTTTACTTGCAGATGATGGCCTCCAAGCGAAGAATGTTGCATGTGAATGACAATCCTGTAACCAGCAACAAGGCTTCGGGCAAAGGCATCACTGCCAATCCAACTGCGGTTCCGGTTGTAAGTAATGTATTTTCAAATTGATAGATTCTTTCTTTGATTCTCGTATGAGATACGTTAGGCCCCATACTATGATGCATGAGTATAGGTCATGGGAAAGGGTAAATTTCATCTCACCTACTCGGAAGATGGAGTTTGTGAAGTGCATATATTAAGGGAAGATAATTGCACCTAGTTACATATGACTTATTTGCTAGTAGAGCAATTACAAGGAAGAATTAGTCAAGCATTATGAATGACATAGTCGTCCAAAGAATGACATGAAAAGATTGTGCATACAAGTGCTAGATTAAAGTATAGTCAAGGGTTACAAATAGCATAATTATTAAAAGAATATGACATTGAGAATCATGAATAGAAAGTACTAGTTTAAAATTTAAATACTTCAAAAGTACTTAGCCTAAGAGCCCAAATATTAAGAAAAACTAGATTCTAGCTCAATGCAAGACCTGTTGGAGTCTAATTACTTTAGATAATCTCACACTTATCTTATCAAGTATTTACATGTTATGCCTATAACATGTTTGATATATGAGAATAATTTTCTAGTTGCCTCATGACTTGACTAAGAGCTAGTACAAGAAATTAATCATAAGGGTTGAAACTAAGATGTCTTGAGTTTCGTCAAATAACGATGATTTTTGCCAATCCAAATTCAGGGTTGGGTTATCAATCAAGGTTAGTGACCTATAGAACTTACATCATGAAAAATGTTTGAACCCTTAACATATGCCTAGCTGAAGAAAGGAAGTATTCAGAAACATTTTTGCATAGTATTGCTCTTAGATTCCAAGGGGGAGAGCAAATATACGATGGAAATGTTATATAATCTATTCTTGCATTGGTTGGAAAGAATGCAATTGGTTTTGTTGGTTGATCGAACAACATCCTAAATGCCTTTACATTCAACTGAATGCTTTTACATTCAAGTGGTTGCTAGTTGTTGTTTGGATGATTATTCCAAGTGCTTGCGATTTATGGTAAATGCATGGCAAGGTTCAGTGATGACAAGTCGCCATGGGAATAAAGGAATGTTTTCTTGAAAAATGGCATTAGGGCTGAATGCCTTGTTTGTGCTTGATTCTTAAAGGATTTAACTAAGGAAGGATATATATGCACGGGTGGATCACCTCCATGATCGCAGTGCGGATTAACCCGAGAGTGCACTACTCGATTCATGGACCGAAGGTTGAGTGGTGAAAAGGCCAACCGCAGGAATGATGTTTTGCTCCTAGACAGCTTGCGGGTCGATTGGAGCTCTGGACACCCATTGCTAGGTCTAGAATGGAGTTGAAGACCTCCGTGAGCCCAACGTCTGGGACGTTGGATTATCCTATTCTAGATAAAGGATGGAAATTTCGGTACCATGAGATTTGGACTGGGTACTTCTGTTGGACAGAAGGGATACATAATTCTCATGTAGGGGTAGGAGACAAAGATTAACTTAAAGATAAGTTAGGAAATTTGTTTGATAAAAGGACTGCTTGTTTTGTTTTTGTGTATGTGTTGTAGATTACGAACGAACTCTGTGTCCTAAAAGGCTTAATTAATGAATTTGATTTTAAATGTCGCACATAAATGTGGTAGGACCTAATTAGACAACTAAAGCTATCAAGGGAAGCGAGTGGATGGAATCCCCCGACGGGTCCGTCCTACGGCTGGGTGGTCCAAGAGAACTAGGAGGCTTCTCACAAGGATTTACCATTGGATGACTTTAGGTATTGTTAAGTTAGGACCTGATTCATACTGTTTTAGGGGACCGGAATGGTATTATGCCCTACGGGCAGAGAGGTCAAGAGATGCATCCCTCTTGTTTCCCATTCTCTTTGAACCAAGTGTGGTATGAGTCTGCTTGGGTCCATTTGTATCTACGCAAAGTGGAGTGGTTGTAGACCGACTCTAGAAGGCTGTTAGGAAGACTCGACTGCTAGGAACCCGGACTTCAGGTCGATCCTAGTGGGAATGGCCGGATAAGTTCCATTGCAGGGCAAACTCTAGAGACCCTAATTGGCAAACCTCGTGTCATTCCTTGTGAGTGTCGAGCGGTGTCTTCTAGATTGATCTCTCGATGGGCTACTAACACGTGTCCCACGATTTGAGGGGTGGGCACATTATAGTAGAAGCGAAAGCGCTTAAGACAGATAAAGCCATTGATGTGGCTAAGTTTATGTATGAGAATATCATTACACATTTTGGTTGCCCACTCGAATTAGTAAGTAACCGAGGTTCCCATTTTCTTGAATGATCTTATTAGCAAGCTAATGAAAATATCCAAGATTAAGCATTACAAATCAATGCCTTATTATCCCCAAGAGCTAACGGGCAAGTTGAAGTAACCAATCCCATTATTTGCAGGATTTTAACTAAAACAGTTGCTTCTTAGAGGCAAGATTGGGATGAACGTTTGTATGAGGCAATATGGGCCTATAGAACCACTTATAACTTCAAAGTGCAAAATACACCCTTCAATTTAGTTTATGGAACTAATGCTATTTTTCCATTTGAGCAAGAGTTACCAACTCTAGGAATCGCACTCTCGTTACAATTAGGTGAGGCTGAATCCTTGAAGCAAAGAATTTTACAATTTGTGAGGTTAGATGAGAAAAGATACTAGCTTTATAGAGCTTAGAAACAATGCAGAAACGTCATAAAGCTTGGCATGCTTAGAATATCAAAATACGAGAGTTTAAAGAAGACGATTTAGTTTTATTATATGATAGTCGCTCTAGTACAAACTTCACGAGAAGCTAAAATTTTGTTGGTTAGGACCTTTTAAGATTGTTAAAGTTTATGAAAATGGTTCTCTTGATGTGCAGGATTTTAATGTTGAAATTGAGATATGTAGAGTTAATGGCCTCTATCTTAAACATTTTGTGACTTAGTTTAGTTAGGTAAGTGGTTAGAATGACCCCTTAACTAATCTATATTTGGGTTTCTTTTCTCTTTTTGGGTTTTTAATGGGCTACAAGTATGGCTTTTCTGTGGATGGATGTGGTTTATCCTCATCTTGATGTTGATAGCTCTAATCCTGTTCATGTTGGGCCTTATAGTATTCCACGTTTTTAGATGCATGATAGGTTCTTATATGCACCGAGAGGAGAGGCCTGTTGCAGTTCTTCTTTTGTGATCTTTTTTTTTGCAGTACCATCCACCATTTGGTTTTAGATAGTAACAACGGCATCTTTTCATGCATGCTCAGCTCCTATGTTGGCAATGTCACACATATTTTCGACGCTATGGTACCACTGCCATGCAGGATACTATAGGTTACAGTTATCAACGCCACGAATATGATAGTGTATACTCACCTGAGCGTGGTGTTGTTCAATCTAGGGTAGGTAGAGAGCAGTAAGAAATTTCTCGATATCAAGCTCTTGTTTACCGTTTTACTCTACCATATCCCTATGATCAAGTAAATGTTAGTTGTCCCTGTTGGACTGAGCTGAGATGTTTGACTATTCAATTAAGTGATGCATTCTTAGCCTTCTAGTTGATCCTTTATTTTAAAAAAAACACTTCAATTCCAATCTAAATAATAAAATTTTAGAAGAGTCTACATATTTATTCTTCAAAAAGAAAGAAAGAAAAAAAAAGCACCCTGAGACTACAAGGTTAAAGGAAGAAAAAAACAACACCAAAAGAAGATAACCATTTGAGGTCCTCGTAGGCTATAGAGATTTCCTTGGTGAGTGCCCTGCATCCGATGCCTTGCATCTCTTTTGGGTGGGACCTTTTGGGAACAAGATTCAATGTATATATTATTTTGGCATTGAAAGAAAGCCACTACAATTCAAAAAATAAATAAATAAATAAATAAAACTTTGGACCCTGGACCCCATTGAAAGTTAAAGACCATTGACTAGTTGTTATAGTAGAACATGGAGGGTTAGCAACTAAACCATAGGAGTCCTATTTGGTGTCGTAATGTTAGCTTGCTTTCTTTGTCCTCTTTGTTAGGCATGGACCTTTTTTGTGAGGCTATTTCGGAAGCAATATTCCTAGTAGGATAGTAGTGTGGCGTTTTCTTGCCTAGAGGGATTATTATTGTTTAACGGTTCTAGAAAGCTTCCTAGTTGGTATATTCTATGCACTCGATGAAGCTATGTTATGAACTTAAGTGGGGAGATTGAGTAAGGCAATGTTAGTATGCACAAGTTTTTATACAGCTTAATTGAATATTTGTTTTGTTGGATTTATAATATGATACTAGTAAATATTTTCCTATCTTTTCAATGTCCACTAGTTTTCTATGTGTGGTTTTGCAGTTCTTGTAGCTGTGCTTGCGAGGATGCTTCGCAAGTGAGGGGGAGTATATTCTTCTTTTGAGGTTGCGTTGCAGTGCTCATGGTGGTTGTGTTCGCGATGCTGGATGTATGTGATGTAGCTGTGCTTGTGAGGACACTTCCCAATTAAGTGGGGGAGAATGACAACACCTAGAAACAATGCCTACTATTGCAAAATTTTTAGCAAAATTGTACACAATTGGCACATTGTTACCAACTTTTTACATTAATTTAATGCACATGCGGTGCTCGTTGTTGCTATTTTTGGAGGCCATGTCTCTGTATAGTTTGGGAGATGTCGATACAAGGAAGTTCTTGTATGAGAGAGAGATAGTGCATAGCTGAAATCTGATAGATTTCCTTGGTGAATCCACAATGTAAAAGCAACTATTTCGTAACCCAATTCTTCTAGCTCCATCGGAATTAAGATAAAGGTTTCCAACCACTCTCCAACATAGCGATAGTTATTAAACTCTCAAATTTTCCATTTTGTGTATGCCCACAACAATTACATTACAAAAAAAAAACCCTCATCTTATCTTTTCAACAAAGAACATCACACAAAACACATTTACCCCAAAATCATTGAGCTAGTTTTAAAATACACTACAAGTCCAATAAGGTTTTCATTATCAATGCAACATGTATTAGAGGGCCTATGTGTTTCTAGCATGATGACAATGAGTGTATTCTCTGGGAGATCTAGCAGAGGCTGTCTTTCTCTTAAGTTATGGATACAAGCATGAAGGAGAGGAGAAGATTAGTGAGTATGAATAGATGTGTCTTGCATGTTCATGGGCTCTCTATGTGTGATCTTGGAAACAAACTGATTGAGTTAGGGGGATATTTACCATGGCTATGAGCTAGGAGGGAAATCCTATGGGCAATATCAATTGACATAAGAACCATAATAATGGTTTTAATTAAGGGATAGAAAGGAGGGGAAAGGAAATGAATTACAAGAGGAAAATTTTAAAAAATAGCAAGAAGGAAAGGACATTATGGGGAAGGAGGGGTCATGAAGATGAAGGAGGGCGCCATCATGCTAAGTGGAAGATGGGCATGAAAAAGTTGATGATAAGCAGGCTGGGAGCTTAAAGATGTCTCACCATCAAAAATGCAAAAGGAAGGAGACACATGTAGAGGAGGGTGAAGTTGGATCAATTGGTACTTGATTGTACTGAACATGAGGGAGGCGTCATCTTCAAGACAAAGAGGATAGATGGGCAATTGGAGAGAAGGGAGAGAGAGGAAGATCATTGAAATCTCAAGGAGCGTGCCATCATCTTCTTGGGCGCCAACATTTGGAGAGACAGAGAGAACATTTACGTTGTAATGGAGAGATTTCCCTGTCCTTGAATGTACTCCAAGTATAATAGTCTACTTTCTATTCATCAAACACACACACACACACACACACACAGAATGAACATGATGAAGAAGAGGGCACAATATTCTTGAACGCCATCATTTAAGAGAGGAAGAGGCTTTCCAAGCCAATCAAAACAAGAAGATTGCAACGAAAATGTAATTGGGGAAGAGCAAGAGAGGAGCATTGAAGCCAATGGCTTGTAGAATTGCTATTTCTTCTCCACCAATCTCAAATTTAGAGCTTCAATGTATCCCCTTCTTCTAAAGGGATAGGGTAGGAGAATGATCTATTGCCTTCCTATCGCTTTAGTTCGCTCTTGGTTTCGTGGAGGCATGCTGGAGATATTGAATTACTCTCTTTCCCCTTCTTAGTCATCATCAACATGAAACTATGGAGGCTAAACTCTTAAGCTTGAAATTAATCAAGATTTAAATCTTAAGAGAGTTACAAGTGGCTATTCCTATGGGAACAAGGCAATTTGAAAATGAAAACTCAAGGAAGTGGGAATGATGAACTTGTTGTTTGGAACGATTGGATAGACTTCCCTTAGATGGACTACTACAAAGGACACAGCTCCCAAAGACAATTACGATTCTCGTACTTTACGTAAGTGCCTTAACTCGTTTAACAGAAAACGTGATTCAACATAGATATTTTTTTGTTAAGATTTTTTATAAAATGTCTTCAAACCTTGTTTTCAACTCTGGATAGTTGTTAGAATTTTTATAGGTCTAATTTTATACTTTTAAAAAAAGTTAAAAATGCTTTAAAATGGCTTAAAAATAGTATAGATAAATTTTTATAAAATATTTGGTTGAACAATCATGAGATGTAATATTTTTCTAATAAATTATATACTGTTAAAAGTATTGTTAAAATTTTCTAGAATTTTTAAAATATGTTTAATATGTCTTAAACATAAAAAGTAGTTATTTTGAATTAAAATTTTAGTATTTTTGATAAAAATCATGTTTTTTAATTCAACAAAAGTTAGGATCTTCTAAGAAAACAAGAGAATATAGTTTTGGATGTTTTCAAGAAATGTTATTGGGATTAAAAAAAATAAAATTAACTCGTTGTTATTACTTTGAACATTATTAATATAAAATATGGTGTGTCTAACATTATGCAAATTAAAAGTATTGACAAGGTGCTAAGTTATACCATATTGGACAAGGGAAATTTTTTTAAAAGAAAGTTAGAGTTTATGGGTTTGAGGAATGTTAGTTGATTTGATAATAAAAGTAATTAGATAGAACTATTGGATTTATGCTCTGAAACTTACTTTGAGGGATAAAAATCCTAGGTTTAGTATTTTAGTGTCCAATACAAAGATAGAGACGAAGTGCGAGAACATGAAAGTTTATTGAGTTCTTGCTATTAGATTAGTTGGACTACTACGAATGAGTGTCGTAACTATTGAGAAAGGCTAGGATAAATTATAGAAATTAATTATCAATATCACCTATTCAGTGCAACAACTCTTGGGAGTTGGCTTGAAAACCTGATTAAAAGTGGATTGGTCTTTTGCTAATCAGGGGAGATAGAGCGTCCAACACAAAAATCAAGAGAGGCATTGCTTACAGTGTGTTCCATTGGCCATTGCACAATTGTGTTTTCCTCAATGTCTATCTCAGTATTGCCTTTGCCACAACCCTTTATACCTCTCTAATACAAGATGGTGATAAGAACTCCCACTCATCCAGGGAGCAAGATCAGTGAGGGGAATGTTTTTTTTATTAAACCTTTTGCAATTCTTTCATCATCCTCAAAAAGGGTGACATGATCTTGTCTTCTAAAATGTGATCTGGCCATGATAGAGGGGCTTAGGGTTATTGTAGATATGTTTCTTCCTTTTGATTTCCTGCAACAATCAAATTCTAATTGAGCAAGAGATAGGGGGAGGGGAGAGAGGAAGATATGACATGTATAAATCAATTAATATTTACTCAGATGGTGTCATATATTTTATTGATCAAACTATATCAATTAGATAACTAATTGATGTTTGTTAGGTTATTCATTAGTTCAGGCATATCAACTAATTTATTAATTAATTAGTTATTATAGTGATCCATTAGAATGAAGTGAACCACTCTATATTAATAATTATTATCTTATATATAAATTTATACATTACTATTAATTATTTCATATAAATCAATGTGTTAGTTTAGTTGTATGGGATTTTTTTAGAGGGAATAAAGAGAGAGTGCAAGTGCATGTGGATTAGGATCATTCTACCACACCAAGAAGGCAGTCGCTAGCACTAGCATCAATGTTAGTCATTTGGGTTTAGGTTCCAAATGTGAGAGAGAGTGCATGTGGACCAAGATGGTTGAAGAGAGAGAATGCCTGTGGACTAGAATCATTTCCTCGCCAAAGAAGGACTTGCTAGTGCCCCCATATTTGATGTAGAAAACTATGACAAGCACTACTCCCCTCTCTCATACCTCTCTATTCATACGACACGTGACTCTCAGCCTCCCTTTCTCAATCTCTCTCTCTCTCTCTCTCTCTCTCTCTCTCTCTCAACCTCCCTTTCTCTATCTCTATCTCTCTCTCTAGCCGTCGGCCAATTGAGGTACAAGCTATTGTTCAAGTACTGAGATATGCCACCCGAGTACGTTAAATGGATGATAGTAGGCTCCCCAAACGGGCATAGGATGCTAACACATACCTACAAAAACCATGGAAAAGTAAATTGCTTTCAACAGGATGGGTGCTGGATATGTGAAAGTGGTATAAAGGGTGGGGAGTGGATGGATATCTAGATATGGCATCCGAAGATATATGCATGGACACATTTCAATCAGACCTCTTATAAGCGTATCAAGAAAAACATCAAAGCAAGGGATAAAATGGCAAACTTTCTTATTACAGTATTCATATCTATCCTTCATGTTGGGAGTCCTACATACAAGTAGAGGCACACACACAGCCATACATAGCCAACACACTCTCAGTGGTATTTAGATGGAGTATTGCATGACTTCCAACTCCATCACACACTTTATTGATCAAGACACATACATGGAGTGGACATGCAAGAGAGATGAGGTTATGCAAGCTATGTGGACTATAGAGTGTAGAATGAGAGGAGCACATGATTATGACATGCCTAGTATATGCACACATACGTGCTGACTTTGATCTCCCTTTATAGGGGCCACTTCACCAATTTTTGACCACTACTCATATATCAAAGTTAGGGTCTCTCATCACCCACATGTTACGCTTTTGGAAGAACCACAATGCATAGATTGTTCTTTCACAGTAGCTACCCCTTTCCTACCATGGGGAAGGAGAATCATTGTATATCTGAAAATGTCCCATGGGTCATAATATGGCCTTCCATGGATGATAATAAACTACTCTACTCTCTCTAAGACATGCATTTAATGTCCCACTATCTCAAAGTGGTTATATAAGGCCACAAATCCCCTATGACACAACGCCTTTCCCCTCCTTCAATTTGTGGAATATTTTCTTAATCTCACAAGTAGGTACACTTCTCTCCCTCTCTCTCTCTCTCTCTCTCTCTCTCTCTCTCTCTCTCTCTCTCTCTCTCCCCATCCCTCACTGTATCCGTCGCCCCCTCTCTCTCTTCCCAACTTCCTCTTGCTACTCTCCACCACCCCTCCTCTCTCTCTCTCTCTCTCTCTCTCTCTCTCTCTCGCTCTCTCCCTCTCTCTGTGACACCCACATTGACTCACACACACACACTCTCTCTCTCTTTCTATCTCCCTCTTTTTCTCTCTCCCTACCATACAAATCTATATATCCTCTCTCTCTCTCTCTCTCATGTCAAACACTTTATATATCTGGCACTTGCCTATACACATGCATGCTCTCTATCTCCCTCTCTCTCTCATGCACATGCTTTATATATCCTCCTCTCCGTCTCTCTCTCCCTCTCTCATATATGGCTTTCAATGATACCCATATATGGCATGCGTATTCATACATTTCTAGATAACTTTGAAAATGGATCTAGCATCAAGTGTTACACCCAATACCAAGGTCTGCATATATGTATTCTCCCTCTATGCAAAACCTATTGTATACAACACAAATAGTCAGTTTTACTAATGTTGAAGAATGAAGATATTTGCAATGGAAATGGCTACCGTGTTCTTGATATCACCCATGCAAATGGCCGAATACAATGCACACCAATCTATTGCAATAGTGACCATGGGAGTGGGAAAGTATATGTTTTGGATACCTTAGTCTTGTAAGACTATCTTGTCAAACAAGGAAATGGGCCTACATTACAGCCTTTTCCCATTGTACACCTCATCCACATCCCTCATAGCATTGAGAAAATAACGGGGAAAACAACAACCAGAATGGAAGCCTCGCCACTTGATTGATGTTGAAGAGGAGGGGATGCGATGATTCTGTTATGCTATGAGTGTGGTTAAGTACTGAATGTCTTCAAAGGGCCAATATAAGTGTTACATCATTTTCTTTAGAATACCAGCACTATAGAGATAATGGAGGAGATCCGGGTTTTGTATGATCACAATGTGGCATACAAGCTTTCAATGGTAGTAGACAATATGTGTCCAATATGGCATGCAATCTTCTACCAGTAGTAGATAATATGCATCCAATGGAGGGTATGCAGCAAAGTTATGATGACCATTAATAAACAAAGCTATGTCAACATGTATGGCATTCCTCAATATTGTTCATCAAATCAAATGTGTTGTAGGACTAGAGTGTCCCAATAGAAATTGTGCTAGCAAGTAAATTTGTGGCTTCCCAAACAAGGTGGCATAGAGAAGTTCTTCATTTGCTCCACTATCATTTAAATTATTGGAGAGTTGCATGACACGATTCTAGTATCTTATTGCAAGTTAATCATATCAATTAAGTCCCACTACAAGCCTTGCACATAAACTCAATACCAGCATACCGATCATCAGAATGTAAATTGATTGTCTCAAAAGCCTTGAATGCTTCCATTTTAACAACTTGCCCATCCTACTCTCCAAGTGCAAGTGTGTAGTGTATTATATGACGTGAGAAAGCACAATGTCAAGATGTTCATCTATCAAGGCACATGTAACCATGAAATGCAATGAGGCACGTATAGAGCTAATGTCAAATAGGTGCGAAAGACCATAGAGAAAATGGTAAGAGACTTTAGTGTAGTTGGACCTCCACACTTGCAAATGACTAGTGCTAGAAGGCTAGTAAACAAGTGCCTTGGTTCATGAGCAAGGTGTTCCCACTTTTGAAACTGAACTCTTAATGATGCTTGAGGAAATTCAATCACTCAATCAAAGGAACAAGTAACATATTATTCCATTCACAACATATCTCAAAATATCATTAAAAATCCATGCATATAAAGATCAATATTATGTGGATGTACATTCAAGTACATAATCCGTGTAGCACATGGTACTAAGAGCCATTAGGGAATGAAATCTCATCTTCTAAAGTTAAAGCAACATTGTGCATACAAGTTTTTCCATGGTAGCCTATTTCCTAGGCAAGCCTTTACGGCTGGGCTAGCCTCAAGGGTCGACTTAGTGAATCCTATCCAAAGGAATGGCATTGGGTACCTACGCAATATTTGAATATGCTTTGACCATGTGCATTGTGTTAATTATTGGACCACCATGGTAGCACATGCATATGACAGAAGGTAGTTTCTCTTATATGATTCTACCATCACAACACAAACTTAATGAACATAGTTCTCCTTGCTCTTCCATTCCAGTCTTATGTTTCTATGGTGGACAAGAGTTGATGACTCTAGCAATATGTGAGATAAAGGAAGAGGATACATATGCACAAGATATTTTTTGGACAAAGATGAATGAAGTGATGGATAAGTGTGGACACCCAAGCATAGATGTTCGAGGATTCATGGCAAATAACTAGAGAGCCATCTGCACATTGTTCAATGGTGGTCTGGAAAAGCTAATGCAAGGAAAGGAGAGATCTTCATTATTTCATCGGGAACAAAGTCTCCAAATAAACACATCATAGTATGTGCACAATATTTTTCAAGTTGAGCATAAGCACTTATGCTATACGTATATGGACCTGGAGCCACAGAAGATGATGCAACAATGGAATATCGATTCATTCAGGCTTGGTAGGCTGCATGAAAAGTTGCAAATTTCAATTGTTCAGAAATGGATTGTTGGCTAACTTGGTGCCATATCAAATATCCACGTTGGAGGCAACACTTTGTCAAGATAAGACTAATTCATAATAGTAGGATGTGATATGTGGTGCATTTGTTTTCTCATGCTCTATACCCTCTAGTGCTGTATTTTTGTCTAGGTGGTGGAGGACATTGCTCATATGCCAAGCATGAGCCTGGTAGAGGTAATGCATGCAAGTTGGTTGGCAAGGGAGGGATTCAAGGGATGTATCAGCTTGTATGATGTATGTGTTAGTGATTTGAACAATGCTCTATTATAGAGCACAAAACTGCATGCATTCATTGGTGGAAAGTTCCATGCTGCAAGACCTAGTGCAGAGAAGCTTTTGAATCAACTACAAGGGATTAGCCCGACACCTCGAGCAAAGACAAGGATGTCTGAGGAGGTGGAAGGAAGAAATAAATTGCATCAACATCTTGATTTTTGAGGGGATAATGTGATTATAGAAAGAAAACATAAGGTTGATGGACAAGTGGGGTTTGAGGAAGCCAAAGCCTCTCTCAGGCCTAAGTATGTGACCAAAACAAACTAGAAGAAAGGGTATAAGAAAACTCAAGTTTGAGTACCCTTTACATTCTAACCAATCAAGTGTAGTATCACCAAATTATTCAAAAGAAATGGCGATGAAGACAGTCCTTCATGACACCGTTTGGGCTTTAAGAAGGATTCTAGCTCACACTGATCCGAGTTTTTTAAAAACCAGATTTCTACTACAAAATTTGGCCAAAACCCCTATCCTGAGCCTTATCCATAGCTTTAACCCTACATCTTATCACTTTGGGTTTACTCTTCAAGCATTAGGTATGCTACATTGCTTCTCGGTTATGATAAGTCTAGCAAGTAGGGAAATAAGTTTTTAGGAGGGATGTCAATGTAAAGGGTAAAAGGGATGGGTTATCTTAGTGAAGGTGGAAATGGATTACAGCTAGGGGTTGAGTGAGTGCATAGATTTTTTCAAAGGATAATCTCCAACTACACTTGGTTTAACCTTTATCACCAAGATTTGGGATGTATCACCATCATTAGAGGACAACTCACCCTTGTACACAAGTCAATGTCCACATCATGGTGTCATTTGGATCTTACACAAAAGCTTATTTATGGGACCTAAAATGGGCCAACACTAGTTACGGCACTGGGTAAGGCACTAGTTGGACCTCATGCCCTCAATAGACAACCCCACCCTCACGACCTCGTGGGCGAGGAGCATCTATCGAGGGATACACTATCCTAAAAACTCATTACTGCGCGTTTATAGTCTGTAATCCAACAGATATTCCCTTTTTCCATCTTCTCAGAGGGAGATTATACATATATCGGCAGTAAATACCACATATCACACACACAAGGGCACCCCAACGGCTGATTTTCGTGGCCCTACTGCAGCTCTCCTACATCTTGGGGATTGGCCCCCTCGATGCCCTGCTTCCATACATAGACACATTCAAAACAAACTCCCCTCTTAGTGCCAATATATTTAGCGTTTCAGGAATGCACTTACCCTCACTTATCCATCCCCTTTTACCCACCGTCTAGACCTACAATGGGGTTGCTCACTATCTCTACGTGGGTCAAGTCCTAGAGAAACAAAGTGTTATGCATCCAAGAGCTTATAATTGATACCATTTAACGATGCTTGATGCAAATGTGTATATGATTAAGTGCTTAAACAATTGAAAAAACATCCTCGTGCATTGTGCAAATCCATTCTTTTCATGTTTCCATACACTAATGCGTAATTGTTGTAATGAGAGAAGACACTCAGCCTTACACTTATGCTGTACTCTCCTTTATTTAACTTAATGTTATCTTATATGAATAATGCAGCAAATACATAAGATTTTATATCATATTTCAACGCTCAAACTTCCCTCCTCCCCTACCGTTTAGGGTTTTGCCTCGTTGCATAGGTAAAGGGGTGATTTTATATGTATTTCGCACGAAATAAGCAGTAAATACTCACAAAAACATATAATTGGGGATAATTTGAGGTAAAACCTCATGCTTTATCCTCATTATACACCCATAGACACATCCATAATTTTTCTCGTCGATTCCCTAAATTTTTCCATTTTAAAAAGCATTTTTCCTCATTTTTTCTTATTTTTCCCTATTTATTATCAATAAAAATGGAAGAAAATTAGCATCATTTCAGATCTATGGGTCTTGAGTCCTTAAACAATAACCATGTAGATTTTATTGGTGTTTTGTTTCATGCTTTTCTGATTTTAAGCCCAAAACCTCCATTTTTACTCTAAAAACCATGCTTTTCGGGTTTTTTCCATTTATTTTCCACATTTTAAGTATATATTTTCTGATTTTTTATTTATGAAAGAATAAAACCAGTAACAAAAAACATGTCCATCAATTTTCAGCCCATATGAACATTGCTAACCTTATTCAATGCGAAAAATGAGCAATTTCCTTTGTAAAAATGTCATTATTGTGTATTTTTCATTATTTCAAGTTTTAAAACTTGTTGCGGGTCTACAAATCAGGGCCCATTTGATGCTCAACATGCCTTCACACTGCAATCTTCAGCCCAACTTTGATTGGGAAGCAATCTGGTACCATGTTGGATGAGCATTCATTAACCGGGCTTTATTCTTCTTCACACATAGGAGCTGCCCCTTGCAGGAGAGAGAGGGAGGAGAGAGAAATACTGGAAGCAGATCTCTTGAACCATGCAGCCATTTGAGGAGGGAACTGGAGCGATGGACGGCAAAGATCAAGAGTAGGATAGGCTCAAGATCAGTTGGGGGTTGCTTTCAATCCCCATCAACCATTTTTCTCCTAAATTAATGGCACCCTCTCTTGATGCAACAAGCGGCGATAAACCCCCCCCCCCCCCCCCCATTCTCACGAAAATTTTGGGGGGCTCTTTGGCATCTTTAAAGTCCCATTCACACTTCCTTTGGACATTGGCCTCCCGGGCACTTTCTCTTCCGCGTTTGGCGTCCGAATTACGATCCGAAAAATTTTGGGCATTCGTCTTGAAGTTCCCCACTGTCGGGCATCTCATACGGTCTCATTTGACATGCCAAAAAATTGTCAAAATTCACCAACTATCATCAAGTGGGTCTTTTAAGTCTTTTTCGGACATTGCCGCTTAAAATCGTACTGATTACCACTACCGCCTTCGACGAAGTCTATTTTTTTCCTAAAATTCATAATTTTTGGCTATTTTTAAGCATTTCTCGACATAAAAAATCATCTGTCATTGGCGACCACGAGATAGGCAACTCAGCCTGTCGAATCCCATGAACAAATCTGCACATAAACACAACCACAAAGAGCATCAAGATGATACAAAACAGATACACAACAAAACACATCATAGCTCTCACCCTACCCCGTTGTCAAAACCAAGGCATGAAATCCACGAGGAGTAGGTCTAGCATAATCTGACAGAAAACCTAAGTCTATTCACTAACAAACTGCTCCAACACATTCAAGCTAAAAGGATCCATCAAAGAGGTCATCCTCAGCGGTGGTCTGAACTACCTACTTAACTAAGGACAACTCAACTAGGAGCTCCTACTAGGTGAGGACTCCTATAGCCTGATCACCAAATATTTTCATTTAGCACATTGTGTCTTTAGCCTCTTATTTTCCATACTCGGGCGTGTAAAAAGGAGGGAGCTAAGCGTAGTGACCCAAGGAGAGCCAGGCATCGGCCTTAGGTCTTGTCTCGGTACCCAAGAACCTACCAAGCCCGGGCAAGGCGACACTTAATCCTTTTTTAACACTCACTTTTTTTGTCACTCTAACCTTCTTTTATTCGTATTTTTCTACTAGAAGCCACCCCTAGGAAGACAAGGCATCAGTCTAGGGTCTAACTCATCCCTAGGAACCTACCAAGCCTTCACAAGGCAATAAACAACAGCTCAAAGATTTTCCTTTCTTTCCATTTCTATTTTTATAGGGGTTAGAACCCCTTTTTACACACCTCCGTATATTAATATCTTTTCTTTGAGATATCTAGGGTTTTGTCTCTTTCCATCATTATTTTAGTAGGCTTTTCTAAGTGCCTCGCAACTAACAGGAACTCCTAGAACAGCCGCCTAGCAGGTCTGCAGAACAAGGTGACTAGAATTCCCATCTAAAACAGGTCTTTCAATGCCTAACAATGCCTTGTAGGAGGCACTCAGATCTCCCCCAGACATACAGAGGCTAATCCTAGGACTTCATGCCTCGATTTTGGATCCCCAATAAGAAAAGAAATCCCCCACAAGTACACAGACACATACAATATGAAAAGACAGGTACTCATAAAGGAGAGATATCACCTAGATAGGGCCACAAGAAGCTCTAGCGCGACAAAAGGCTCCCTCCAAGCTCTTCTTTGAATCTATCTGGCACAAGATAAAAATAGAAAACTATAAACTACACCCTCACTAAATAAACAAATGGCCCTCTTGGCCTAAAATGGATAGTTCATTCTAATCCATGCAATATATGATCTCCTTGGCATATACAACACATCCTATCAAAATAATCAGGATACCAAGGATAGCATAAAATAGGAGGACTAGCCTCATGCTACTCATGCGAGTTAGCTAAAAGCTTGATCTACCCTCTTTGTAGATCCACTAACCCAAGCCTTTCTACTGATATCTCAGTAAAAATGGCCATCGCTTATTGGGTACTATGAGCTGAATGAATGACATCATTAGGTTGATATATCCATCCCCTTGGTCGTCATTCAAATGGATCGCTTGTTCCAACCTTCCAGTAACTCCTTCTATAGGGAGAATCATGGATTTATGATCATTCAACTCTTCTCTAATTGGACCATTACATATGTGAATGATATGATCCAAACTAGACAGAGCTTCAAGCCTAGACCCATCACATAGATGCATCTCAGGGTGGTGGTCCCTATTGTCAGATGTCACATTATGGCCTTTAGTCGCATCCTCCTAAGAATCCATCAAAGCATGTCCACATGCATTTGCTGGCCCTTCATTTGACACACCAATAATATTTTTAAGGGTTTTGGACCTCCAAACCCATCTCATATTCCTTTTCATATTCTTAGACTACCTCATCTGCCCACATTGGTCGAATGGACTCACTGTGGATTTATCACCATTACCAAATGGCCTCATAGCCTTATGGCTTTTATTTAGTACAGGTGGACCTTTGGCATCATGCATCTTCTTCATATTAGAGGTCTTTACTTGCTTTTGTCTACTCTACAACTGCTTAGCCATAGGAACCATGCTTTTACTAAAAGGAATAGAGGCTTCTCAAGAGCCTTACTAGCAGCACAACTAGGACCACTCATAGCACACTCATCTAAACTTGTAGACCTAATGGTTCTATCAATTCCACCTACCTCTCATGGAAGTGTTGCAAGCCTTGATGGGACTTGCTGGGCTTGGAATCTTTTTATCCCCAGGGGATATATTATCCCTACTATTGCCATTTTCTGCTTGGAGATTTTGGCTACCAAGGTTCCTCTCATAGGCTGCCTTGGTATCAACAAGTGACCTGTCTCCTTGTAGAAATGGTTGGAAGCTAGGATGCACTTATACTGAGCAGGAAAAACTCCAAAATTTTTCTCAACATCTCTAAATATGTCCCTCATAATCAATGGCATGCATCTTTGCTTCCCTTAACGACTTAGGATTTCGCAGTCCCACCTGGATTTGCATGTTAATCTCTAAGCTACTCAAAAAGAGCTCACATAGCACATCACCTAGCAATGTAGTAGCTCTTCTTGGCCAAAGCCTCAGAATATCATCAAAGGCTCTAGCATATTCTTTAACAGAAGGACAGAAATCTTGCCTAATCTGCATCAATTGCCCTAAAACTTGGGTCATAGGCACCTTCTTCTCATATTCATCTTGCTCTCAATGTAAGCTAGAAATTAGACGAAAACGTCGATTGTCTATAGAACACATATGATGCTTCGGTGAGTTTCAATCTGAGATGATTGATCAAGCGATCTCAAATTTTGAGCAAACGCTAAGAAAAGTGTATATCAATCATGCATTATATTCACAAGCTAGTTGAATACCATCTACAAAAACATTGGGTGTGGCTGGCAAATTTTCTATCCAAGGAGGTGATGTCTTGTCCCAAGGAGGAGTGCAACCTTTGAGGCCAGTTATAAGAGTTCGTGGGCATGCAAAGGATGGAGTGGTTGAGTCAATTCACCACTTGGAAGGTACTGCCCAATCTATAACATCAATATGAGAGGAGACAAGCAACCTTCCAGGCTTACCTACAATCTTGGAGCTTGAGATGGATGCAATGGTCGATGCATTGATGTCCATGGTGTTGAATAGTGCGCGAGGGAGACGAGGAACAAAGGAAGAGAGAGGAGAAGAGAGACACGAGACACCGGAAGTGGAACCCCAGAAGTGCATCAACTGAGCACACATGATAGTAATATATAGAGGGGACCTGGGGCACTATATATAGACAGACTATATATATAGACAAACTATATATAGCTAACACTTACTTGCTTGCTTTCATGCTCCAATGCCTTTGATCTCAGCCCTCAATCAAGCTCCACATAGCCATGGGATAGCTCTATTACCATGTAAATAGACAAGGGGGAAGAGAGGTAAAGCACCCAAGAGCACACTTACAAAAAAACAATGGAGACTTGAGAACACAGAGAGATAGGGCTGAAATCTTTGTCTTCTTTCTTCTTCCACACAAAAGAACTAAGTCTAAAACATGATAAAAGACTAATGTGAAAATACCGCAACCTATGTACACATAGTCTCTAAGTATGAACCCATTAGAAAAGAAGAGGTGACACAATAAATGTGCTATAACCAATGATAAACCACGTGGGTATGCTTTCCTGAGTACTTATAATTTGATATTTTTGTTGGATTATTGAGTATTGATTTGTGGTAACATGAAAAAATATCATTTTACATGTTCTAATTGGGACAAGATTGTGTTTTTTGTTCGTATTGATATTTTAAAAAAAATCTTGATTTTGACCACATAGATTTGGGTATTTAAATCTTGGAAATCTGTTTAATGTTTGAAGTTTTTCTACGATGATGCAAGTGGTGCACACGAAGTAGATTTAGAGAAGAGAAATGAGAACAAGAAGTAGAAAAAAAGAGAAAAAGAAAAAAAAGACAAGCAAAAGAAGAAGAACAATAGAAAAAGGAAAAAGAAAAAGAGATAGAGAAAGGGAAGGAATTAGAAGAAGAAGAAGAAGAGAACGAGAGCAAGAAGAAAAATAAAAATAAGGAGAAGAAGATCCATTAAAAATCCATTGTCAATTAACTCGTCTCTAACATTGAGGTACATTTTGAGGCTAAAACATAATGGAGGAAACCGAGCTACCTTGGCAATGTAAAATAGTAGTGGTCATGCATCTACCCATGATTGTGCTAATCTCATGCAAATATGGTTGATTGATAACTAGGTTTGAGTATGTTACAAATAAATCAATTTTCATGAGATTTTACTTGAAATTCGATAACTCTTTCCCTTGAAATCATGCGGTAGTCACATACAAATTTAGAAGCATATGAAAATAACCTCGAGGGTGCCTTAAACATTGGTAAAAATAGTGAATCCAAACCCAAAGGAAAATCATGTGCCCCTCCACCTAGTCATATGTAGCTCTAGCTCCTAAAACTCTTTCATGGAACTTGAGAAGTTCCTCTCATTCCATGGAAAGAGAATTATGCTCCCACATCCATTGCACAAGTAGCTAGAGCAAGTAATTGATTTGTAATTTAAGTTATTTTCTAAAATGATACGCAAATATGTTAGGCTCATAATGGTACCTTGCAATTATTAAGTATTTATATGGCTAAAGGATAATATTAAGCATGTTCTTTAAGACATCATAGAAACTTAAATAGAGTTAAAATTTAGTTTTGATACCATCCAAAGTGATGTAACTTAATTCATATAATCAAGTTCTTCCTAAACTGTACTACATATATCCTATTTCTAAAAATCATATTGACTAGAAAATAACATAGTTAAGATCAATGAGGCCTCATTATCAACAACTAATATATTTTTCTTTAAAGGGTTGAAAAAGGGATAACAGCAAGGATAGCTGCCGTATCTTAGCTTATACACCACCATATCCTCATGTGTGAGCCCCATTTGCATTATAAATGCATATTTTAAACGTAGTCATGGTTTCGAGTATACATTAGTAACGCATCACTAGTGATGAGAGTAGAGATGCCGGCATCATATCGACTTTACGTTAATTCCAATTGCATGGCCCTGAATAGTCAATCACTATGATGTGCAACATTAGTACAAGCTGAAGTGGTGATACAAGCATCAATCACAATATCAACGAAGAAGATGTTAAACCCCACGCAGAAGGAATAATTGTTGTGACCGGCTACTAAGTCCCAGGGACACAACCTTCTTTTTGTGTTTGGTTTGGCATGCTAAGCTGTCTAGGATAGAAATTTTTTTTTGTCTCTATTATTGAGATAACTTTAATTTATTCTAACAATGCCTTAATACCTAAGATTATAAAAATATCTCTAATAATGTATGGATTGATTAGCTTTGATAAAATTTTAATGTAGATTTGGTGCTACCTTTACATGAGGTCGAAGGTGTATATCATTTGCGCCTACACTTGCAATCCGTGTCCTCTAGGTTTAATGTTAAAGAGCCTAAATACATGTCATTTCATGAGTGTGGAGAAAGAGGATGTTAAACCGCATGTGGAAGGGATAACTGTTGTGCCGGACTACTAAGTCCTAGGAACACGACATTCCTTTTTGTTTTTGGTTTGGCATCTCAAACTATCCAGTATGAAATTTTTGTTTTGCATCTCTATTATTGAGATAGCTTTAATATATTCTAAGAATTCTTTAATACCTAGGGTTATAATAATCTCTCTAATAATGTATGGACTGATTGGCTTTGATAAATATTTAGTGTAGATTTGGTGCTACATTTGCCTTAGGTTGAAGATAGATATCATTTGCACCTAAACTTGTAATCCGTTTCCTCTAAGTTTAATGTTAAAGAGACTAAATGCATGTCATTTCATGAGCATGGAGAAAGAAGATGTTAAACAATAGGCAACAGGGATAACTATTGTGACGAACTACTAAGTCCCAAGGACACGGCCCTCCTTTTTGTGTTTGGTTTGGCATGTCAAACTGTCTAGTATGCAATATTTGTTTTGCATCTCTATTATTGAGAAAACTTTAGTTTATTGTAAGAATTCTTTAATACCTAGGATTATAATAATCTCTCTAATAATGTATGGACAAATTGACTTTGATAAAATTTTAATGTAGATTTAGTGCTACCTTTGCTTGAGGTCATGTACATATCATTTTTGCCTAAACTTGCAATTCGCTTCCTCTAGGTTTAATGTTAAAGAGCCTAAATACATGTCATTTCATGAGTGTGGAGAAAGAAGATGTTAAATCACACTCCGAAGGGATAATTGTTCTGACAGACTACTAAGCCCTAGGGACATGACCTTCCTTTTTATGTTTGGTTTGGCATCTCAAACGGTCTAGTATGCAATTTTTGTTTTGCATCTCTATTATTGAGATAAATTTAATTTATTATAAGAATGTATGGATTGATTAGATTTGATAAATTGTTATATTTCAGGTAGTTATAATGAATCATATCATGAGATGTCAGTGCAATTACAAGTACAGACATTCATCTAGACTTGGCTATCAAGATGTTACAAGACAAACTGATTATAGACATAGTCATTAAGATATAAATGAAAATATGAATCCATTAACCCGTTGGAAGTCATGTATTATGTCAATCATTGCCTAGACGTAGACGTGTATGGTGTAGATGCAAAACATATTATGGTGGTGGAAGTTTGGTTCCTCCTTTAACTTGTGCGCGCGACACCAGAAAATTGAAGAGAGATTCGAGAGTCTTACAACCCATCTAGGTCTACATGACCCTCATGATTTATTATTGTAGGATGTTCTAGAAGGGTGTGACATTGAGTTGGATAACGAAGCCCATAATGAGTCCTCAAATGAGATTGAGATCTTGGAAGAAGGTGAAGAAGATGAGGTTGAGATGCATGATATTGAGCCATCTTTGTTTGATAGAATAATTTTGAGACTAATTCAAATGTAAGCACTTTGGGATGAACATCAAGCCTCGGTTGAGTTTTAGAACAAGATGCTTCAGATTTGGTTTGGTGAAATTGTTGGGAGAAAGCCTTCTCAAACTTATATAGATAATATGTTCACTCCAAGCTTAGGCAAACTCTTAGTGCAATTACTGAAAACATGGGATGGAGACTTAGGTGGTATAAGTATTCTTACTTGTTTGGGAGCAACTCAATGTCTTGTTAACACGACTTGGTATGGTTAACTCTCAATGATATAGAATATGCCAAGAACGTGAGAGTTCTTCTCATAGACCATTGCTATACCAACCAAGCAAGGAAGATAACTTTCCCCATGACACTCTTGAATGTGAATTCAACTTCAATGCCATGGGAAGGAAGAAGTTAAAGTGTGATTGCTCACAATGTTGTGAAAAGTGTTCAAATTGTTCACTACCTTGGAAAGATATGCTTCCTTTTGATTATATCTCCATTACCAAACAAACGAAAAGTAGAATCCTTTGTCACAAACTATTAGAAATGTGGAGAAATAAAAAAAAAGTGGTTAACAGAGGATAATGCAATTGGTACCTCGCAGATAAATGAGTTTTGAGATGGCACAAAGTGCAAGAGTGTAAAAGATTTCTATGATCCAAAATCATACATGGAGCTTTCAATGATATGTAATAATAACACCATATCGGGGAATATGGAAATTTACCATAAGTTTGGGACACATGATCAAATCTTTGGATTTGTCATAACTTGAATACTATAACTCCAAATTGAGCGCTCTATAGCTCAATAGATTCCATTTTTCAAGTGCTTTCCAATGGTAGGTCACATCATATGGTTTTAAGAAACTTATGGGCATGTTATCCAGGTGCCACCTTTTTTGTATTCAAAAAATGAGAATTGGAAGATTCCCAAACTCACTAATATTGTGTCTAATATGCATTGCAAGTAGCCATATAAAGCATGGCCTCCTTTCCAAAGGTCACCGGCGCTTATAGATGGTTGGAATGAGATAGAGAAAACCAACAAGTTTAGTTGCAAATCATGTTGAACTCACATACACAAGGACAAAAGGATCTACAAGGTACACCTTATTGCAATGCAAATATTTAAAAATCCCATGAGTGATCTTTGATATAGACTACTAAAATACATATATTTCTTGGTTTTGATTAACAGGGTCATCCACGAAATTTGCCTTTTTAATTACACTAGGATGGGTTTCACGCCTCAAAGACAACCCAAACGAATTGTGGAGTTGTTGAGTTGAAGCTCCTCAATGCAAGAAATAACTCTTTTATTGGAGTTATACAATTTTTATTTATTCCATTCATCTATAAAAAGATTCTTAGGAGCTCTAGCAAGCTTTTTCATGTCTTCATGATGCAATCATTGATTGATGGAAAGTATGTTTGTTGATGGATTTAAAGTATGTTTGATTGATGAGTTGGGAAGTATGTTTGTTGATGGATTTAAAGTAGATTTCAATTATCCAGCCACACACATTACTAAACATAGAAATTCTCTCAATAGAAGATTCATTGCACGTGCCTTGCTAATGATGGTAATAACTAGTGACCATCCAACTCAGCGCAAGATTGGATCTTTTAAAGAGGGTGGTGAATATTTTTGTCATTGATACAAAGTGATAGCTACCTTAGAAAGTGAGAGATCAAGATGTTACTGATATGATCAAAACAGTTTCAATTGAAATATAGACCAATCAAAAAATCAAGTGATAAAATGCTTACTTCTTTGATTATGGCAGAAAGAGCCCTCACTCAAGCAAATAGGGATGATCTTTTAAAAGAAGTAGGGCTTTCTAGTAGTTCATGCTTGTGGAGATTATATGATCTCTACAACTTTGATTTTTCCCTAGATCTTGTATATGACTACATGCATATTTTGGCTCTAAATTCGTTCTCAAAGTATACATGTGCTCCAATAAGGACTGTGGACAATAGAGTCAAAACACAAATTGATGAGGCAACACATCATGTTACGCAAGCAACCCCATACTCTACATGATATGGTCTATTAGGGGCGTAAATCCCTAGGCCTTGAATTCCATTAATCACCTTAGTCTCTTACCCTCATATATGGATATAATGGTTTGAGATCAGCCTACGTGATTGTGTCTTTAAATGTCATGAGACAAAATACCTGTATGTTAGACATCGATTCTGATATGCATGTAGTTGTATTTTTTGGAAGAGAGTCACATGATTTCTGAGTATAGAGAGAGTCAGCGCTAGGTCTTCATGGTTGTTGCAGGTTGTTCTCAATGTTTGTGTCATGTTCTTTAAGTATTTGAATCTCTCTTTATTTCTTGTGGAATTATAAATGGTTTTCGATTATGGGTGCTACAGCTTATGCAAAGATTACGTCGATGCTTATGTTCTTTATTCTAGTACCATGGTGTGTTATATTTATTATTTGCTTCCTCCTTGTGAATACCATAAACACTTTGTTCTACAACAAAAAGGCTCCATAGACATGCTTGTAGATGCAATATTTGAATTGTGTTTACAAATTATTACCACGCCTACTAGCGCGTCTAAAATTTCGCATCTACAAGCGCGCTTATAGTGAAAACTACACTCGCATATAGACGGGCATATTGACGTGCTTCATAAATATATAATCATATTTATAAAAAAGTAGATATATTCATATTTTGCATCTATACACGTGTGTAACTGCACGTCTAAAAAGGCGCGTACTCTGCAATTTTTTGACGATTATAGACGTGCATTTTTCCTACAATTTAGACACGCGGATAAACGCGCAAAATAGAGATATGAAAAGAAAACCAAAGAGCATGTGGATTTGCAAGCCACATGCTGTTTGGTTTTTTTTTCCCATCAAATTGTGTGCTTAGGGAAAACAGAGAAAGATTATTATATTGAAAGCAAAAGAATGTGGAGAGCTAAAGTCCATATATTGATAATAACACATGATGAGCGTACTGTGCTGAAATATTTGTACATATTTCGAAGATTTTGTACTGAAAGAAAAACAATGTAAAATAAGAAATTTTATATATAAAGATGAAACGTTTTTACATGACGAGTTCTAGTGCTTGTGACCTCAAGTATGGTCATGGTTGCAAGCACTAGCTGAAAGTAATACATATCAAAAATGAAAACTACAAGCTAACAGGAGGCATGCATGCATGGGGCTCCTCTACATCTCCTTAGAAGAGGCATCATCATCGCTAGGACCACCATTTCCGGTGTCGGTGCCGCTATCCACACCACTATTGCTAGTCCCCCCCTTCTCTATCCTCAATTGCATCAAGGTTTGCCTACAGAAAGGATTAAGGTATATAAATACCATTATAAACAATAAATTAGAGTTACCTATACTTTCTATGTTTAAAAAAAATATATACCTCTTTTGGCTGTGGAATCCTCATGGCACGATTATATTGCTCCTCTGCGATCAGTCCCACCTCATAGAAATGCTGCCAAGTGGATGCTCGGTTATGACCTTGATGGTAGCCTATCTCTCTAGGAGTAGGCATCCTACCAATGATATGATACTACAAATTTTTTTAAACATACAACGTATTAGAACACACTACATAATGAGTTGAAACAAATTACACAATTTAATTAAAAATAAGAAATCAAATAATACTTACAAACTCAGCTTCCCATGACTCCCTGCCACCCGATCCATAATGCGACGATCCCATGGTTGCCATTTGGATACGTCGCACCTCTGCATGCTGGCGACTTGTCCTTTTCTCTGTTGCTCTCTTCTTGGCCTCTTTCCACTCTGTGCAGTGGCGATTGGGTGGTTGGCATTATCCAGGGCGCCCCTGCTCTTGTCTCCGTAGAGACTCCTTGGTGCACGTCATAAGGTGAGACCTCTTGTTATGATGGGTGTCTCTCACCTTTGACCGTCCCCAATCATCTAAGAATCGTGAATTATCAGGATTAGGGTACCTTCTATGTACTGCACATAGCACCTCTTGCCACAGACCACTTTTTTGGTGCTTGAAGGAAAATCATACAATCTTTGTATGTGGCATGCACGACACTCCTCAAGTAGACTATCACTTCCCTCCCCTGAGGGTTATGCAAGATACCACCAACATCTGTGACAAAGTAGTAAATTTGTGGAGGCTCACCTCTCTCATTTTCCAGTGAGGGTGATCGAGAGCCACCTCCTAGGCAACCCCCACAAAGCCCTCGACCTCCTGGTCCTCTCGCAGGACTCTCCCTCCTCCCTCGACGGGCACTACCCTCTACCTCACGTGATGCACGTGCTTTGGTCAATCCATGTACTTCAGCTGATCCTTATGCATCAGTTGATTTGTGTGAATGCATAGTGCGTGGAGTACCTGTTAGTACAGGTGTACCAAGGTTTGGTGTGCCAAGGTTTGGTGTTTGTGCGGTAGTGCTAGGCAAAGATGTGATAGGTGTCCCAGACATGACACAAAAAACCTCCTCTGCAGTGGGAGGGCGACCAAGATAACTGGTCATCTTCCCCATGAATTGCTCCTTGTTTGGAAAACCTAAAAAAAAAACTACTAACACCTCTAAAATACTCCGCTAATGTGTTATTCATGAGTTCGAACTCAGGATTAGTGCTCGAAGATCCAGGATTCCACATCTACATAAGCAAAAATCCATTACTACCTTGTCTAGATAAAACATATTACATGCTGCATCTATACCCGCGTCTATTAGCGCGTCTAAAAATGCGTCTAGACTGTCATCTAGATGCACCTATAGACGCTTAAAGTCAGACCATATTTTGCAAGCTGTTATAAAAAATGCGCAAAAAACCTCCATAGATGACAATCTAAAGCATGTAAAGAGAGAGAGAGAGATAGAGAAGCAAACAAAGAGAAAGCAAACAAGATTGAGAGAGAGAAGAAGATCTCACCTTCTTTGCTTGTTCTGAGGGTGGTGGCTAGGTTGCAAGCTCCTTGTTCTTCTTCTCCCTTCCCTTCGTAGGTTGTTTGATTCTTCTTCTCTTCTTTACTGTTTGGCTCTTGTTCTTTACTCTTTGGCTCTTTCTTCCTCCTATCCTCTTTTTACTCTTATTTCATTCCCTCATTGTCTTCATGAAGTGATAGATAGACACGATTAGTGATGTCGAGCTCGAACTGCAGAAAACGCGCAAAAAATGTAGGGAATCATTGGTTTGAAAAGAGAGCCACAACTTTTTTTAAATTTTTTTAATATTCGCGTGGCACATCTGTAAGCACGTGTAATTGCGCATCTATATGCGCAGATAAAATATATTATACACACTGATAGACGCGCAATTATAATTAAACTTATTAAATGCTAGCTTATGGTTGTTTTTGGATCAACATGACTTTCCTAGTCTTTCAATATCAAAATGTTTGTCTCCATGTTGTAAGTATAAAAATATTTAGGGAATATGACATATATACCAAATGAAATCATATATGTCCTTATGATTCAGGTGTAATTATGTCATCATCTTCTACTAGTATGGGACATGCTGAGTCAACAAACAGTACATCCTCCAGTGAGGACGAGACATTGCGTCTTCACAATCAAAACGCTTGGCTATGACAAAAATCAAATGTATATGTGATCGTTGTCAAGGATGTTTTTTTTCAAGCACATCGAATCACAATGTCACACCTCAGCATGTGTACGGAGAGTGGAACCAAGAAAAAGGCCCAGTAATTTTTACTGCTTTATTTGCACAAATATTATTGGTCTATGTTGCATCTTTACCATTAAACAAAACCTCCTTTTTTTATTGAGCAGGATAGGGTACCACATCCTCAAATGATCTCTCTAGGGCATCGAGAGACTGCGAAGCGTTGATGCGAGGAGGCAGAGTCCTCAAGAAGAGTAGATACTAATGACGACGATAGCAGTCCTCTTCAAATGCCCCATCAAGTTTTGGAGGAAGATATTTTAGACAACATCGTGCACGATTTATTTTCCCATGAGGTTCGAGGGGAGGGCGCCACTAGAGAGACAAATGACCCGCTACACATAGCGTCGAAAACTCCATTGTATGAAGGTTGCACATACTCCGTTCTATGTGCATCTCTTGAGATACTGAACTTACAAACCATTTATGGATGGAGTAATGCTAGCTTGAATGCATTATTGAAGTATGTATCATTTGATATTAATTCATAAATTATTCTAGACATTATTCGCGATTTGTTAACTCTATTTGCACAATATATGCAGGTTATTGTCACAAATACTTCTAAATGGAAATAAATTACAAACTAGAAGGAATCAAGCAAGGCGTTTCTTGACATCTCTTGGAGATCTCGATTACGTTAAAATCCATGTACGTGTTAATGATTGCATCTTGTTTTCTGGGGATCATGTATCTGCATGATAGTGTCCTATTTGTGGTGAACCAAGATACAACCAGGAGATGAGATCAATGGATGTGTCTCATAAGGTTTTGTGATATTTTCTTATTATTACACGTATTCAACTTATGTCTAAGTGTGAATCTATTGCGAGACTCATGTCATGGCATGCTAGTCACCATTCAAGTGATGAAAAGTTGAGAATTCCTTCAGACACACCAGCTTGGCAACACGTAGACAATTTGTGGCCTACTTTCAAAGAAGAGCCCAGAAATTTGAGATTTGGTCTAGGATTAGGTGGAATAAATCCATTTGGCATCAAAAGCACCTCATATAGTGTATGGCCAGTGGTATTGGTGAACTATACTATTCCTCCATTCATGGCAATAAAAAAAGGACATGTAATGTTATCCCTTTTGATTCTTGGAAAACACAAATTAGAAAATATGGATGTTTACTTAGAGCCTTTGATCGAGGAGATAGAAATGATATGGAGAGGTATTGAGGTGCAAGATGTGAGTGCATCATTGTCCTTTAGAGATGAGGAGATAGAAATGCTATGGAGAGGTATTGAGGTGCAAGATGTGAGTGCATCATTGTCCTTTAGAGATTTCACTTTAAAGGGCATGTTGTTGTGGACTATGCATGACTTTCTAGGCTATGGAGACTGTTTAGGTAGTTGCATACTCTATTTTATTCATGCTTATCCTTAATTAAATATATATCATCATTAACCCACTTGTTTTTACAAGTTTAACTACATCACGATATCATGCATGTCCAATTTGCGGTCCCTCTTTGGTGGTGTCTTCTAGACCAACATGCTTGAAGAAGGTTATCTATGAGAATCATCATCATTTTCTTCCTATTGACCACCCCAAATATGCAGCCCCCACTAATGGAAGAACTCCACAATCTCTGACCATTCAAGAAAGGAAGGACACTTGGACACACGCCAATGATCATCCTCCACTCGGCATGAGTCGGTAACTAGTTTACTTCTTTTGTTAGTCTTTAAAGTACACTCCATTATGAGAACAAGAAATAATATATTGTTTGTGCCTTAGATTCTCTATATTTTTTTGTCTCCCATATTGGACTGAACTCGAGATCAATCACCTGTTGGACCCCATGCATATATTCAAGAATATTGCCTCTACATTATGGGATCACTTAATCGGGGCTTGTGATTCTGCCAATGTAAGGGAGGATTTACGTAGCATTGGACATATGAGATGAGCTTGGCCACGCATTGGACCCAAAGGAAAGATCCAGTTACCGCCTGCACCTTGGACGTTGTCGATTTATGAAAACCCTAAAAGATTTTGTAAGGCAAAATGCAAGGCCCGAGGAAAGCATGGATGAGGGTTGGTTAGTGCAGTCATCCCTTGTACAAATCTCTGAATATCTTACTAAAGTGGACCCATCTTTACTAGGACTATGGAAAGATGATGAAGATTTGAGGATGGCCTCTATAATACCTCAAGGAAAAGGAAGGAGCAAAGTGCTAATGAAAGAGGAACTTCGTAAGTTAAATGTATTTTGTGTGCTTAACAGTGAAGTAATGAGCAAATGGGTGACACTATATAAAGAAGCAAGGGCAAGAAGAGTAAGCGAAAGACAAGCATTTCGTGCTAGACATAGACGTAATGTTCCATATCCAGAACATTTAAGTGTGCTTCCACGACATATTTGTATAGATTGGCTACATGAAGAAATGGAGAAGATGGAAAAAGAGGAGACGATTGATATATCACAAGAGGAGTGGGAATACGTACGAGGTTGCTTATCAAAGGTGAGACATACGTATAATTAAATTATCTTTAGTTATATATGATATAATAATTTCACATGTTTCATCTTTAACTAAATCATTAATATGATCTCAACAATGTACTATTAGTACACATTGTTCAATGCTATTTGATGTGAAGGCAAACATTTTCGAACTCAACGTATAGATGATAAGAGAAATACCGAGGATTGTGGTATCCTTGCAAACTTCTAGGATACCAATGATACCATGGAAGGTTATTGTGGCTTGATCCAAGATATTTTGAAGCTTGACTTTAGCTGATTTTTTATATATGCACTAGATGTGAAGTGGTTTAAAGAAATAGTAACAACGGGTGAGCATTGCACAATTAGACATCATCCAAGTGGTTTTGTAGTGATTGACTCTACAAAATTTCACCAAGGCAAGAATGACACATTCGTACTATCTCAACAATGCGAGCAGGTATATTAGAAGCTATTTATTTTCATATATATTACTTCTTGATACATTCTCAAAATATAATAAATATCTAAGTTACTTACTTTTTGTTTTTTAAATGTAAGTTGTGTATCACCCAATGGTAAACAAGAACTAATGATGGCATGTCATCCCTATATCTAATCGTTCAAAACCAATATATGGCAATGCTACCAACATAGAGATAGTTGATGACAATCCAACAATCAATGATGATGCACACGATGATGCCATGATTGATGATATACATGATGTAGTGCAAGATGATCCCCGTGAGGATATTCAAGGAAGCGCAGAAGAGGATAACAATATGCATTACAAGGGTACACACATATAGTGACGCTAAGTAGTGACGTTTTTTTTCGGCGTCGGTATTAGCGTGCTAAAAACGTCGGTATTTGTGTCGCTATTTAGCAATGCAAATATCGACATTTTTAGCAACGCAGATAGCGATGCTAATAGCAACAACTTAGTGCGGTAAGATTTCACCGAAACCCGAACGTTTCTTTCATATGAGCGCGCGAAGGCAGAGAGAAAGAGAAAGGGAGGTGAGCAAGAGAGGGAGGTGAGCAAGGAAGCAAGCTGCGAGCCGCACACGAGGAGAAGAGCGTCGCCCGCATGAAGAGGTTATGGAAGAAGAAGAGAGCACGACGGTATGCCCTATTTTGGTTTCTTTACAATCTTTGTTTTGCTTTGCAATGTAGGTTAGAAAGTGTTGGTTTGTCTTCGATCTTTGTGTTTCTTTGTGTTACTTTGCAATGTAGGTTAGGAAGTGTTGAAATAGAGAGAAATGGAAGCGAGTATTTTCAAAATTTTTCATGTGTTGGTTTTTATTCTTTGCAATGTAGGTACGAAAATGTATGTGTGTGAGCATAGTTTAGAGCCAACCTCAAAGATAGATAAGTTTAGAGCTGAACTCAAAGAGATAGGTATGAAAATTTTTAAAAAAAGACCTGAAATATATATAGTGGAGTGGCCCAATATACAATATAGAATCGTTATCAAATTATCATTCCATTACATCGCAGTCAAGATGTCTAGCACTCACGACCAACATGGTGGTGATCGTGAGGCTTGGCTCAATCAACATGTATGTTGTCCATGCACGCAATGCAAATTGGCCATTCGTCGAAAATGTCGTTTGTCCATAGAGCATGTGCAACAGTATGGAGAGTTTCGAGTTAAGATAATCGACCAAGCAGTCTTGAATTACGAGATTGCGGTAAGTTCTCTGTCATTACGTACTATATGACATGTAATTCATTTAAGTATAACAGTTTGGGGTTATCTTAGAAGTTAGCTCCTTAATTTCCTTTACAAGGTCAGGGCCATGTCGATACATTGCAATACGCAGATCTCTTGCATCTAGTAAGACGGGTTCGTCCGCGCTCTATACAAATGTCATTCGAGATAACTAACTGTCTCATAGAAGGTGATAACTCTCAACCCCCTTCTATGGGTGAGAATGCTAGAGACATGGACGATCCTCCTGCTTTTTTGGAGCCCGAGTTAGAGGACATGATCGAATCATTGCTTCCGACGGACTCGGAATCCCAAGATCCTTTAATTGCGGAGGCTGCCATTCCATTGTATGATGGGAGTCGGGTATCCCGTTTGAAGACACTTCTTGCATTGTTGAGCATACAAACAAAGTATGGATGGAGCGATGCGAGTGTGACAGAGCTATTCAGGTATATTATGATGTGTATGATTCTCTATTGAAAGCCATTAAAATGTGCTATGTAGTACTCCAATAACGTGCTTCATTGCAATTTGTAGAACGTTGAAATCTTACATTTTGTCTATCCAAAACACGATGTTTGAGTCTCATGACGATGCAAGACAAGTGCCTACCGAAACACGATGCCTGAGTGGTTATCCACTGTGGACCGGGACAAAGGCTTGATATGGTCACTTAAGGAGGATGATCGTCTGAATGGAGATGTCCTAGTGGGAAACATAATAGAGAAGAAGATGGACGCATCCATGGAGTCCAAGGTGAACCGATTTTGTATGCTGCATAGCGTTACGATGGAGAAGTGGCTGCAATAGTATGAGGATGCTCGCGCTGAGCGAGAGTCTGCAAGATCTGACTATCGACGGAGTACACAACAATGGCCCATTCGATATCCGAAGGGCTTAGAGGAGATGCCTCTACTCATATCCACTAGATGGCTACATGAGACCGTAACCAAAGCATCTCAAGATGGAGAAACAGTTACTAAAGAAGAGTGGGACTTCTCACATGGATGCAATCCCAAGAGATTACAATCTATACTGCAAATCACAACTAATATACTTGTTTTTCTCCCAGTATAAGATCCATTGTGCAGCATGGTCACGTGGACGACATTTCAGAGTAGAGTACATCGACAAGTTACACTTGACAATGGATTGTGGAGTGATGGCAATGTTTGAGCAGGAAAGCCGAAGACGTGCCACAGATCCAAACCTTGTAGTTGGATGGAGTATTTTGGATGTTTACAAAGTATCATTGCAGTGGACTATCCAAGTTTCTCTGTGACCATATTTGATGTGCAATGGTTCAAGGTTACTCTCGAAGGAGCAGGTGCAACTGTTCGGCGAGGGCCAAGTGGCTTTGTTGAGATTGACTCAACGAAGAAGTGGACCAATTTGAGTGATACATTTGTTTTGCCAAATCACTGTGAGCAGGTAAGAGTCCCTAATACTTGATGCCCTTTAGCAATCTCAAAGTGAACTTTTATACTACTCGTAATATGGATCAGGTCGTCTTTTTCCCTAATCCGCAACAACCTCAATGGTGGTATGTCATTCCCATGACATCTAGGAGTATCCCTGTGTTTGCCAGAACCCCCGTACCGATTGTAGAAGAGACACCTTTAATAGCGGCAATGACATAAGGCATACAAGAAACTAGGATGAACTGCCTGGAGGACCAAGGCATCTCACCTATGGAGATAGAGGATGGGTTTTTCGAAAATGAAGCAGAGTCCTCATTTTGTGGAGAATTTTGTATAGATCTCCCGGTGTATACTGAGCTATGTCAAGATGAGATTGTGGAACCCTAAACAAAAGTGACTCGATCAAAACATTCCTCCCACTACAGCAATGCCACTTTTTGCAAATCGGTTAGGACGGTTTGTATGTTTTTGGAGTCTGGTGTTTTGTATTATCTAATTATTATTATTATTTTAAAATGAAGTCTTGAAAATTAAGTCTTAGTTTTATTATGTCTTGCAATTCATTATCTAATTGACTTATTTTTCCTTGTATACATAGGTTTAGGATTTGGGCACGGACGGCAGGATGAGTCGGGATTTTACAGATAATGACATTGACACGATGCTAGCGCGTTTCTCACCGGAGTAGCTAGCATGGGTCAGAGATAGAGCCGGTGCACAGCTTTCCCGTTCCACCTCAGCACGATCGGCAGACTCTAGATGGTCCGATGCTTCGATCTCCAGTAGACGCAATCGCAGGTCTCGCTTTGCATCAGAGTCACGTGGTCGAGGAGGAGGTACCTCATGTTGTGGGGACATGGATGCAGTCTCTCCCACTCGCACTGCTACCAGGGAATCGACAACGTCTGTCACTGGTGGTGGCGGGCAGACGTCTACTGCTCCCACTCCTTCACGCACCCCACCAATCACTCCCAAGGCCGACAAAAAGTACACAAAACCCACTCCTCCAGGTATGTATTTTTACATGAAGATTTTTCGTAGTAGCACTTATCAATTCAAGTTGTGTTTGACACATTTGTATTAATGTCATGAAAGTACCCGTTTGCAAAATCTTGCAAGTTACTCGTATCTCATAGATAAGGCCTCTGGCCATTTATAGATAAATGATGATGGTAAAGCTGTCATCTCTAGGATGCATGAGTTGTGCCAACAAGTATTTCGGCACAACATTACAGACAAGTGGAAGGAGATCCCAGATGCCAGCAAGGAGTACATAATTGATACATTGTATTGAGAGTTCCCTCAGCCCTCTAGCAATGATAGATTTTTGAGAGGGTGAATGATGACGCGTATGCATGACTATCAGTCGCATAGGCGATCTGATGCACGCGAAGCAGTCAAGCAGGGCAAATCAAAGCTGGAGTGGCTGGATACAGAGGACTGGAGTAATCTCCAGGATGAGGCGACATCCACTCCAGACAAGTGGAAGCAACAGAAGGATGCAGCAAAGGCGCGCTTGGACGCAGGATCGGTACATCACCTTGGTAGCGGCGGCCACGCAACATTCGTGGCAGATTTCGTAAGTATTAATAGGGTAGAGTACTCTAATTTAATGACATCCATGTTGATGTATGTATTTCAAACATGAATCTCAAGTATGTTGTTTTTCAATGTTTGTGTGCCACAGCAAGGTTTTACGAATCGCGACCCGACTGAACTAGAGGTGACATATAGGGAGAAGCATGGCTTGAGTGCCCTGATCGAGAAACTCTATGCTCGCGGAGGACCGGTAAGTAGTAATAAATATCATTCCTAATTTGAGAAATCTGTCATTATATGTCAGTTTGCATTTGGTACTCACAATTATATATGTGTTTGCTGTTGCAGACTCCCTTCGATATGCCATTATAGCGAGAGGAGTTTTCTGATGCGGATGAGTTGTAGAGAGAAGATTAGGCTACATAGGATTACTCCCCATCTTGTATTATGTAAGGCCTTATGGCCTCTATCCTCCATATGTAATAGCAAAGTATATATGAATCGGACTTCTATGTTGTAGCATGACTCCATATTTGCTTTATCGCAGTAGCACTTCTCAATTTAAGTTCTATTATTTTCTTTATCAATGCAGTGTACATTTGTGTGAATTAATTTCATGAAAGTACTTGTTTAAAAAGTCTTGTCATTATTTGGGATCGATTGTGTAACTTCTTTGACAGCAGGAATTGTCTCTTAGCCTTGTGTGGCTCTAACTATGGCAGGGTTGCATCTGCAGCTCTGCCACAAAAAAATTTTATTCTCTGCAACCGTCGGTATCAGTGTCGAAAAATAATTCGGCAAAATCGTCGATATTAGCATCGAAATTTGCTCTGTAACCGTGGCTATTTTTGTCGGTATTAGCGTCGCTAAATAGCAAGGCAAATAGCGACGGTTTTGTAGTGACGCTAATACCGACGACGGGAATATTTTTTATATATAAAGAAAACGTCGTTATAGCATGTATATGTTGTAGTGATGGTTGCAGATGATGATGAAGAAATTGAGCATAGCAATACATCTGATAGTGGGATAGACTTATTTGTTTCGTTGCCTATTGGTAACATAGACCTAGAGGTAGATAGTCTAGCAAGGGCCGATCTCATTGAAGATGAGATTGATCATTCATTGTAGCATATAATTAAGTTTGAGTGATTGGATGTATATTTGTAATACTCAGAAACAACTAAAATATCAATTAAGAGCCATTTACTTTTGTGATACATATAACGTTTGTTGTGTTATAGTATTATAATTGAATGCGCACATCCAAAGAGCAATGCACCAAGATGCACAAAGAAGTACAATTGGGTAAGCTTTATTACGCCACAAAGAATTAAAGTTGGTAATATATTCTAAAAAATACTAGCTATTAAGATGTTTGATCATATTTAGGGACTTCATGAGAAATAAAAAATCCGTGTGTTTATTTTTTCATCTATAAGCGCATTTAAAAATGCGGGTATATAGATGAGTTTTTTGCATTTATATACTAGCACCAATAGACGAGCTGATAAACACGCCCGCTATTTCGAGTGTACAATGCACGTCTATAGGGTCTTTCTCTTGTAGTGTTGGCGATCGCTGTCACTTTGAGGAAAATATTCTCTTGATTTAGGCTCAGATATAGAATCAATATCTAGGGAATTCGATTGCAAGATTAGGTGGTAGGAATGCTGATGGCATTGACGATGTATCATGTGCCTTCTATGGACAGCATTTATATCAGACAATTATCCTTATTTATCCAATCCCATTCTTACCAGGAGTGAACATTAGGAGAAATATGGACTCTCTTTTTTGCCCCTTAAGGAGTGAATAAACAAATATAGGCCTAACCAATGAGAGAGCTGGGATTCCAGATTCATGTAACATGAATCTTCTAGCCATATCTTGGACCAAATCTTCCCTCAGCAATAAAATAAGGAAAAAGGGGAGTACAAAGCTGTCACTTCTTGGAAGTTTGTGCCTCGAATTTTCATTTTCTTATTTTTTATGTTTGACTTTTCTTTTCTCCCCTTTTCAGTTTCCCCCTCTTTTTTAGGCGGAACTCAAATTTGACATATCTCTTTCCCCGCTTCTTCTTTCCTGACGAAATTTTACAGCCTCACTATTTCTTGCCATGTCTGTAACCCTGTAAAATTTCATTTGCTTTGCACAAGCACAGAGAGAGATTCATGTGTTTCATGAGAGCAGAGCTTGTTTTACCAAAGCCCTAAGATTCTCTTCACAAAACTCTACAGGTATATTTTTCTCTTCCATAGATGTTCTATGGTAAAGTTTTATCTCGTTTGGAGAAAACCTGTGCAAGTTATGTGCATTCTCTGACATGTAATTTCTTTTGTTTTGATGCTCTAGGAGTCTCTTACAGTCAATAATAGTGACATTTTGAATACTCAACTTCTTCTTCAACATCTTAGGGTTTCTCTGTAAACAAAGTTACAGGTATATTGTCTTGTTTTTTTGTTGCTCCACTGTTAAATTTTATCTCGTTTAGACAAAATGTATACAAGTTACATGCATACTGAGATTTCCTTTGTTTTTTTACTCCAAGAATCTCCGAGGGTGAAGAACAATGATTTATTAAGAACTCAACTTCTACAACATCTTTGGGATTTTGAACACTCAACTTCTTCTTCAACATCTTAGGGTTTCTCTGTAAACAAAGTTACAGGTATATTGTCTTGTTTTTTTGTTGCTCCACTGTTAAATTTTATCTCGTTTAGACAAAATGTATACAAGTTACATGCATACTGAGCTTTCCTTTGTTTTTTTACTCCAAGAATCTCCGAGGGTGAAGAACAATGATTTATTAAGAACTCAACTTCTACAACATCTTTGGGATTTTGAACACTCAACTTCTTCTTCAACATCTTAGGGTTTCTCTGTAAACAAAGTTACAGGTATATTGTCTTGTTTTTTTGTTGCTCCACTGTTAAATTTTATCTCGTTTAGACAAAATGTATACAAGTTATATGCATACTGAGCTTTCCTTTGTTTTTTTACTCCAAGAATCTCCGAGGGTGAAGAACAATGATTTATTAAGAACTCAACTTCTACAATATCTTTGGGATTTTTTGCAGAGAAAGCCACAGGTATATTGCCATTTTTTACTACTGTTCCATGGTTAAATTTCAATGCATTTGGACAAAGCCTATATAAGTTATATGTATGTGTTGACCCAATATTTCTTTTGTTTTTGTACTACAGGAATCTGTCAGTGAAGGAATAATGGTCTTGCTATAAGTCAACTTCTTGTTCAACATATCTAGGGATCTTTGTGAAAGAAAGTACAGGTACAATGTTTCTTTTTTAAATTGATCCATTTAAATTTAATTTCATTTGGAGATAACATTTGCAAATTATACACATGTTAATAGGTAACTTTTGTATTTGGTTGTTACAGATGTCTTCACGGAGGAAAAATATCAGTAGCATACTTGCAGTGGAGGTCTTCAATAGGAAAGATAATGGCGGTAATTGGATTTGTGATAAGTATTATAAGTTGGATTGGATTTTGATGCACCCAAGTACTCGAGGGAGTTTCAAGGTCAAGCGCAAGGATGTTGCAAACCCTAGCAAACATTGGAAAGGTAGAATTCTAGAGTTCAGAAAAGTGTTTAATGGCACAAGTGCAGTAACAGAAGTGTTGATTCAACATGTTTATACGCATAAACAAATCTCTGTACACGACGAGAACAACATTGCAAATTATAAACAAAACAGTAAGTTGTTAAATTTTATCATTGATTATTCTTTTGTATCAGAGTTGTTTTTAAAAGTCTTTGCAGTATTCTAATTCAGTCTTGTTTGATTGACAGCTCTATATCCATCGACTTTGCATGAATGGCAGAATGTGGAATGTTTAAGCGGCAAGATACATGTTTGGCATGAAGAGATAGGTTCTTTGATCTGTGATAATACCTCTACAAGTCAACTTGCCACTCAAAATATCTTTTTTTATAATTCATTGTATGTGGTAGAAAGCCAGAGATTGCAGCATGTCCCATTGCCGCCATTGTCTAGTGGTGAATGGTTCATTGGTAGCTTGGAGTTGTCAGGAGCTTGCAAGTCGAAAATAAAATCTGACATCAATAGTGCTATGAAACCCACCACAAGCTCCAAAGATGTGCATCTTAATTGGTTTATTCCATTCTCATTGTTTGCACATTTGTTTGGTTCATGTGATGTTTTGAAGAAAACAAAGATTACTTATCAATGCAAGTGTCCATCCGAGGAATGGATGAGTCAGCTATTGGGTGAGTCTTGGGAAGTCAAAAGAACACATTTTGATGAGACGATTGAGTGCAGGGTCAACCAATCTGATATTACATTCAGGTAAAACTTTTTTACTACTTTGCATACCTTGATTTAATTGACATAGGTCTCGCTTAGATGAATTGTTATGTTCTTAGATGAATTGTTATGTTAGTCGCATTGATCACTTACCATTATTTTTGTTTTTATTACAGGTATTTCATTGCTAGACAAACTCTGTGCGTTCGCTTTCGATATAGAAGATGGCGACTTTTGCGAGGGGAGTGGATCAGCTTGGATCAAGATATCCGAGATGACACACATACAGCGCTCGTAGATGTGGTAATCTTGTGGAGTGGTCATAATCCTTTCGTAGTCAGTGCAGAGAGTCATTGGCCCATTTATTTTCTGAGACAAGAAATCCAATTAATGTCTAGTGAGCCCCTCTACAACTTCTATTTCAAGTTAGATAATAGAAAAGTCAGGACTCGTAGTGAGCAATCCATGACATGTAAACAATGTGCTTCTCCACATATCCTTGAGATAGTGGAATCCTTGTAAAAAAACTTTATAAAGAGCGAATACATACCTTTTTTGAACTTCTGAGTACTTTAAATTTTAGTTTACTGTGATCCAAGTGTGCGATAATACATACTGTAATTACTCAATCGTGCAGTTAAAAATCATAATTAAATTGCAGGTTAGAGGTCTATAATCTAGAGAATATTGTCTTTGCACAATGATATATTGTAGCGCATCTCTACTGCTCGTTTATTACATTTTAATATTAAATTGGATCCAAAGGGAATTTCAAGGCCTTTTAGATTTATTTTCTTTAAAAAATTATATATTTTCTCTCGTTAGACTTGAATATACTCAGCGACCCAAACATATTCGAGGATATAATAATGTAGAACGAAGCGTTTGTCTGTATGAGTAATTTTAACAGTGACTTTAAAGTACTGAAATAAAGAAACTAAGGTAAGAGTTTTAATTTGAAACTTTAGAATTAATAACTTTATAAAGAACCTTTATTTAAAACCCTAGACACATAAAAGCTATAACTCCAAACTCATTTTCACTTTCATTCTCCACTTCCCTACACTTGTGCTCTCATTCCTTCTCTCTTTGTGTGCCATGGCTACCACTCCCGCCTTCGCCGCATGGATCAGTTCCACATGCTACGCGCACATAGGGGACCAGATATACCCTAGGTTTTGCGTGACCTTGAGTCTAGAGAGCTCGCTTTCCGCTGTAGACCCTGACTCTAGTATACTAGCATCGTTTTGTGATGCAGTGAACCCTCTCACTTGCTCTATTCCCGACTCCACTCTCAGGTGGGTTCCCATGGATTTTTTGTATAGTTTGTGTGCCGGATCCAGCCATGCAAAGGTGATAAGTCGAGCCATGGTGCATGTGGGGCAACATCTCCGCGCTAGAGCAGTGCCCACCTCGTCACAGGACCACGTCACGATGGATCTCATTGAGAGGGATGCCGCCTTTGCCATATATGTTATGTGCACTGAGGTGCAAGAGGACAGTGACGAGGACATCGACGCACCCTCTCGGCCACTATTAGAGTACTTTGAGAGGGAGCCTGAGGAGATTACTCTCGATCTGAGTGTTGAGGCAGCACAGAGCTTGGCCATTGTGCACCCACCTCCCTGCCTTGATGAGATGCCCACGAGCGAAGAGCCACCCCTCTCTTCTCTCCATGCTATCACCATCGAGGGGGTGGAATATCTACTCATGTAGGATGTGCTAGAGTTGTTGGAGCTTAGGGAAGAAGAACTATACTGTATCATGGCGCGTGATGCACCTAGTGATTTCATAGATTTTGATTTACAGGATGCCCCACCACATGTTGATGAGGTGGCTCGTTATGATGGCACGAGCATCGATGACATCTCTGGCATTGTGAGCATCCAGGAGCAGATTGAGGATGCGGCGCCACAGTATCAGATCTCTGATGAGGAGTTCGAGCGGTTGCAGGAAAGCCTTTTTGGTCCTCGACCCGACTATGCAGTGCCTACCCAGGAGAGAGACGAGGGCAGCCCAGTGGCAGGAGCAGACCTGGATGCTCCATTACAGCAGAAGATAGATGATGCAGAGAAGGTAATGTTCTCGGTTTCATATGAAACTTAACCAGTAGGGCCTCTAGGGCATCGGGAGCACACACATGTGTTTTTGTCGGGATCGGGCCCCCAGAAGTGACCTGGCCGGAGGCTCGCGTCTGGGGGCCTGAATCTAGCATTGCTTAGATCTTATCACATGATCTAGTGCCTTTTTATTGGCTTTTTCTGTATAGAAATTAATCTTTTTGTGTCTTATGTAAACCATAGCATTGCAATTAATTAACTAGGCAGCCCATGCATAGTTATTGGGCGTATGAAAGTTTTTGCTTTGCCGTAGTATGGATAATAAATATTCAATTACGAAACTAAAGTATTTTTTGGCTTTGCTTTTTCCTTTAGACGGAACATTATAATATGCTTTTACTTAATTACGCAGCCTCTATTTTCTAATACCTATCAATATTTTGTGCGGTAAGAAAAACACTTTTGCAGGAATGAACCGTTTTGTTATGAGATGGCTGTTTTCCATAAACCATAAAGATATAGGCACTTTATATCTCATTTGCAGATTTAGGCCCCCAGACGCGAGCCTCCGGCCAGGGCACTTCTGGGGGCCCGATCCCAACAAAAACACATGTGTGTGCTCCCGATGCCCTAGAGGCCCTACTGGTTAAGTTTCATATGAATATGATTTATATATCTTCAGCACACTCCATGCATAGTGAGTCTGATACTGAACTTGTGTGTTGCAGGAGATTGTCTATATAGATGAGTTTTCATCTAGGCAGGGTGGCCGATCTGGTAGCCAAGGAAGGGTGCAAGACTCGGCATTGAAGGAGTATGTTGGGCAGCTTGTCAACGACATTATTGTATTTCATAAGACATGCTCCCCTGCTTTTGCAGAGAACTTCTTGAAGTTGAGGGCACTAACAAAGGCTGGGCCCTTCAAGACCATCCCGACCAACTCCAGCCTGGAGAAAGTAGTGTTGCTTTGACGTTCGAAGCTTCTCTACTTATTCACGAGTACTAGGTCTGGCCCACTTTTCTCCATGGTGGCCCGTGGCATGGTTGCCGGTGTTGAAGACCCCACTGTCATTAGACAGGAACTATTGGGGCAAAATGTATTGTTGCCTATGATCAAGAATAGCTCTGACCATGGGGAGCCTAGCTCCAAGAAGCCTAGGAGAGAATAGATGTACTTATTGCCTACTGATATCGCATCACTGATGTACTGCACTTTGTAATCTTCTCTTCAAGTGATGAAAACTGATGTTTGTTGGATTCGCGTGCAATGTAGTTTGTGATACGTGTCATTTACTGTTTTTTTTTACTTGAATGTTACATTTATTTATCGAATTTATACGTAACACGATTTGTACCCTAAATTTAATACACAGTGCTTTATCGAATTCGTGCGCAACATGTATTTGTTCGAACGCATGTAACGATAACTCAACGACGTAAATAAAATAAATATCAAGTGACTAAACAAAAATAAGACGCGCCAAAAACTTTGTATTTGTATTAATAATAATTTTACATGGGGTCCATTACGACCAAGGCTTTACAAAATGTCTTCAGAAGCTACATTCCATGTGCTTTTGAGTTTGTACACCTCTATCCTTGCTGACCTCTGCGAGGACTATCTTTCCATCGCCGAAAGAACCTGACTATCCGCAGATCCCTCTCGGTGACAGTGACCCTCCTTGCATGCACCGCTGCATAGACTGAGTCTCCAAATAAGTCGACGAGGTAGGCTTCAGCAGCTTCTTGTAGTGTGAGGAGGGCCTGGGCAGTCCAGCGATCCGATTGTTTCGCGCGTGATGTGTTTGGAAACTGGTTCCTGTTGTTCATGATCAGTATGCCCTCCATGATCTCCCACACCAACTTTTGGAATGGAGCCTTTGGTATCAGGAGGTGAGTGGTCTTCTGGTAGTGGCGGATCTCGCGAAGAGCCACTGTGCCTGGCTTCCATTGACGGTTGCGATGCTGGCGTGGTGGTGGTGGTGGTGGAGCTGGAGGACATGGCTGCCGTATGGAATTTACAGGGGGTATCTCCGGGCCGCTTGCTTGGTGCGTACCATGTCTTCTAGGAGAGAGAACTCAGAACTCAAAAGTGAAATGTGTAAAATGAGGTGAAACTTTAAACTTATAGCCAAACTTTTCAAAAACCCTAAAATTTCAATTAATGAATCCACGCTTAGGAAAAATATCACCAGTGCTCCGATTCACATGAAATTTTACCTGTAGGCTCCTCAAGGACACATCAACCATCCAAAATTTTTTTGGCCCCAACAGAAGCCTCTGGATCACTTGTCCGGAGGCTCGCGTCTGGGGCCCTGAATCCCCAGATTCAGGGCCCCAGATGCGAGCCTCCGGACAGGTGACCCAGAGGCTTCTGATGGGGCCAAATTTTTAATATAAATGAGTTTTTCTAATGCCCAGCATGAGGGTGAAGTTTCACCAGATTCCGATTTATAAATTTGACGGTTCAATCTTTTTTTGAAAATGCGTTAACTGCATTATACTGCACTGATAATGTATTGTCAACCTCGCAACTGTAGATTAAATGTATTGATAATGAGTGTGTGCAACTGCAGATTAAATGTATTGTCAACCTCGCAATGCGAAACATTGGAAACTTAAAAATTGACAAAAAATAAATCATGGGTAAAATGGAATATCGCATCAGATATACTGTTGCCAAACCACTAAATATAGTGAGGATATAGTGCATCGGCCCATGTACAACTGATCACCGACGTGTACGTGGTTGCAGATTGAATTTATCCTCAACAAAACTACTTACAAAATTGGAAACTTGAAAATTCACACAATGCGAAACATGGTCAAAATAGAATATCACATATTGGATTTAGCATTGCGAAACTATGAAATACACGGTAGATAGTGCATCGCACCAAGTACGACTAGAGCTAGGGAAAATTTAGCTCCATTTTGTAGGCCACTACTATCAAATACTTGAAGGTCTATTGGAAAGATAACCCAAAACTAAGATCCTTACAATCTACAACCAAACCTGAGCTAAAAACATAGATCCAATTACAAGGTAGCTTCTCAAAGCATATTGTTGACATTAAGATTAAATGCATCCTTGTTATTGCGGATCCTGCGAACAAGAACCAGATCTATGGGCTTAATAGTGATACGTCGGGCATGAATGGCTAAAAGTTGACCATCACTCATTAGATCAATCAAGTAGCTTTCAACTGCTTCTTGGAGAGCAAGCAAGGCTTGGCTTGACCATCACCCCACATTCCTTGCCTGGTTCCTCGAAAAGAACTTGTGATGATGCCCTGACTGTAGATCTTGCAGTATTTCTCGCACCAACCTGGAGAATGGTGCCTTAGGAATAATCAAGTCGGCACTCTTCTGGAATTTCCTTATCTCGTGTAGCGCAGCTGTGCCTGGTCTCCATCTTCGCTTTTTACGTGTTGGAGGGCATGTATTACGAGTTGGAGCAGTAGTGGGAGGTGGAGCAGCTGGAGCATGTGGACCACCATTTCTGGACAATGGCGAACCATCATTATCGACCATACTAGGGCCACCATTGTTGGCCATAGTAGCGCCACCATTATTGGCTGCAGTAGGGCCACCGTTATCGGTCACCAGGGGATCTTTGTTACTCACAGTACGCTCACTAGATTCGGAAGAGTGTTGAGCTCTTGCTCTCGCAGGCGCCTTTTTGATAGGAAGCTTGGAACGTGCCATGGCTGTGATAATGAAGGATAGAAAGGTGGAGGGTAGAGTGGAGAGCAATGGGAAAAAATGAAAGGAGAGACGACTTAAATACGAAACTTTCAAACTTACTGTGGTGTAAATGAATTTTAAATTTATCATTTCATTTCATTTCTCCACCCCATCCCTACCTCTCTCTATCTCCTGACACCCCCCTCATGCCCCCCCTCTCTCTCTAGGCCAATGAATGTTCCAATGTTTAGAATTTTCATATCTTTGTCTTAGGATTTCAAAATGGACTTTTCATAATTAAAAAACAAAGTTCGAAATCGACTTTGAAAAATATAGTGACAAACCTTTGAAATTTTAAAGAAAATTTATAAGACATCTCATGTTAGAGATATGAGTATTGATGTGTCATATCCTTGGGACTTGTGCTCTCTTGTGGACTCTAAATGCATCAAAATTATTATCTTTATCTAGGTCTCCATTTTTTGCCATCTCTCTCTTGGGTTGCCAACCATTCTGCGTGCCGTTGTCTAGCTGTGCTGTTTTCATATCTTGCTTTTCTCACTTCATATATTGCCCTACTTATAGATTCTGCTTGAGATGTTTTGGACTTCTTTTCTTTTTCCTCGTATCGTATCTCTAGTCTCCTATACCACCATTGGAATAATTGCCTCATAGAATTGGAATCATTGATGCCACCTCCATGATCAGTTGCCTTTTGAAAAGCACAGCGAGCTTGCCAGTGAGATCTTTCCATGCCTTGAGTTGACCATATTGCCAAACTTCCTTGATCTGCAAAGTATGGACCATGTGCTTCAAGTATATGCTGCACAAGAAAAGAGATTAGAAACACAAAGTAATTCGAAATGATGATTTTTTTTTGCAATGGTGATAATACTGACCATGTAGTGTGTTATGCTATTTGTAGTCCATGCCTCCACCATGGACTTATGAAATTTAGCAGTTGTCTCTTTAAATGCATTGGCATCACCATCCATAAACCCCAACTTCTGTAAGAGAGCTGCTAATCTATCTAGGTGTATCCACACTTTTGCCTTCGCAATCCTCGTTCGTCCCCCATTGCTCCAATCTGAAACAGCAAGGTGCAACTTTTTCCATGCTTCGTACTTCTCTGGTTGTTTTACTAGTATATTGCCTTCCTCATCTCGAGGTGGAGATAAAAACTTCCTAGCCTTGGGTCCGCCAAAGCATGGTTTACAAGGAACATTTCCACTCTTCCCCGATTTTTTCTCGTCCTTTTTTATTTCTACTTGGCCTCCGTGCAATCCAACTTCAGAGAGGACTTGTTCTACCTTCTTGCATGTAGCATCAGATTCTGACACGGGCTGCATCTTGTATGCAAAGCATATATATTCAAATACTAGCTTCTCAATTATTCTAACCAAACAATGCAATGTGCAAAAGTGAACCCTTGTTAGTGGTATTTCCAAAATAGGGCGCCAGTTTGGATCCACTGGAATTAGCATTCCATTTCTCATGACTTTCTGATCACGTGTCGGAGCACCCTGTTGTCTTGCCTTGGCAAGCCATTCTTTCTTTCCATCTTTCCCTTTCTTCCTAGTTTGCATGCAGTATATGCACGGAAATTTTGCATTTGCTGCATTTGATAAACCAAACATACACTTCAATGTTTTTAAATCACCTGCAAGATGCCATTCAACTTGATAGTCCCCAAACCCCTCAACATGTAAAACTGCTCCATTATTTTGCTGTTGAATAACACTGGGTATATTAGTGAGGTTAAAAAAAACTTTAAGTACTTCATGGTCCTCCTTTGGTACTTCAAATGCTGCAAGCCACCATATTTCATTCTCCGATTGTACACTGAAGTATAAAGGATGTTTTTCATCGATGTTGGGATCCAATGCTCGATTCATAAGTGTTATACTCACACGCTCAAGTTTTTGCCCCTTGATAATCTCACTCTCATCAAGTTTGAGGACAAACTTAAACTTGCCTCTACATTCTTCCATAGACATATTGTAAAACTTGACCATAGCAATCTGAACCCTACATATATCCAATACAAAGTTGTTGGATGCATTCAATACAAAGGCAACTTCTTTGGAACCATACTTCAATATGTGTGTGTGTTCCAGATGCGTAGGCTCACCAATTAGTTCTAAAACTTTCTCATTTAGTTGTTTTCGAGCCTTCTTCACGTGAAATGGTTTTGGCAGAGGCATTACTCGCTTAGTATTGAAGACTTGCTTAAAACCTGTATCCAATTGTTGATAGAGCATACTATATGACTCAGAACTCATTCCCACCTTGTCACATAATCCCTGAGCATCTGTAGCAGTAAACAAGTTGCTCACATCCCTAAGACGTTCACTAGCAACACCATCCACAATGTCCCTGAATTTACGATTTTCCAATGCATTTTTTACCATATTCTTGCTAAGGACTTTGGCAATAGTATCATTCTCTGCATGAGGAAACATATTTCTCATTGTAGTAGATTGAGCATATATCCGTCTATGATATTGTCCACTTCCTTTGGCTAATTGGCCAATTGGTTTAACGGATCGGATGCGCCGACGTGCCTCTTTGGTTTTTAAAGTGGGCCCAATCTCCAAAGTTTTTGTGAGCTTCCTCTCTATGTTTTGATTCTCCTTCTCCAAGTCATTGACTTTAGACTGTAACTCCATATTCTGCACGTGTGTAGCATGCATAGCATCTTCAATGACAGACATTGCTTGTTGTAGGTTCTGGTTCTCTCTATCCTTCTCAGCCAATAATCTATCCTTTTCCATCAAAGACTGCATATTCCCTTGTAATCTTGTCTGCATATTTGTCAAGGTTTGATGAGCCCCTGCTATTCCTTGTGTGACAAGTCTGCATGTGTATCCATACAATCCTTCATTGCCTTCACAAGCAAACTTTACAAATGATGTAAGCCCTTCAAATTGTGGTGGCCTTCGAGTGAGTGGATCGGGTGGATAAATGCACCCATCAACCCAAAGGTCCACATTTTTTTTCCCTACATTTCTTTCTTGTTGCATCCTGCATCTTATTGCATCATCTCTTTCCACAGTTCTTTTGAACATTGGTGCATATTCATCCTCCAATTGAAAGTGAATATCTCTCTTTCTCTTGGTACATCCTGCACCTGCATTCTGCAAAAAAAAAAGTATGCAAATGTTAACTTGGATTAACATTCAAATAGCAGAACTACACCCCTTTGATTCACTATATCTGTGTTTTTTTTAAAACCCAGTTGGTTCTTGTCTCTTTCTCTTGCTTTCAGTCTTGATAGACCCTAATCAACCCCTAATCAGCCTGTAATCTTGGCTTTTAATCTACCCCTAATTAGCATCAAATCTTATCTTCTGTTCTATCCAAAATATTCTCTCTCTCTCTCTCTCTCTCTTTCTCTCTCTCTCTCTCTCAACAAAAATTCATCAAGGAAACCCTAAACACATTCATACTGAAGCTTGGCTAGTGGAAAACAACAACATCATCTTATCTTCTACCCTAATTTACTATCTGTCACTCTATCACTTATTTTCTTTGTTCATCTCACACAGTCCTCTCTGTCCCCCCCTTCTCCCTCTCTCTCTCTCTCTCTCTCTCTCTCTCTCTCTCTCTCTCTCTCTCTCTCTCTCGCTCTATGAATTGATGCTTAAGGACTGAACAACAACTGTGAAGAATAATAACATCACAAAGATTTAAAAAATAAAGATACCTCCATTATCACTGGATTGCTTGTAGTATAGACTGTTGAAGACAGAGATTTCTTACTGCATATTTCTGAAGAGGAAGATGGCTTGTAGCAGGGTAGAGTGTGTTGTAGATAGAGATTCTTTGATTTCAACAAATGGTATCAAAACTACTCCTCAATGCTGCTTCAGAAGAACTCGTATGCAAGAAACCATATTCTGAAGGGAAAGAGAAGAATGCACAAAATTTGGGACAAAACTAGAGCTTTCTGAGGGAATGAAAAAATGCCCAGAAATAGGTATATACTTATCCAAAAAAGACGAAAATTTACAAGGAAACTCTTGAGTCAAAAAGGTGTCTCTGGGTAAAAAATAATCTTAAAATATGATGTGTACGTCATTTTATATAATTTTTTAACTTCCGCCCTTTTAAGAAGCGAGAATGAGAATGATTGAAAAGTCATGAGGGCACTAAAGAGGGCATTAAAGAGTCATGAGGGCATTAAAGAATGATTGGCTGCGTTTTTAGAAAAAATAGAATTGTATTTTTTTAGTTATGAGGATTTTGAGAAAAAGTGACATTGTCCTGCAGTTTGGGAATAAAATAATAGGTGAAATCTATTGAAAACACAAAAACGAGATTTTCTTGATTGTAGAAGATCTCTTTTTATAATATTATTTTGGAATCTCTTTTTAGAGAGAGAGAGGTGAGAGAAACCCCTTAAGGGGCAAAAAAGAGAGTCCATATTTCTCCTAATGTCACGAGAATTGAGGGAGGCATTGGCATGGAAACAATAGCATGAAATTTTTTCCAATGATGCAAAGGTAGTTGTAGCATTAGGCAGGCTAGATGAAGAATAGAGACTATACTTGATAGTTAAGGAGATCAGGATGTGGGTCCCTTTAGGGGTATAGCAACTATTTATAGTTCTTCTCCTGGTTTTGAAGAGTTTTTTTCAACTCCTTCAATTTCACCTGATGTTTCAGTTGAAGGCTACCTAGTCAACATCTTGCATGTATAATTCAATAATCCATGCTTTCAATTTATATACAGTAACAGGTACAAAATACTGGCTACATGCAGGTTGAGTCAACCCAAAGAATTCCATCTTCTGAGCATAGGTATGTACATATGCAGATACATTCATGTCGTTAAATATCTTCACCTCACACTCAAGTGCTTGCAAAGAATTCATCACAACACTTTCTGTTTGAGAAGATGCAAGCATCACGTGTTGTTGTTGTTGTACATGCATAAGCAGATTCATATTTTGCACCAATTGTTGCAAAACATCAATGGAGATTGTGTTTAAAGGTTCTCCCATCTTGTCTTTCATTCTTCTGACAACCTTTCATGTCGGGTTCACCAACTCCGATTCGTCATCCTCATCATCTCCATCTTCTATGTTCTCTCTCCACGTAAGCTCTGAGAAACCATTATTGCCACACTTCAAGATCAGGAAACTCCTCCTAAGCAGGCACTAGAGAGGCTACAACATATAGTGCTTGGGAGATATGTTTTACTGAGAAGCATAGCATTTCAAGTTAATCCATTAACATTGTTCTGAAGGCCTCATAAGGTGAACATAATGAATCCCAATAATCTTGTCAACCCAAAGGTCAGAGCTTCTAAGTTTCCAGAAAAGAAAAAAGAAGACCCTCATTGTCATGTAGCCCAGTTTAAAACTAGGTGGATAGCAAGTGGGTTTAACCAGATGTATGGTCATCAAGTTAACAAGCAGTAGTTTGTAGCCACATTTTAGGAAAAAGATATGGACTGGTTCAATAGTTATGGAATGGGAGCATTTAATACATATGATGCACTGAAAACTACATTTTTAAGCACGTTTAGGAAGGATGAAACTCGTGGAGATATTTTGAGGAAGATCAAGAAGATTAGGCAAAAGAGTATGCTGGTTGAGGATTATGCTTAGAAGTTTAAAAATCTCCTGAATAGATTGGATGTTGTTGATGCACCATCCATAAAAATGTAGATTATTTACTTTATCAAGGGTCTTAGAAGTCAGGTGAGGAACCCTTTAGTCAATTTGGAACTTGGTCAGAATGATACTTTGGATACTATGATTAGAGCTGCTATGAGAGTGGAAAAGAGGTTTAGTACTTCTAGGTCAAAGTCTGAAAGATGATTCTTCAGATTCAAATTCAGATTTAAATTCACATTCAAGATCAGAGAATGACACAAGAGAAGAAAAAAGTGGTTTTGGTTTGGATTCAGAAGATGATTTTAGTGATTCAGAGGATGTGTGGGAGCCTTCACTCAACCGTCAAGACCCACGGACCGCTTATTGTTTCAAGCGTTCTAAGCGGAGCACTAATGGCTACCTCTCACATAGCCGACACACCATCCATATCTATGGGTGTAGTGAGCTTACCTTTATGCCGATCGAGTTACCTCCTCTCCCGTGCACTCCGGTAGCTCCACAATCCAAGTGGAAGCAAGCAAGCTTCATCCTCAAGCTCCACGCTCGAAGCTCCATAGCCGCGAGTAAGAGAAGAGAAGAGAAGAGAGGAGAAGAAGAGAGGAGAAGATGGAGAGCTTCTCCTCCTTGGTTCCTCACCCTTACACACTCACTCCCTCACACTCTCACACTTTCTCTCTCAAGCACAAGCTCAAGCAAGAAAGAAGAACAAGAAGAAGAAGAAGAGAGCCACTTTTGGCCACACACAAGAATGAGCTTCTCATTCACGTTTCAACTTTATATATAAAACCCTAAATCCCTTTTGGGCAGTCATTCCCTTATCCCATTTTTTACATGGCCGGCCGTGTCCTAGGCCCTTTTCCCCATTGTCCTTCTATCCTCCTAGCTTCCTTTCCACCGCCCATCTACATTTACAAATTGCACAGGTGAGAGCCCGGCGCTCCTTAAATTAAATCATGATGCGCTTGTGCTCTTTTACAAAAGTATTGACTTGCACTTTTCCATGTTTCCCCCATTTCACTTTGCCTTGGCCTTTGTCTTTTGCTTTAGCTTTTCCAGATTTTCCACCTTGTTCGTCTACCAGTTAACATTAATCCCCTCCTAGACAAGTGCCAGTCCCATGGCACTCACCGTCGTAGGTATTAGCCTTTGGCATGCACTGAAGACGTGGGTGGAAGGGATATCGGTGGTTATCATGGAGGAGTATTGGTGGTGGTGTGGAGGAAGGTCGTTGGGGGCACGTTGGTGGCCTAGGTGGCTAGTGGTAGGGTTGTCGGAGTTGGTGGTAGAGCTGTTCTTTGTTGGGGATTGCACTGATGGCTAGCACAAGTGTTGATTTGTTTGGGATTGACAATTCTTGGCGGGCTTGTAGGATGATAAAGGATAATAATTCAGAGTTGGGTTTCGATGAAGAACGAACGACACTTTTGTTGGAGTCTTCAATACCTGCAATTGAAAACCTCTCATAGGTGGTCTCTTCCTAGGGGTAGTGCTAGTCTTCTCTATCATGCACAAGACATAGTTCAATTAGTTTGGGAGACAAGTCGAACTCTAAGCAAGTTGAAAGTATTGTCCTGCACTTGAGGACCCAAACTATGTATATATTTTGGTGTAGATATTATGTGAGTGCTCGTGCATACTTAGATATTACGTAGCTAGAAGACTGCAGCTGGTTTCTTGTAACAATGTGTGGATGAAACAAAGTTGTCCATGTTGAGAAGAAGTACATGTGAAGGTGTATGAGACATCCTTTGCATTGTGATTGCACGACATAGAATAATTGAACATAGGGACACCGCACTTTCGATAGCTGGGAGCTAGTGGACTTGCTTGATGAGGACGATGTACTTTTCATGGCCATTTGTGCACTGCTTACCACATTTGATTGCAATGGTATTAAGACGGCCAGAGATTATTCTCCTTGTGACTATTGCAAAAAGAATGATCCTCCAACCCATTTATATTTCAAGAGGCATTTTGATTCAGATCATAATACAATATATTCGGCTACATATGACAACATTACTGAAGAAGCAAATTGTGTGAGTCATTCTTTCTCTCCAGAAATGATAATTCATGTTCTTGATGGATCTCTTTTTATTATTGATTTCTGTGCTACGATAAACATGACATATCAAGTCAAAGGTATAGGTGATTTATATATCGGTACTCTTTCTTCAACAAGAATTCTATGTGGAGTCTTACATGTCCCAAATCTACAAAGGAATCTTCTTTCAATCGTTGCAAGACTTCTGGATATTGATCTCTTTCTTAGTTCTGACCATACCAAGTGTCACATTAAGAAAGTCGGCCAGACCATAGCTCTCGCTCCTCAAAATGGTAATCTTTTTAAGTTATCTTTAAATTAAGATGTTACAAATGTTGCTACAGCTCATAGTAATCTTAACATCAAAATATGACATCAATACTTTGTTCAATCTAAATTTCCTAGGCTTCTTGATCTCTATTAGTAGCAGGACCTTGTTCAAGGCATGAAATTCAAAGCTCATCCTCAGATGGGTATTTGTGAGTATTGTATACTTGGAAAGCATTTTCGCAAACCCTTTTCCACTTCCACCACAACTCATTCTAGAGATTTGCTTGATCTTATTTAGACTAATATTTGTGGACCTTTTCCTCCATTAAAATCTCAATATTGGTATTTCATTAGTTTTATTGATAAGTTCTCTAGATACACCACTATTTTTCTCTTGTGACTTGCAAAAAACTTGATCATCCTATTTTGAAAGCTATTTTTATTGGATATTCCAATTTTTCTAAGGGATACAAGTTTTATGATCCATCCTCCAAGAAGGTAATCATAAGATGTAATGCTATTTTCAATTAGCAATTTATGGGCAACACATGCTCTTAAGAGGATCTTGGGAGGACGTGATCACTATAGGACATTGATGATACAAAGTCATTACTCACTTCAAAGTTCAAGCTAAAAGTTCAAATAAGATTTTACTCTGCATTTTGAAGAAGATTGTTGAGGATAACACGAATGATTGGGATGTAAAATTTGATTCAGCATTGTGGGCTTTTAGGACAACATACAAGGTTTCAACAGGGCTTACACCTTTTAGGCTTGTTTATGGGTTGGAAGTTGTAGTACCTATGGATTTTGTAGTACCAAGTCTAAGGATTAAAGTAACACCTAGGTTGGATCCTCAGGAATTAGTTAACCATAGAGTAGGATAACTTCTGAAGTTAGAGAAGGATAGGGTTCTTGATGCCTACATTTTAGGAATTACCCAGTAGCGGAGACAAGGTTGGGCAAACACACATATGAAAAAGAAAATCTTTCAAGAAGGTGATTGGGTTGTGGCGTATAATTCTTGACTCGGTAAGTTTTTGAGTAAATTAAAACTCTGTTATGTAGATCAATTTGTGATATTTAAGGATGTCGGGTAGGGTAAATTTTTGCTTAAAGATTTGCAACGCACAGGTTGCAGTTAATGGATTCAGTGTGGAGTCGTCTAAGGTGTGTCATACTAAAATTACAAATGGCACAAAAAGGTTCAAAGTTAAAGAGGACTTGGACTTCAATATTGAGATGGAGATGAAGACTTTTTTTTTTCCCCTCTTCTTTCTCTCCATCTTTATGTGTGTGTCGACCTACATTGCCAGCCATGACACATACTCGACATACATTTACCAAAGTGTTGTCCAAGAAGAAAAGAGCTTGTGTGGAGGATGATGAGGACACTGAGTATGATTTGCATGAGGAGGAGCACTCAGAGTAGTTAGAAGTGGCATCAACACCGAGGTCTTCACCTAATGCACTTGCTTCGACTGCTACGTCTATAGCATTTGTAGATTCTACTTTAGCACTAGATGCTAAGCATGCATCTACCAAGGCATGTCTGGAAAGAACCAATTTGTATCAGTTTGCATGCCTTCCTTGGGATTCTTGGGCTATCAATATACATGCTTTTTGGTACAGTTGGATATCCTATGACAATCCTAGGGTAAAATTGCAGATCGCCTTGAGCTTACAATGGTTGTTGTAAGCCATGCTTTTTCATTACCAATGAATGTAAATCCGACATTGTGGAGATGCTCTGATGAGCAAATGCATGAAGCATTCGGAGATGTCACGGGTCCATGTAAGGCATATGTTATGAAACGCATTGATGTTGATCATTGCAAAATGCATCTTTGATGATTTATGGAGAAGTTCGTGCCTTTTATTAAGACCGATTCCATAGCTCGGGAGACTTATGGCTTAATTTATTATGCTGAGAATGAGGATATGCCAAATTGGGATGGGGTTTTGTATGATAGGTCAATGACAGAGATCAAAGTGCTAAAGATTAAGAAGGTTTTTCACAAGTCCGGAATGGGTTGTTTCTTGGCAACCCTGTATGAGTACGCTTTTAGGAAATATCCTGGTTTGACTATGGAGTCTTAATTGACTTAGACACCTGATTCTATGTCTCGAGATACAAGGCATGTTGATGATGTAACACTGGATACTAGTAATGGGAAAGATAATGCTAAAGCTTTTGATATTTTTGGTGGTGATGAAGAGAGATTAGCTCTTTATAAATTGCAAGTAGGTTGTCAGAAACCTTATGCAAAACAGGTTGTCATGGATTTTGTAAAAGATCATGGGAAGTCAATGTATGATGAGATGGAGCAGTTGGATGCAAGGGTTAGATGGGATGTAGTAAAGTGTACATGTAATATAGGGAAAAAGAAGGAAAAGATAGGTAAAATTTGGCTGAGGGAGGTAGATGCGATATGGATGACTAGCCAAAACAGGTTTCAGTTGATGCTTTTGCTATTGTTAAAAAGGCTTTACATGGAGACTTTGAGTCTCTCCATGTACCTCGTACTCCTTTGGCCTCGGGTGACATGGATACTGGTGTTTCTCGGGTTACTAGTATGACTGATATCATAAAGATGATGCCAAAAATCATGGTTTATGTGGGACAACATTACCGACATCATTTACGTATTGCAGCATAGGTTTTGAGTTTCCAGCATAAGCTAAATGCTGAGAGGATGAGGTCTAAGGATTTGGATCAACAATTAAAGTAGAAAGCAGTAGATTATGATGCTCTATTTGCTAAACATCACGAGCATGTGTTAGCATTGCAGTAAGAGATAGAGCATAATAAAATTTCAGTCAATGTCTTTGAAAGGGACAGAAGAATTGAAATCTTAGTGTTTGGATAGTATGCAGAATTTCATCGATATTTATGCACAGTTACAAGTTGATCATAAACTTTTGTAGGATAGGTTTGCTCCTTTGAAAATTGTTGAGAAGCAGATTCTTCAAAATTTGAATGTGGATGTAGATGGGGAAGTAGTGCTTAAATCAAAGTATAAAGAGCTTCATGATACTTTGCTTTTGGAAGTAAAACAGTCATGGCAAAGGGTTGCTCAAACTTTGGACACATTGGTTTCTCAACCTTATGCTATATTTAAGGATGTGTTTATGGTAAAGCAGCCAATTGATGTTCATGAGGATGCATGATTACATGACAAGGTGTCTATGCTTGAAGACAAATGTCATAATTTGGAATGTAGATTGCAAGAGGCTTAGAAAGCCAAAATACATAGTGAGGACTATATTGCTACTTTGTTGCAAGAGAAGCATTTTCATGCTGATGATAGCACTCATGTGGTTCGCGAGGTTGTGTAGGAGGTGCATGAGGAGTTCCAAGAGCTGAGGGGTGTTGTACCTACTGGACATAATTCTCTGTCTTCTTGAATGCATATGTTTTCTTGCAGGGACATTATTGTTTATGTTCTGATTACTTTCTAGCTGCTCATAGTTTCATGCTATTACTTCTTTTTGGATTTTGTACTTCATTCATCTTTTTTATTGGCTCTAGAACTGCTTATGCAATTGCATAAGAGGATTATGAGTATCTCAAAGGAGCTCTACTCATGATAGCTCAGTGTGGCCTATTTAGGGCTGCAAGGCCTCTACAGGGTATAAGTATGTTCTTTATGTCATTTAGTCTCTTACTATACGATTGTGGGTTCAGATCATGCCTAGGCCAGTCATCCACTGGGTTGTGCCAGGTGTTAGGGGTGTGAATCCCTAGTCCTTGAATTCCATTAATGACCTTAGTCTCTTAATTTCATATAGGGATATAATGTTTTGAGATCAACCTATGTGATTGTGTCTTTAAATGTCACGGGACAAAATACTTGTATGTCACGTGCTAATTCTAATATGCATGTAGTTGTATTTTCTTGAAGGGAGTCCTACAGTTTCTAAATATAGAGAGAGTCACCACCAGGTCTTCATGGTTGCTACAGGTTGTTCTCAATGTTTCATGTGTCATGTTTGTTAAGTATTTGAATCTTTGTTTGTGTATTGTGGAATCATAAATGGTTTTCGGTTATGGGTACTGAAGCTTATGCAAATATTACATATATGCTTATATTCTTTATTCTAGTACCATGGCAGGTTCATGTATTCTTTGCTTCCTCCTTGTGAATGCCCTAAGCATAGTCGATGGCCAAGGTACCCTAGTAGATTCTGTGAAAGCTACAAGACCGAAGAAAATCAAAAGTGGATACAATGATGTGTGCCATATATATTGTGTGAGGGTGAAGGTATTCCAAAGGTCTTTTATGACTTGGTATTAATACTCATAGACATTGCTCAGGTTTTTTATAACTACACTCGTGATCATGGTTGGTCTAGAGAAAATGTAGATACTTTGAGAGAATTGCTTGGTTCTTGGAGAGAGTAAGGATTGAAGAACTCTTAGGATCCAACTCAGCACCATTGGAACATGTTGCAGGTATAAACTCTTCTCAACTTTCCTTTTGTTTATGTATTTATGGTATCTACATTTTAATTTAATAATTTATATTTTTTATATCAATTATAGGTTTTCAAGAGTTCTTGGATAATATTCTTCATCACGGTAGCCATGATGCTTTTTGGTGCTATACATATGAACATATAGTCTCGACATATGCTATTATCAAAACAAACAACAAAGATAATGAAATTTCTTATGCAAATTATCAAATTAGGATTCTCTTTACATGGGTACTCATTCATATAATAAAAGACTAGCTTGGCAAACTTATGCCACATCAAAGAATGATAAGACAGTTTCACAAAGCTCTCTTGCCACCTGATGGATACTTAGTGAATTTTGATAGATGTGCTGGATGTCCAGAATGGCATGCATTAGGTCCCATGTATGTATCATGTGTTGATAGAGAAATAGTGTTATGGAGGTTTTTTACGAAAGCTAATGATTGTGCATGCAAAATAGCAACAGTAACAATGGGAATAGTAATAGGAGGAAAGCACTTGAGATACAAGAATGCAACTAGTGATGAGAAGAGGTACATCCATCAAACTTTCAATATAGAGGTGGAACAAGTAATACAACATAAAAAAGTTTTTATTAAGGGAGAAACTTATAAATTTGGAGATAAAGTAGTTGTAAGATGTGACAACGATACCACTATTGATATAAATGTTGGCCATTCGAAAGCATGCATATCATCACTTTTCTCATTGGAATGTCATGGTGAAGTGAGGCTTTTCTTTTGTGCACATTACTATAGACAATGTATTATGATGGAAAGGGGGCATGAAAGTTTGGTTGTGGATACCACTAGAGGCATGACTCGCTTGCAAAATAGTTTTGTGTCATTTTCATGGGACAGTATTAGACCAATACAGTTATTATTACATAAATTGATCCCACTTCAACATGGAGTTTCTATTATTGCATAGAGACAAAGGATTTGATACTAAGGTCATGCTTAACAAAGATAGGTTGCATTGGTTGCATCCCTCCTTGGCTATAGGAGAATGAAATCATTTATATGAAATTAGATTTATCAACATTGTGTGGGCCTAATGTCTCAAATTATGGAATCATAAGGTCAATTAATTATAGAATGAAGCAAGTTAAAGTTGGATGGTTGATTAAGGTCTTGACTAGGGTCCACTTGCAAGAAAATATTTGAAATGTGAGAGAAGAGAATCTAGAATGGAAAGATTGGTGGTTGTGTGTATCCTCACAAAAGTGATTGCATGCAATCAAAACAAAATCAATGATAATCAATAAAAGAAGAAAAATCATACCTATTATGCGTTGTTCACTTGAATATGACTCAACAATCTTATGATGGTATGTTTATTAATGTTCTTTTTTATGTTGCCTAGTATTTTTTTAATAGAATTAATTAATATCCATTTTCTCATGGTCACTAAATTTCAAATGTTAGCTTCTAGTACAGAGATGATGGATCTTCTAAAGAAGATGATGAGTGAATATCCCAGGGTCCTTGGGCTTGTGGATTCTATGATGAATGAGGTAAAAGGTACAATATTTTTCGTAATCTAAGTATTTTCATAATAGGTGGTTCAATCAAATACATTATTTTTTATTTGTTTCTTTACTTTCTCAAAAATTTTGAATCTCAATATTAACATAAACGTTGATTAATTGTATGCAAATATAAAAGGAAATATTACTAAAGATGGTATAAGAGAAAATGCACGAAAGGAAGATAATGAGGTCACTTGTCTTAATCAAGTATAATCCGCCTACTGTCATATGATGAAATATTTCGACCACCCACCTTGGAAAGGAGAGGAAATATAATTAGGGATATTTGATATCTTAAGTTTCATCAAGTATAATCTGCCTACTGTCATATGATGAAATATTTCGACCACCCACCTTGGAAAGGAGAGGAAAGGGTAGATTTTATGGGAAAAAAATATTACTTGAATGCTTTAAAAGCTAACATGCACTCATGCTTGAAAATTATCGACGGGTACAAAAAAGGTTTAACTACTCAAAGTCAAATGATCTACTCTAAAAAAAGGCTGAAAGATAATGTATTAAATAAATAATCTCTCAAAATCACAATGAAATTTTACCATTGAAGTTTCATGGATGTGAGTACTTGTGAAGAGAGCGTGATATTTATAACTGGTGGAAAAGAACAAGGCAAGATGAGAGCAGGTATTTGAGGAGAAAGGGCATTCTAAAGAAAGTAAGCTAGTCAACTTTTTTTCTCATTAACTTTCCTAATATTTGAGACATAGAGTTTTAGTTGGTGAATCCATTTATTTTCTAGCATATAGAAAGAGTCCACAGCCTTTCTTGGAGTGGAAAGTTTGGATATGTGGAACCTATACCCAAAGATGTGATTTCAAATACAATAGCATCAACAGTAAGATAATATCACTTATATGTTTGGTTTTATTATTATCTTGTTAGTTCCACCTCTTCCATACCCATATATATACCTTTTGATGGTAGTGTTGTGAAGTACATACTCTTGTTGTGTTTAATTTTTAATGCATGATTTTTTTGCTTTTATGGTATTTCATGTATTTAATATATATGTGTAGTATTATCTTAGCCTCTTGGAGAAGAAAAAATATTTGATGGTTTGCATAAAGATAATGAGACACATTTATCATTCTAGCTAATGATTTTATTTTAAAAGTTTATAATTTTATTAGATAATTTATATTTTATATATGTTTATATATGAAGATTTATTTGTCTTCATAGATGAATATGTTTGTCAAAGGAAAAGAAATCTTTCAAGAATTTCAAGATTATACAACAAATTGGGTTTTGATATCTATGTTAAAGTTTATTTTGACTACATATTTGTATTCTTAATATTTTATTTTATTATTTACTTTGTGAAAATGTGTTATAACTAAAGGATGTTGAAAATGAAGATGGGGATCTTGATGTGGAAAGCGATGCAAGCTTTTCAAAGTTGTTGTTACAAGGTTTAATAGTATATTCTAAGTAAACTATACAACAAAACATCAACAACTCAAGCAAAGATAAGGTATATGTTTTGTTTTGATGTTGTAGTTATATGTTTTTAATTCTGATCACTAGTTTTATTTTCAAGTATAGCTTTATATAGATGAGAAAAATGATGAAGTTAAAAATTTTTGAGAAAACAAAGGTAAATATTAATATTTATGTGATGATTATATTTACATAGTTTAGTGAAATTGAAATGGTGATTTAGTATTTACTTATCTATATGTTTATTTTAGCCAAATAAGAAAATGATGAATCATTTGTAACAAACAAGTAGAAAAGGAGGTAACAACATCAAAGAAAAGAGATTAAAGGTACTATACATAGATCTTGTATGTTTATAAGTTTTATATTAGAAAAATAATATTATTCAATTATTTTATTTGGATTAGGAATGGAAGAATCTTTCAAATCTAGGCATTGAAATGCCACAAGCAAAAATATGATTAATTTCAATGATGTGAAGATTGTAGCATAGTGTTATTATACACTCCTCATTTATGAACTCATTACTACTTCAGAAAATTTATTTTTTTCTCTTTCATTGACATTATGTATTGATTTCTTCATTTGTTGAGTTTATATTGATCAATTAGATATGTATTAAGTTCTATTTGAAAATAACTAAATAATCTCTATGTAAATTTCTAGCTGAGAATTTTCTATATAAATTTTTACTTAAAAATAAACAAAAGTATGTGCAAACTTGGAAAAATGTGATATCTCTAAGTTATAGAAAAAATAGAATTATATAATAAAATTCCTAGATAGAAAAACTATCATAAGTAGAAAAATTTCCCCATATAGGGACACAATAAAAATTTTCTATGTTGGAAAATCCCCACACCGAGAAATTTTCTTACATAAGAAGGAAAAAAAGGGGATTCTCTATTAATTCCCTAGTTAAACACACACATAAGTAGGGAAAGTAAATCATAGGAAAAATGAAACATTCCTTAGTTAAAGAAAGGAGGGAATCATACATTCTCTATATATGAAATTTTATTTTTTCCTATATAGGGAAATTTTCCTATGTAGGAAAATGATAGTTTTTCCTATGTAGGAAATTTCTAATGTGATTCCCTATTTTTTTCAATCAGAAAATATTTCATTTTACTTATGATTTACTTTCCCTACTTATGTGTATTTTTTACTAGGGATTTGATAGGGAATTCCTTTTCTTTTCCTATGTAGGGAATAATTAAAAGTTCCTAGTGATTAAGCTTAAAGATATAACCAGATCATGAAATATATTATCTTTGGCAAGAATTATACAAATAGTTATTACTCCGAAGTATCTAGCTCTAGACCCACTATAACCACACACGTAGCCAAGAGCTCCTCTCCACCAAAATTATCTTTTCCAGTCCTCTATTGAAAACTTCACATCCAATAACTTTGAATAATAGCTTTTAAAGCCATCAATAACAAACTTGAAAAGGTTTAGAATGTGTTGTGATAAATTCCAATAGTTTGATTATTTAAGCTTCCAATATAGTGACTAAATAGTTTGGCTCTTTCAAGAAAGTTATCAAGATCATCAATTTCAATCTACATAAGAAAAACAAATTTCCTTATCAATAGATAAAAATCTTAAGGTCACTTATCCATTAAGCAAAACAAAACTCTAGTATTGAGACTATGAAGACCTCAAAAATATATTTCATACCTTCGGGTTTTCAATATCTTCAAGAAGGCTCTCATCATAAAGATTTATTCATCATAAACATCATAAATATGTTGAATCTCATTGAGAAACACATATCTTTTTCTTATTGGTAAGATAGGTATAAAATTTAGGGATATAATCAAGAGGACCTTCTTCAATATCTCTACTCAAAACCATATTGTCTTCCTCTACCTTTGTAATGTTCATATCAGGATCGAAACCTTGCATGAGCTAGTTCTCAACATCCTCTGCCTTCTCTTCAATCTCCTTTTCTGTGCATGCAACAACTTCTTCCTTGTTCTCTTGCACCTTCTATGAAGAATAATCCTCCATATATTAGATAAAAATATTAAGAAAACCCATGTATTTTTGAATCAAAAGACATTGTTGCTAATCTCTATGAAAATGGTGATTCATTTTATGCCTTCTAAACTCTTGATCAACAAAATAATACATATGGTAATCAAATTTTTCCTAGGACCTCTATGTCTTTGGTTTCCACATGATACACGGTTTCTAGCCAATTGAATACTACTAAGATTATTACATTAGGTAATAACCTTCTTATCCATGTGTATCCCCAAATCACCAAGTCACTTACATAACCAGGCTATCTCACATGCTGAAATTGCAGTACCTTTGTACTCTACCTTTGTACAAGACAAGGCAACTATTGGTTGTTTCTTATTACCCTAACTAATAGCAATACTCCCAAAGGAAAATAAAAACCCACTAGTAGATCTCCTAACTAAGATATACTACCACTCCAATCTACATTTGTGTAACCATACAACTCCAATGGTACACCTACACCATAGAATAAGGAATAGTCCAATGTGGACTTGATATACTGCCATGCGCACTGCACTGCATCGAAATGTAACTTTTTTGAAAGTTTCATAAATTGATTCTCCAAACCAACCGTGTAGTTTAGGTCTATCCTAGTGATCGTTAAAGAGATAAGGCTACACATAATCTTTCGATACATAGTGATATCCTCAATCAAGTCATCCTCATGTGTACTAAGCTTAACATTAACATCCAAAGGTATAGAAATATGCTTGTAATCATCCATACCATACTTCTTTTGAATATCCAATATTATTGTCTCTACAATAACCATGTAGCCTCTATTTTCTTGATTATCTCTATATATGTCGAGAAAGTAGCACAACTCTTCTAAATTCTTTAACTTAAACTCAGCCTTGAGAAGACTCTTCACATTTTCAATTTCTATCTCAATATTACCAAAATGATGAACTCGCCACATATATAATAATGACTACAATATATGCATCACTCTCACTTACATAGAGTGAGTGATCAATGTGTGCTTTGCAATGCTAATAAGGTATCTTGCAATCCTTTCATGCCATGTGGTAGGTGCTTGCTTTAGCCCATACAAGGCCTTATGAAGCTTATATATATAATTGGGATGATTCTCATTCACATAACTGGGTGATTCTTGCACATAAACTTCCTTTTGCAACTCCCTTTGCACGAATGTATTCTTAATATCCATTTAATACATGATTCGACCTTTTGATGTAGCTATTACTATGATAGCCCTTATAGTAGCCATTTTAGTCACTTGAGCAAAGGTCTCCTCATAATCGATACCATGAGTTTGTGTATAACATTTGGCAACTAGACATGCCTTAAAGCACTCAATAGATCCATTTGACTTATGCTTCACCTTGTAAATCCATCTGCAAGCAATAATTTTCTTACCTTTAGGCTTGGAGAAGTTACTATATGTATATTCTCTACATCATGTGCATTCAAGGCCTATTTGTAAATATCCTTATTTGTGAATTTTTATTGAATAAAGCATAACCCTTATTTATTCAATCTATAAATAACCCATTTATATTACACCCTTTTGTAAGTTAAAAAATGTATAAAAATGGTATTTTCAAAATACCTTATTTTGAACCCACATGATACACACATATATTCATGAGTAACTTTCCCGAGCCTTTAGGTAAGGGCACTAACTGTTATGTTCCATTATCCATAAGTGTAGCCATTTCTTCATCTATCACATGGTTCCAAGACTCATTATCCCCTACATCTTGAAAGCAAGTGGGTTCCACATCTTGCACAACCTTAGCCATGTATGCATAGTGATGAGCTACATAGATATTATGTGTTAATCAATGCATGGCTTTCTCACTCCACTTGACCTACATGGACCTATATCACTACTAGATACTTCAACATTCTCTTGTGCTTTCTGCACACCAAGTGTTTTAATAGATATAATCCCAAACTCTGTATCCAAGCTATGTTCAAAACAATCTGAATTAACACAAACATGAGAGAAACCTAATGATAGATTTGTTACAATAGATTAGTCTCCAACTTTCTTTTTACTTTTTATTGACATATGTAATATACTTGATGGTGTAACTTGTGACCTCAATTTACCACTCCAAGGTCTATCAATAGAACCATGATTAGAAGACTCTTGTGGTCCACTCAATTTCGGTAACTATTGATCTCTTTTCTACATAACCATACTCTAATGGTCATCAAACCAAATTGCATTCTACACATTAGTGTACAAGCTACTCATTACCGTGAGTCCATTCTCCCTCTCTTTTACTTGTTTAGGGTTTAATTTGTGTCTATTGAGAGAGGCAGAGGAAATGAGAGAGAAAGAGAGGGAGACGGAGAGGGAGGGAGAGAAAGAGAAAGAGAGGGGGAGAGAGAGAGAAAGAAAATGGTTTGTGGCAAGAGGTGCTGCGGGCAGTATGTAGAAGGTACCCTAATCCCGAGAATTCACGATTCTCAGATGATTGGGGACAGTCAAATGTGAGAGACACGCTTCATAACAAGAGGTCTCACCTTATGACGTGCGCCAAGGAGTCACTACGGAGACAAGAGTAGGGGCGCCCTGGATATGGCCAACCACCCAATTGCCACCGCAGGGAGTGGAAAGAGACCAAGAAGAGAGCACGAGAGAAAATGACAAGTTGCCAGCATGCAGAGGTGCGACGTATCCAGATGGCAACCATGGGATCGTCGCATTATGGATCAGGTGGCAGGGAGTCATGGGAGGCTGAGTTTGTAAGTATTATTTGATTGTTTTAAAATTAAATTTTGTAATTTGTTTCACTTTATTATGTAGTGTGTTCTGATACGTTGTATGTTCAAATTGTTTTGTAGTATCATATCGTTTGTAGGATGCCTACTCCTCGAGAGGTAGGCTACCATCGAGGTCATAATCGGGCGTCCACATGGCAGCATTTCTACAAGGAAGTACTCATCACGGAGGAGCAATATAATCGTGCCATGAGGATTCCACAACCAGAAGAGGTATGTTTTATTTTTTACATGAAAAGTATAGGTAACTCTAATTTATTGTTTGTAATGGTATTTATATACCTTAATCCTTTGTGTAGGCGAACCCTAATGCAGTTGAGGATAGCGAAGGGGGGAGTAGCAGTAGCGTGTAAAATATTACACGGCACAGCGAACAGAATCTGAGAAAGAGATAGAGAGTACACAACAGATAAGAGGAGAATCAGTAAATTCTTTAACTCCAAACAACTGATACAAAGATGGCTCTGTCCACCCGTGCGCTTTCACTGTGTGAAGCTTAGATGGCGATCTAGACAGAAGATAGGTGAAGAGCTTAAGGCTAGCTGGAATAACAACTCTGACTGGGTGAAAGATAAGTGTAAGATGGCTGCGAAGGGGTTTAGCTTTTATAGCCCGCGAAGGTCGTTAGGTCAGCCTGCTGACCGCCGACCTACCATATGAGCCTCCACTAGTCGGCCAGGGAATATTCCAGGGAATATTCCCTTTAACATCGGGCCGGGGGCGCTGCCCCCGGACCCCCGCCAGGGGGGCTGCTGGCCCACCTGGAACCCCCCAGCCAGGGGCCGCTTCCATGGCCCCAGACCCCACAATAGGGGCCCCTTTTAACTCTCTTACACCGCAACTCGATGCAATGCGCCTCGAGTTGCTACCAGCTTAACCACTCCGTCTAACCCAAAGATTAGACCCACAACAGTCACCTTTTTGCCATCCGGTCACATAGACCTCATCTGATATACAAGTCAGGACTCAACCAATGTCCGGGCTCACACTTGGCTTCTCCTCATAATGGGGGCCTTACAACTTTGAGCACCATGGATCATTGGTAGCACCTAATGAGGGTGGGGCATTGATCATATCTAACACCCCCCCTCAATGTCCACCCATAGGTGAACTATCTTCTTGGCCCAATGCCGAGTCTCTGAAGATGAACTTGAAGCAGATCCTTCGTAAGTGCTTTGGTGAAGATATCTGCTCCATTCTCCTCTGTTGGATAGTAGACCAATTCCACTATCCCATCCTCCATCAAATCACGCACATAGTGATACTGGATCTCTATATGTTTGGTGCGTGCATGAAACACTAGATTTTTGGCAATGGCGATGCAACTCTGATTGTCACATCTCAGCATAGTTGGTTCTTCATCCTGCACTCCCATATGCCATAGAATCCTTCTCAACCATACGGCCTCACATGCAGCAAAACAAGCTGCCTTATACTCTGCTTCGGTAGAAGACAATGCCACTGTTGGTTGCTTCTTACTAATCCAAGAGAAAATTCCTGAACCCAAAGAGAAACAATAACCAGAAACTGACTTCCTGGAATCAATGTCTCCTGCCCAATCTGAGTCACAGTTCCCCACAAGAGAGGTTCTGAAACTGTATGTGATACCATAGTCAAGAGTTTTCTTCAAGTATCTGAGCACCCGCATCCCAGCCTTCCAATGACTCTCATGAGGTTTGTTTGAGAACCTGCTCAAAACACCAACAGCAAAACTGATATCTGGTCTGGTGTTACACAAGTAGATCAGACTGCCGACCAACCTCCTATACCTCCCAATGTCTGCTAGTGCTGATGTATCCTCAACGGATAACTTTATATTCACCTCCATAGGTGTAGCTATCTCCTTGCACTCGGTCATGCCAAATGCCTTCAAGATCTCCCATGCATACTTCTTCTGAGAGATGAAGATCTTTCCTGGCTCTTGCCAGACTTCAATCCCCAAACAATAGTGCAGCAAGCCCAAGTCTGTCATTTCAAACTGAGAACTCAAAGCCTTTCGAGTTTGGTTGATCATATCTTCATAGTCACCTGTAATAAGAAGGTTGTCCACATATAGGACAATCACTACAGACTTTTTACCATCCCTGTAAACATATAAGTTAGCATCTGAGGCACATCTTTTGAAGTTTAGATTTAAAAAGAACCTATCTATCCGTTGGTACCATGCTCTGGGGGCTTGTTTCAGCCCATACAATGCCTTCTTCAGTTTACACACTTTGTTCTCAAAAAGGGGGGCCTCAAACCCTGGTGGCTGAGCCACATATACCTCCTCCTTGAGGTCACCATTTAAGAACGTTGACTTAACATCCATTTGGTACACTGGCCACTTCTTGTGGGCAGCCACTGCAAGTACCGTGCGAATAGTGGTCATTCTGGCAGTTGGGGCAAATGACTCTTGAAAATCAAACCCTTCAACTTGTGAAAATCCTTGGGCAACCAGTCTAGCTTTGTACTTTTCTAAGGTACCATCAGCCTTATACTTTACCTTCCAGATCCACTTGGTGCCAATAACCTTCTGCTTTGTTGGTCGATCCACTAGCTCCCAAGTGTCATTCTTCATTATGTTGTCATACTCCGCCTGCATAGCAGCCTTCCATGATGGATCTGCAAGTGCTTCTTCTAAGTCAGTTGGCTCCTTTACTTCTCTCGTAATCTCAACCATCAAGGCCATATTGACTATGTGAGCAGAAGCCCTCCTTTGCTCCTCTATTCTCTGAGACCTCCTTGGTCTGTCTGCCTTCTCCTCAACAGATGTAGGCATAGGATTATTGTGGTCATAGAGCTGCTTCACCCAGCGCGGCAATGGCTTTTCCGGTGGGGTGATGTCAGGTTGGTGAACTTTTTCCTCATCATTTGAAGATGATGCTTCCTCCTTCTTAAGGATAGGGATAGCTCTTGGGACAAGTTCATAGTGGACTACTTCTTCGCTTGATGATAAAGTGGAAGAACTTGCCTTCTCCTCCTCCACTGTATGCGGCTCCTCCTTGAACACCACATCACGGCTAGCAATGATCTTCTTTGCCTCTTGGTCATATAATTTGTAAGCCTTCTGCTTATCACTATAACCCAAGAAGATACATTTTCTGCTTTTTGGTTGTAACTTGTTTCTCTTCTCATCTGGAACATGTGTATAACATTTACATCCAAAAATTCTGAAATGTGAAACAGATGGTTTCTTACCAGTGTAAGCCTCATGAGGTGTTTTTCCCTTGAGAGCCTTTGTATAGCTCTGATTTAGAATGTAGACTGCAGTATTAACAGCTTCAGCCCAAAAATGGTTAGGCAATCCCTTGCCCTTTAGCATGCATCTTGCCATCTCCACAATGGTGCGATTCCTGCATTCCACAACAGCGTTCTGCTGAGATGTGTGAGGCGTCGTCAATTGACGCTTGATCCCTTTGCTCTTACAAAAGCCTTCAAACTCCTTTGAGTTGAACTCACCACCACCATCTGTTCTAAATTTCTTCACACTTTTCCTTGTTTCATTCTCAACAAGTATTAGCCATTCTTTAAACTTACCAAAAGCTTGAGCCTTATCACGAAGGAAGTACACCCACATCTTCCTATTGTAGTCGTTGACAATCAACAAAAAATAAGAAGATCCGCCCAAGGCCTGTGTAGGCATCTTACCACACAAGTCAGCATGCACCAACTCTAGAGGAGCCTGTACTCTATTCTTGCTTTCTTGTGGAAATGCCTTTCTCTGTTGCTTGCCCATCATACAAGCTTCACATGGTTCCTTCAATTCAATTATTGTAGGTAGGTGAGCAACCATACCTTGCTTTTGCATCTCCTTCAATACTGCAAATCCGATGTGTCCAAACCTTTCATGCCAAAGCTTACTTGTGCCCACTCCAGCAGTGGCTGTAAGAGCACTTGGCTCATACAGGTTGTTCCTTCTTTCTCCTTTGCCAACAATTGCGCCAACACTATCAATAATTTCTGCACCTGTCTTCTTGAACCTTACTTCATGACCAAGATCAGTTATGGCAGCAATTGATAAGAGATTTCTCCTAATTTCGAGAACATACAATACATTTGAAAGCTTTTTGACTTCACCATTTGCAGCAACAAAAGAAATAGTACCTGTGCCCGCAGCAGGGCATTTAGCATCATTTCCAACTATCACAGTGATGGATTCTTTTAGAGGCTGCATAGAACTGTATAGACCTTTCTTGTTGGTCATGTGACGGGAGGCCCCACTATCCAACACCCATGAGTCAGTGGTAGATTCTTCTTGCACTGAGGAGCACACTTCCTCAGTGGTCGCCATGAATAATTTCAACTCTGCTTCAGCCGTATTGGCTGTCTCTTTCCCTTTACTTTTAAGGGTACCATTCTTTTCATCTGCCTTCTTGACACGACAATCTGCAATTGCATGTCCTTTCTTCTTACAGTAGAAGCACTCTCCTTGAAACTTCTTCTTGCTGCCCTTCTTCTTTTTGTCACCATCATTTTTGGTGGAGGAAACACCTTTGCCTTTTGCATTGGCAGAGAATGCAGCATCTCCATTGTTGCTTCCTTCTCGGGCTTTCAGCCTCAACTCCTCCTCCATTAATAATGCACAAAACTCCTCAAAAGTCAAAGCTTGAGGTCTCACCTAAGTATTAAGGGCAGTTACTAGTCCATCAAACTTTTGTGGACAAATCCGAAGACACCTCCGAGCTAGCTCTTCACTAGTCTTCTGTATCCCAGCGCCAGCCATCTGGTCGCGCAGATTCTTAATCCGAGTGATGAATGCTTCAACCGTCTCTCCTTTAGCAAACTTCTCCGCTGCTAGTTGATTCTCCAAGTTTTGAATCCTTGTTTGGTTTCGTGTTTCATACTGACTCCTTAGTACATTCCAAGCATCTGATGCTTTGGTTGTATGCTGAATTAGAGTCAAAACACTGTCAGAACAGCTTGTAACTAAGGCACACAATGCATCAGCATTCCTTCGTTTCCAAGCTCGTAGAAGATCTGCATTCGGAGGAATCATCACACTAGGATTTGATGGGTTGGGGGTAGGCTGTGGTTCTACGTCAGTCCCCAGCACAGTCTCCAGAAGCTCATAAGAATCAAGGATAGTTGTAATTTTGAACTTCCACAAGGTGTAGTTTGTACCATCTAACTTGCCTTCGCTGAAGGTTGGTGGACGAATCCTCAGTGTTTGAATAGTCGGTACAGCAACACCACCTCCTGCACTGCTTCCTGATGCGCCAGAACTGCTTCCCGGAGTCGACATAGTTTCTCTTTGTTGTTGAAGCCTTTGCCTCTTGCACGCTCTCCGATCTCTAGAGCCCCCTGGGCTCTGATACCATGTAAAATATTACACGGCGCAGCGAACAGAATCTGAGAAAGAGATAGAGAGTACACAACAGATAAGAGGAGAATCAGTAAATTCTTTAACTCCAAACAACTGATACAAAGATGGCTCTGTCCACCCATGCGCTTCCACTGTGTGAAGCTTAGATGGCGATCTAGACAGAAGATAGGTGAAGAGCTTAAGGCTAGCTGGAATAACAACTCTGACTGGGTGAAAGATAAGTGTAAGATGGCTGTGAAGGGGTTTAGCTTTTATAGCCCGCGAAGGTCGTTAGGTCGGCCTGCTGACTGACCTACCATATGAGCCTCCACTAGTCGGCCAGGGAATATTCCCTTTACCATCGGGCTAGGAGCGCTGCCCCCGGACCCCCGCCAGGGGGGCCGCTGGCCCACCTGGGACTCCCCAGCCAAGGGCCGCTTCCGCGGCCCCCGGACCCCACAATAGGGGCCCCTTTTAACTCCCTTACACCGCAACTCGATGCAATGCGCCTCAAGTTGCTACCAGCTTAACCACTCCGTCTAACCCAAAGATTAGACCCACAACAGTCACCTTTTTGCCATCCGATCACATAGACCTCATCTGATATACAAGTCAGGACTCAACCAATGTCCGGGCTCACACTTGGCTTCTCCTCATAATGGGGGCCTTACAAATTTGAGCACCATGGATCATTGGTAGCACCTAATGAGGGTGGGGCATTGATCATATCTAACATAGCGGTGGCAGCAATGACAGCGACACAAGCAGCGGTGGTGGTTGCGATGATGATGCCTCTTCTAAGGAGATGTAGAGCAGCTCCATGCATACATGCCTCCCCTTGGCTTGTAGTTTTCATTTTTTATATGTATTACTTTCAGCTCTAGTGCCTGCAAGACCATGACCATGCTTGAGGTCACAAGCACTAGAACTCATCATGTAAAAACGTTTCATCTATATATATGAAATTTCTTGTTCTACATACATTGTTTTGTTTTCAGTACAAAAATCTTCGAAATAATCTTTCTCTATTTTCCCTACGCTTACAATTTGATATTGATGGGGGGAAAAAAACCAGTGAGCATGCTCTCTGGTTTTTTTTTTACACCTCTATTTTGCTCGTCTATCAGCTCGTCTAAATTGCAGGATAAATGCGCATCTATTCTCGTCAAAAACTTACAGAGTAAACACTTTTTTAGAGGCGCATATACACACGTGTATAGATGCACAATATGAATATATCCACTTTTTTATAAATATGATTATATATTTGCGTAGCACGTCAATACGCGCGTCTATATGCGCGTTTATATGGGCATGTAACTCTCACTATAAGCGCGCTTTTAGACGTGAAATTTTAGACGCAGTAACAAACGCACCCGACATTTTTTAACACAGTTCAAATATTGCGTCTTCAAGTGTATCTATGGAGCCTTTTTGTTGTATTGAGGGTTCTCCACTTGTCTTTTAACTTAGTGGTATCAACATTATGTAAAGAGAGATATTTAAAAAAAAAAATCCTATACAATTGATTTATACTGAAGCTTTCTTGTCTTCTTGATTAAAATCATGGTTATTTGAACATTTATTTTAAAACAAACATGGTCTTTCATAGGCATAAAGGCTATAAGGCTTATTGGCTAAGCTTTTATCAAAGGCTTCATGTGCCTCCATACATACGGCACTTCAATCACCATTTATTACTTTGTACCCTCATTTTATACATGATTCATTGTCAATGTCCGTGCACTTGGAGTGAGGGAAAGGTTGTTGTATTTTAACCTTCACAATCAGGTTTTGAATCAGATAAGTTTGAGTCCACAACGAACTGGCCAAGCAGGACAACAAAAGAAACCACTCCCATACTGGTTTTGAGAGAGAATGTTGTTTCTTCCACTAAAGAGGGAGAGAAGGATCATCCGTTATCGATCACTTTCTGCTCTGCAATGCATATCCTAAAACAATTTTCTGCCACACTGTCATTATGTAATTGAAGTTGCCAGCAAGTTGGACAATCATCATCATTTTAGCATCATAGTAGGCTGTCGACTTATTTGAATTAATATTTTTCAAAGCCTAAAGCTTTACGCTTTAAAGCTTAAAGTTTTTGTTTTCTTTATCATCAATGGGAAATGGCTTTCTAGGAGGGGAGCATTAAATTAATCCCCTTCTTCCACAAAAGGGTTATTTTTTACTTAATGCCTTGCTAATCACATTCAAGGTGTTATTGCAAATAAGTATTTTTAGTTCAATTTCAACATACAAGAAGTATTCTTAAGCCTTTATCTCTACTACTCTCATGCAAATCTTTCTCTTGCTTGGGAATAACTCCCACAAGAAGTATTGTAACTGAGTGAGCTGACTGGGTCAAATGTAACAAAGGAGCTCATCCGTATATTCTTTTTGCTCTTCAACAATCTCTTATGCTTGATGTATGTGATCTTTCAACCTCACAAGCCATATGGGAGTATTTGATAGCAAATTTCGAGAAGAAATCTATTTCAAGAATATGTTCTCTTCATAGTCAGCTCACTCAGTTACAATATAGCATTGGAACTTCTACGACAACACATATCGAATCATTCAAGAATATTCTCAGTTGGCTTGCTACTGTTAGTGATGCCATTCCATGAAGGAAATTGGTAACACAGCTTCTAAACACTATAAAGAATCCTTCTTATGATAATATTGTTATTGTATTATCTAACAAAGATGGGATCACTTTTGATCAAGCTTGTATATCTTTGATTGAATACTTGCAATGACATGAATGACAATATATAAATCTAGAAATAGTTATGATCTCACAAGAGGACACGTAGTTAGAACCAAGCGACCAAGCTTTACTTACTTGAAGGCATTCATTTTCATACTTTACATGTAGTAGTCATTGAGGCGGTAACCTCTCCCCTCTCAAGTTTTCTAATAGACGGTTCTTATTGCAATAGAAATGATCACACTATAGATGATTGTTGGGAAAAACAATATGATGAAGAATATGGTATTACAAATAAACAACCATGTCTATCCAGAGATTATTCTCCTTGTGAATATTGCAAAAAGAATGATCATCCAACCCATCTATACTTCAAGAGGCATTTTGATTCAGATCATAATACAATATATTCGGCTACATATGACAACACTACTCAAGAAACAAATTGTGTGAGTCATTCTTTCTCTCCAGAAATGATAATTCATGTTCTTGATGGATCTCTTTATATTTTTTATTTCTATGCTACGATAAACATGACATATCAATCTCAATGGTTACATAATTATCATTCTATTCATGTCAGGAGATTCATTTATCTTGATGATGACAGAACCTATCAAGTCAAAGGTATAGGTGATTTATATATCAGTACTCTTTCTTCAACAAGAATTCTATGTGGAGTCTTACATGTCCCAAATCTACAAACGAATATTCTTTCAATCGTTGCAAGACTTGTGGATATTGATCTCTTTCTTAGTTCTAACCATACCAAGTGTCGCATTTAGAAAGTCGGCCAGACCATAGCTCTTGTTCCTCAAAATGGTAATCTTTTTAAGTTATCTTTAAATTAAGATGTTACAAATGTTGCTATAGTTCATAGGGATCTTAGCATCAAAATATGACATCATTACTTTGTTTAATCTAAATTTCCTAGGCTTCTTGATCTCTATTAGCACGACCTTGTTCAAGGCATGAAATTCAAAGCTCGTCCTCAGATGGGTATTTGTGAGTATTGTATACTTGGAAAGCATTTTTGCAAACCCTTTTCCACTTCCACCACAACTCATTCTAGAGATTTGCTTGATCTTTTTCAGATTGATATTTGTGAACCTTTTCCTCCATCAAAATCTCAATATTGGTATTTCATTAGTTTTATTGATAACTTCTCTAGATACACCACTATTTTTCTCTTGTGACACAAATCGAAATCTTTATTATATTTTAAGCAATATCAAAAAACTGCAGAACTTCATACTAGTTATCACATCAAGAAACCTCGTAGTGATAGTGGTGGAGAATGCATTTCAAATGATTTTGATTATTATTGCAATAATAAGGATATTCATGGGATGAATATATGGTTTCCTACTCTCCTGAACCATGTGATGTATACTCATTCATTCTGGCTTATCTCGATGTTTTTGGACTAACGACATATTAACGTAGTCTTTGTGCTATATCATCTTCTTACGACTACCCCTTCTAGTAAAATATCAATTATTGCTTGGACATGTGAAACTCCTTCTATTTTATATTTTCAATACTTTGGATATATTGCTTATATTCATGTACCCAAAGAGACTTGCAAAAAACTTGATCATCCTAGTTTGAAAGCTATTTTTATTGGATATTCCAACTTTTCTAAGGGATATAAGTTTTATGATCCATCCTCCAAGAAGGTAATCATAAGTTGTAATGCTATTTTCAATTAGCAATTTATGGGCAACACATGCTTTCAAGAGGATATTGGGAGGACGTGGTCACTATAGGACATTGATGATACAAAGTCATTACTCACTTTAAAGTTAAAGTTGAAAGTTCAAATAAGATTTTACTCTGCATTATGAAGAAGATTGTTGAGGATAATAGGAATGATTGGGATGTAAAATTTGATTCAGCATTGTGGGCTTTTAGGACAGCATACAAGGTTTCAACAGGGCTTACACCTTTTAGGCTTGTTTATCGGTTGGAAGCTGTAATATCTATGGATTTTGTAGTACCAAATCTAAGGATTGAAGTAACACCTAAGTTGGATCCTCAAGAATCAGTTAACCAGAGATTAGGATAACTTCTGAAGTTAGAGAAGGATAGGGTTCTTGCTGCCTACATTTCAGGAATTACCGAGTAGCGGAGACAAGGTTGGGTGAACACACATATGAAAAAGAAAATCTTTACTTTCTTACTTAGATATACACAACTTTTTAATATTGATGAATGTTGCACTAGTCAAATAAATGGTAACAAATTTATATTTGAAGATTTGAAAGAGAGATCAATGAAGAGTGATCTATAGCAACTCTTTACACAAGTAAAACAGTTGTAGAAATACATCTTAGAAAAATTTCTCTCGGGCTATATCCTGAAGATGAATAGTCAATCTACATGTGGGGATTGAAGTGTCCCACTCATAATGAAGTTTTATATTCCATCGAATTGAAAGCATTCTCAAGTTGAGCAACTAGTTGAGAACCAAAGCACAAGCATTGAGGATGACTTAGTAGTATATCATTGCCATTTTTCTGCACGAAAGTTGACTCAAATTTAGGATGGAAAAAGGGAATTTCTAGCCGATCAATTATCTATGTTGATATTGAATGCCATAAAATACAATGTTGGCTCATTTCCATCACTACTTACTGATGCGAGTAATTTATATTTTGGGTTTGTATGTGTGTATTTGTATGTGTGTTGCCCATACACACACACATATAGATATGTGTGTATGAGTGTTGCTCACACATGCATGCACACACACACATAGATGTGTGTTTGTATAATAGTGAGAGAGAGAGAGTGTGTGTGTGGGGAGAGGGGGTGAGTATTTACATGGAACTGAAGATCATTTGATTGCATGAGTGGATCGACTATGCTACCCCGAGGTTGCTCCATCTTACCCTTGCTTACTTCGGCACGCATGTTGGTTCCTTGATTCTTGGCCTCGTCTATCAAATAGAAACAACTAATTATCAAAGCTGAAAACATTGTTTGATATGCGAAATGTGGAATCAAATCTAATCCAAGAAATTGTCCGCCATTATGCCAAAGCTTTGCACTTCAATACGGACCTACATCATCAGGAAGTTGCTCCGTCTTGGTTTTGGTGGTATGCCTGTGTGAAGCGGTGTAATGAATAATTAGATAGTGGCGCGAACATGTGTCACTTATACCCACTATAGGTGGCGGTACATCGAGTGAAGAGAAGAAAATGTGTACCTAGTTCTCAAATATCCAAAATACTCTTCGGCTGTACCAAATGTTTCCATGTGAGCCTTTTCGCTTTCGTACGTGGAAACCTGGGTAATAATGTGTCCATTAAGACTAAGTGAATGTGCAAACAAATTAGACAAATCGCCAAAAGAGGGAGATAGAAAGAGGTTGGCATATACCGGAAAGTTGGATGTAAATCCCAGCAGTCTGAGAGCCGCTAGGTCACGCGTCCTGGCAGCCATCTCGTCCTCTTGATAGGATCCTGCAAAGTGGTCATACATCGTTGATGCACTCCCCATTGACGAGAACTATAATTCCATTAAGGACCAGCTAACACGAAGAAAAAACCATTAGTTATGAAGCTAGTCATCAGGCCGGAGGTAGCTATACCCAGGTGCACTGTAACGTATATTTATGCGTTGTCCACGTCCCGTATTCCACCACATTAAACATATCCATGCCATCAACCACGAGCAAAATACTTGTGAGTTCATACCATGTCATAGATAGCCAAACTGGGCAAGCGGTTTTAGTGTGTGTAATGTATGAGCGATGGGAGCAAGTATTCACGCTATTAACGTAGGATCGATGGGAGCTGCAATATGAATATGTACTTAAGCTACCTTTCTTGCCTCGTTTAAGGCCGCCGTTCTTTTTCATAGCCATCTCGTTGTGGTTGACGATAGAGGCAATGTACTTACCAGTTTGGCTGTGCCTGAAAACGTGATCCGTATGATCTCTTAGATTAGAAATAATAGAGCGACATTTGCGCTAATTACATCTGACGGAATAAGTGATCATCAGATTACAAATGCTTCCTTCTACTATAAATAATTGAGCAGTGCTAGGACCAATTACATCTGAGAGAAATAAGGAGATCAGAGACACAGTAAGGTTTTGCTCAACATCATTTATAACTGGCTATGCCGTGTGGAAGCTTGAATACTTACTTATGTACCCCGATATATTTGGATGTACATGGTAGTTTAGTCTTGCGATTTTGGGCTTCTTCGCGATGTACATGCTGTTGCGGCCAGCTGGGTTCCGCTTGTGGATCACTATCTATATGCTTCAAGCCTTCACCGGTTGATCCGTCGGGAGACATATTAATCCTGGCTGTACAGCTTCCAAACGTCGGCAAACAACCTGCAGTATAATATTGTGGACATTGTAAAATCAATGCATCAAATGTTAAAGTCAGGCAAATGCGACGCCTGATCACGGCATTAATTGACAATCTTGTCATCATCAGCCGTATCTTAGCTTACACCACCATAGCCTCATGTGTGAGCCCGATGCGCATTATAAACGCAGATTTTAAACGCAGTCTAACGACCAGAGTACAGATGCCGGCATCATATCGACTTTACGTTAATTACAATTGCATGGCCCTGAATAGTCAATCACTATGATGTGCAGCATCAGTACAAGCCGAAGTGACGAGACAAACATCAATCACAATATCAACGCAATACAAGCTGTACGACGATAACAATAATTCTATAACGATTATGTGAGCTCGTCCTACCTTCTCCGTACCTTCTAGTCTGATCCGCTGCCCAACGTACGTCCTACTCTGATGGGCTCTAGAGTGGCGACCAATTGCGTTGTTCCACCTGGCAAGTTTTACCACGTCATTAGCAGATCCTCTTTAATACGGACAGGAGGCAATCGCACAGCCCGACACGGTGGATGTATTTTCTAACTGAACGAGTAAATAGATAAATAAACTTGTCCAATTGGAAAACAAAAGGTATGAGTTTCGTAGGGAATCTAGAAGGTGCAAATATGAAGATATTATTACCTTTAATTTGGAAAACAAAAGTATATACTATAAGACATAATGGTATTGAATAAATCTTAATGGCATCTTGAACAACAGGAACCATTTTTTTTCTAAGCTCAAAATGAAAATATATTGTTATTTGCAACCATGTTTGTTTTTTGTGACCAATAGGATCCTTTTGTCGATGAGTAATGTCAATAAAAAATGGATATGACAAGCCTTGGCCCGCAAAAAAGTTTAAGCTCTAATACAAAAAATATAAGAGTTGATATCTAGCATGAGCCTTGTGTGATGTCGTGGCTCGTTATTATACAAAAGATAAGTAGATAACTTCATAAATTTGTGAGGATGTTGTTACGATTAGGCAATATAAATAACAATAGGTTAGTTCACCATTCCACCTTTACTAATTCTATGTTGTTCAAATAGACAACATAAATCTAAATTGTAAACTTTAGGCCATACACTTATTCTCTAAATATGCAAACCCTTGAGCAATTAATGTATTGTTGCTTCATGGTATTATGGAATTATGTTTATCACAATATTTGACTAGAACTATGAAAATATGTTTATCATGGTATTTTTACTGTTGTAGATTTTGTTTATTTGTCTCATGATCACTAACTTATCGCATGAGGCAAATGTGTGACATTGATTGCATTATGCCTGGTAGATAAATAGAAGGTTACTAATGTATATTGTGTTGTGATGAGTAGATGATTAGTTACAATCAAGCAAAAATATCATTTTTAGAGTGCACAATTTTGTGCATAGAGTCTATATGCTCTATAGCATAGAAAAATATTACTAAAATCATTTTCTTATTATGCATCCATTAACACAAGGACTTTGCATGTGCAATGTCATGCACAATAGATTTATTTTTTATGTATTTATTCGATAATACAAAATACTATTTTTTTGTAAAGCGATTAGAATAGAGTGTGTTTTGATTTATTTGCACAAAAGCAAGTCATGCAAAGTTTGGAAAGTGAGAACCATAAAGAGAATGATTTCAATGTATTTTGGGCATAAAAGCTTGATCTAATATTTACCCATATGTGGAGGGAGATTATACCCCATCTTGTATCATGCATGCTTTCTTAATTTCTCCTCTCTCTTGTCTCTATTTTCTTTCTTGCTCGATTTGCTTCTCTTTCAACTTTTGGTTAATAGTTGGTTGTTGTATGGTAAAGGCGTTCAACATTGGTATTAAGTAAGATGATTGGTGGATACATGAACATCAATAAAGAGGCAAACATTCATAATAGAGTATAACACCATCTTCATCAATATCAAGAGGTATAATGTTGTCTATTTATTCAAGTTTTTTTCCCCTGGTTCATGGCTAAAGGCCCTACAAGAGAAAAGCACTATAGACGCACACTGTACACGCGAAAAAGTGGGCGCATTTATAAGCACGTGTATCAGCGCGTCTATTTACTCTAGTATACAGAACGCGTCTATATATCTGCGTTTATAAACGTGCCTATAGATGCGAAAATAAACACACATATTTTTCATTTCTCATAAAGTCCCTAAATATGACCAAATCTCTTAATAGCTAGTATTTGTTTGAATACATTACCAACTTTACTTCTTTCTGAGTATTACAAATATACATCCAATCATTCAAAGCTAATTCTATATATGTGATTTCATGCCCTATATACATCCAATCATACCCTATACAAATGTGATTGGATAGGGCATGATTGGATGTATATACGACATAATTACACCTCGATCATAAGGACGTGATATACATATATAGGATCATAAGGACATGATGTACATGTATAGGGCATACATGTATAGGAAATGATATACATTATCAACTTTACTTCTTTCTGAGTATTACAAATATACATCCAATCATTCAAAGCTAATTATATATATGTGATTTCATGCCCTATATACATCCAATCATACCCTATAGAAATGTGATTGGATAGGGCATGATTGGATGTATATACGACATAATTATCAGAGAAGTGATTGATACATGCACATGTTGCATCTATTGTGCACTTAACCTAGCCATGCCTAACTTATAGATCAAAGGTTGACTTATGCATGTGCAATAGAGAGAGAGAGAGAGAGAGAGAGAGAGAGAGAGAGAGAGAGAGAGAGAAAGAGGGAGGAAGGAAGGGAGAGACCAAAGTGAGAGAGGGAGAGAGAGAGTGATGCTAGGAGGCATATTTCACGGTGGATTCCGTGAGGTTGTACGGTAGATTCCGTAAACTTTGATGACCGGGGCTCATACACAAAGTGGATTCTTTGTGCGAGAAGTTGATGGGGACGCTTGTTCTTTTCGGGCGTTTCATTAATGTAGTGTGTACATGGGTGATTCCATAGCGGGTGATTCCGCAAAATGCATATTAAATTAATAAATGTCTATGAGTTTAGAGTGCGCACTCATAATAAATTAAGGTTAGGATTGATTTCTAACCAGTTGATTTATTTATGTAGCTGAAGACTGCTAGGTATTCACTTTTGTCAGTTTAATTGTATTATTTTACTAACGATTGTGAATGCTTCAGTTGATGTGTAGAGATAGCAGCAGTGGCGGAGGAAAGTATTGGAGGATAGCGAGTATTCGATTTATCACTTATATTTTGATGGGCGCATACCTTAGGCATGGCGCCTATATTTTGTCGCGCCTATTTATTGAGGCATTGGATATTTATTTATTATTTTGTATGCGCATGGGCGCATGATTATGTTATTTGTACTTGGACATTGTATTGGGTATGCCAGACTCTTTGGGCACCGCCCATTAGCTTTATTCCTATTTTATGCTAAAGCAAACTCAAAAGCTAAAAGCTTGCTATTTTGTAATTTGGGCTATTATTTGAGCTTGAAGATGATTAATACATAAAATACATGCTTTGTGGAGCGCTCACACAAGGCATGGGGGGAGATTGCACCCAATTGGTCTCTTGTTCATATCGTGCATGCTTTTTACCTTAAATTTTGTGCAAAAAGTAGAGTTCTTTTATTCTTGGGGACCTTCGGGCATTCACTACGCAAGCGTACAACATCCGATGTGCACGCCAGAGAGAGAGAGAGAGAAGTGATCGATACATGCACATGTCGCATCTGTCGTGCACTTAACCTAGCCATGCATAAACTTATAGATCAAAGGTTAGTCGGTGATTTAAGAGAGTATCCTAACTTTTTAGGGTAGTCCCTTGACTCTCATTAGTCTCAACAAATATGCAGCACAATCAATACAATCAAAGCAAAAGCAAGACATGCATGCCAATTCATAGCGTGAGTAGAATGATGTAAATAAATTGACTTATGCATGTGCAATATATATATATATATATATATATATATATATGTATATATATATATATATGCATATATGTATATATATATATATATATATATATATATATATAAAGAGAGAGAGAGAGAGAGAGAGAGAGAGAGAGAACTGATTAATACACTCACATGTCTCATTTGTTGTGCACTTAACCTAGCCAAGCATAAACTTATAGATCAAATCTTAATCGGTGATTCAAGGGAGTACACTCACTTTTTAGGGTAGTCCCTTGATTCTCATTATTCTCGATGAATATACATCACAATCAATACAATCAAAGCAAAAGCAAGACATGCATGCCAATTCATAGCATGAGTAGATTGATGTAAATCAGTTGGCTTGTGCATGTGCAAGCCATTCCAATCATGTCAAGGTGCACTTATAGCTCACATATAATTTTAGATAAGGTGGACCACATGTAGCCAATGTGCACATGTCCTCTTTTCATCATCTTTAGCCAGTGTGTCCACTTGTTGGTGACTAAAATAGATCACTATAAGGATACTTTGCAATACCAGCAAGCCAACTACAAATCTATTATCTATGAAATGTATAAGTAAATTAACTTGGTTAATTTGATGAGGTCAAGTTTTCCTTCCATGGATAGTGTGGTTGGCTATCTACTTCAAGGTTATGGAAACTTGCAGAAGTCAATGGAGCATCCTAAAAATGACGATACTCTAATTACTATATCAAGTCACTTCATGTACATATCTTTCATTGATTGATGGATAATATGCCTTTCTCTATCTCTTTCGTATACACCTTCATTGCATTATCTCTCTCTAGCTAAAAACCATTTTTGCTTTATCCACCTATTGATACTTGCATGCAATTGTAAGTGGGATGGTCTAGTAAGTCACCACATATGTGCCAATTGACTTGCCAATGTGTTATCTCTTATCCTCAAGCTTTGTTATATATGTCACCACATAGGTCAATTGATTTGCTAGTGTACCATCTCTTATCTCAATATTTTCTATATATTTCATCAATATTCTCAATCAAAAACATCATATCAAGCATATCTTGCATTAATCAAGCAGATTGGCCAACCCAACATAAATGAAATTATATGAATAGCAATGTAGATCAAGATCTTAGCTTAAATCAATGACACCTTTTTGCACAATCACAATCATGTCTATGTAAAAAGTGTGAAATCATTTCAATTATATGTGTTTAAAAGTTCCTAAGCTCTAAAGTTCAATGCTAGGTCATTAGCAAGCACCCCTTGCATTCTCTAAGTACGACCACCAAGTAAGACTACATGAAAAATTACATGAATTTAAATTGTGTTGTTTGTCAGTCATGACCATGATGATTAGTGATCTTCAAAATCAAGAATAACTTTGTGTATGAACATAGTCTAGTTCAAGCTATGAACATAGTCTAGTTCAAGCTATGAAGGTGTTTCAATTACATTTAAAACTTTTTAAGCTTCAAGATTGTGATCATAGTTTATATCAACAAGAAGTTTGTGCCTCAATTTATGCATGTTCATAGTTTGGATCATAGCTCTAGAATTGTTTTATTTTGATGCATGAAGATTTATATGATTCTTCATAGTTTGTCTTTGGATTATGCATGCATTTGGTGATTTCATTTGGTATATATGTCATATTCTCTAAATGCATGCATTGATACTTACAACATGGAGGCAAACATTTTGATATTGAAAGACTAGGAAAGTCATGTCATATTGATCCAAAAACAACCAAAAGCCAGCATCTAATCAGTTTAATTGTTACTGTGCATCTGTCATCGCGTGCAATAAGTATTATATGCGCATATACACGTGCAATTACATGCATCTACAGACGCACTACACAAATATAATTTTTTTTTGAAAAAAGTTATGGCTTTCTTTTCAAACCAATGCTTTCCACGTTTCTTGTGCGTTTTTTGCAGTTCGAGCTCGACATCACTAATCATGTCTAACTATCACTTCATGAAGACAATGAGGGAAGGAAATAAGAGTAAAAAGAGGATGGGAGCAAGGAAGAGCCAAAGAGTAAAGAACAAGAGCCAAACAACAAGGAAAAGAAGAAGATTCAAGCAACTTACCAAGGGAAGGGAGAAGGAGGACAAGGAGCTTACAACCTAGCCACTACCCGTTAAAACAAGCAAAGAAGGTGATATCTTCTTCTCTCTCTCAATCTTGTTTGCTTTCTCTGTCTGTTTGCCTCTCTCTCTCTCTCTCTCTTTACATGCTATAGATTGTCATCTATGGAGTTTTTTGTGCGTTTTTTAACCAAGTTTGAAAAAAATGGTCCGACTGTGCACATCTGTCAGCGCATCCAGATAACAGTGTAGACGCAGGTATAGACGCAAAAATAGATGAGTTGACAGACGAACAAAGAGACCTAGATATAGATGCAGCATGTAATATGTTTTATCTGCACAGGGTAATATGATTTTTCTTGTGTAGATGTGGAATCATGGATCTTCCAGCACTGATCCTGAGTTGGAACGCATGAACAACACCTTATCAGAGTTTTCAAGAGGTGTTAGTAGCTTTTTTGGAGGTTTTCCAAACAAGGAGCAATTCATGGGGGAGATGACCAATTATCCTGGTTGCCCTCCCACTGTAGAGGAGGTTTTCAGTGTGATGTCTAGGACAGCTATCACATCTTTGCCTAGCACTGCCGCACAAACACCAAACCTTGCCACACCTCTACTAACAGGTACTCCATGCACTATGCATACACACAGATTAGTTAATGCATAGAGATCAGTTTAAGTACATGAATTGGCTGAAGCACGTGCATCTGCAGAAGCACGTGCATCGAGTGAGGTAGAGGATAGTGCCCATCGAGAGAGGAGGGAGAGTCGTACGGGAGGACGAGGGCTTTGTGGGGGTTGCCTAGGAGGTGGCTCTCGATTACCCTCATCGGGAAATGAGAGAGGTGAGCCTCCACAAATGTACTACTCTGTCACTATTGTTGGTGGTATCTTGCATGACTCTGAGGGGAGGGAAGTGATAGCCTACTTGAGGAGTGTTGTGCATGCCACATACAAAGATTTCATGATTCCCTTCAAGCACCAAAAAAATGATTTGTGGCAAGAGGTGCTGCGGGCAATACATAGAAGGTACCCTAATCTCGAGAATCATGATTCTCAGATGATTGGGGATGGTCAAAGGTGAGAGACGCGCTTCATAACAAGAGGTCTCACCTTATGACGCGCGCCAAGGAGTCACTGCGGAGACAAGAGCAAGGGCGCCCTTGATATGGCCAACCACCCAATTGCCATTGCAGGGAGTGGAAAGAGGCCAAGAAGAGAGCAGCGGAGAAAATGACAAGTCGCCAGCATGCAAAGGCACGATGTATCCAGATGGCAACCATGGGATCGTCGCACTATGGATTGGGTGGCAGCGAGTCATGGGAGGCTGAGTTTGTAAGTATTATTTGATTTTTAAAAAAATTAAATTTTGTCATTTGTTTCACTTCATTATGTAGTGTGTTCTAATATGTTTTATCATATTGTTGGTAAGATGCCTACTCCTAGAGAGATAGGCTACCATCGAGATCATAACCGGGCATCCACTTGGCAGCATTTCTACGAGGAGGGACTCATCACAGAGAAGCAATATAATCGTGCCATGGGGATTCCACAACTTGAAGAGGTATGTTTTATTTTTTACATGAAAAGTATAGGTAACTCTAATTTATTGTTTGTAATGGTATTTATATACCTTAATCCTTTGTGTAGACGAACCCTGATGTAGTTGAGGATAGGGAAGGGGGGACTAGCAGTAGCGGTGGTGGCAACGGCAGCGGCAGTGGTAGCAATGATGATGTCTCTTCTGAGGAGATGTAGAGGAGCCCCATGCATGCATGCCTCCACTTGGCTTGTAGTTTTCATTTTTTATATGTATTACTTTCAGCTAGTACTTGCGACCATAACCATACTTGAGGTCACAAGAACTAGAATTCATCATATAAAAATGTTTCATCTATATATCTGAAATTTCGTATTCTACATACATTGTTTTGTTTTCAGTACAAAAATCTTCGAAATAATTTTTCTCTGTTTTCCCGAAGCATACAATTTGATGTTGATGGGGGGGAAAAAAACCAGAGAGCATGTGGCTTGCAAAGCCACATGCTCTCAGGTTTTTTTTTTCACACATCTGTTTTGCACATCTATCAGCGCGTCTAACTTGCAGAATAAATGCATGTCTATTCTCGTAAAAAACTTGCATAGTAAGCGCTTTTTTAGATGCGCATATACATACATGTACAGACGCACAATATGAATATATCCACTTTTTTATAAATATGATTATATATTTGCGTAGCGCGTCAATACGCGCATCTATATGCACGTCTATATAGGCATGTAACTCTCACTATAAGCGTGCTTTTAGACGCGAAAATTTAGACATAGCAGTAGACGCGGTAATAAACGCGCCCGACATTTTTTAACACAGTTCAAATATTGCGTCTACAAGTGCGTCTATGGAGCCTTTTTGTTGTAGTGAGGGTTCTCCACTTGTCTTTTAACTTAGTGGTATCAAGATTATGTAAAGAGAGATATTTTTAAAAAACAAATCCTATACAATTGATTTATACTGAAGCTTCCTTGTCTTCTTGATTAAAATCATGGTTATTTGAATATTTATTTTAAAACAAGCATTGTCTTTCATAGGCATGAAGGCTATAAGGCTTATTGGCTAAGCTTTTATCAAAGGCTTCATGTGCCTCCATACATACGTCACTTCAATCACCATTTACTACTTTGTACCCTCATTTTATACATGATTCATTGTCAATGTCCATGCACTTGGAATGAGGGAAAGGTTGTTGTATTTTAATCTCCACAATCAGGTTGTGAATCAGATAAGTTTGAGTCCACAACGAACTGGCCAAGCAGGACAACAAAAGAAACCACTCCCATCTTGGTTTTGAGAGAGAATGTTGTTTTTCCCACTAAAGAGAGAGAGAAGGATCATTCGTTATCGATCACTTTCTACTCTGCAATGCACATCCTAAAACAATCTTCTACCACACTGTCATTATGTAATTGAAGTTGCTAGCAAGTTGGACAATCATCATCATTTTTGCATCATAGTAGGCCGTCGACTTATTTGGATTAAGCTTTTTCAAAGCCTAAAGCTTTACGCTTTAAAGCTTAAAGTTTTTCTTTTCTTTATCATCAATGGGAAATGGCTTTCTAGGAGGGGAGCATTAAATTAATCCCCTTCTTCCACAAAAGGGTTATTTTCTACTTAATGCCTTGCTAATCACATTTAAGGTGTTATTGCAAATAAGTATTTTTAGTTCAATTTCCACATACAAGAAGTATTCTTAAGCCTTTATCTCTACTACTCTCATGCAAATCTTTCTCTTGCTTGGGAAAAACTCCCACAAGCTAATCAAGCCACCAAGGATAAACATTTGCCTCCCATGCTGTCAATTTGCTCTCATACCATACTAGAGAATACACAACATTCTTGTCGAGGTGGATATCAATCCACTCTTTGGTGAATTCCAGATCTGTATCTGACCTCTTCTCTTCTTTACATTGTAGTATCCACCTACTACATTTTTCGATACAAATGACTCCATAATTATCAAAGGAATTACCACCATAAGAGAGGAAAGTATTACTTCTCATACATAACCGTCATAATAAACCTATAAATCACATGTTTGGCTAGATACACAAGGTTTGGAAGTTTCTCTATAGTGTTTGAAGACTTCACTCCATACAAGTGATGTACAAAAGCGGACATACATTTTAAAAACTTAACATTGGCACATACATTAAGAAAAAACTCAAGAAAGAAATATCAATGTATTGCATTGTGTGAACTTGGATGACATGATTCTTCAAGTTAAGGTTGAAGAACTCCTCAAATGATTCTGACTATTGTGGACCTTTTACTTGAATCCCTTTGGATGTATAGCACTACCTCCAAATGCAAATGACCCCAATATGTCTCTTTCTTCATGTAGATCCAAAAGAGCTTATAATCACCCAAGTGAGGGTATTGGGGATATTTAGACTTTGTAAAACTCATAAGATGCAACAGTAGTTTTTTCCTGCAATGCCCACCAATATGCATAATAGGAAGCAGTTGAGCAAAAAGAAACATGGAAACAACTTCTGTTTTGAATGTAAATTACTTCTCTAGAGAGAATTTTCATCTTGTGAGACAATATAATTTGTCTCTTGTGATCTTTAGCATGCTCACATCATCCCACCTTGTAGGCTAAATAACAACCTAAAGAAATCATCCCCATTTTGGGTCTTGGCAATCCATAAGTATTTGTAATTCATATCCTTGAGGCACTCCTCTTACACTCTTATAGCCTTATCTAAATCTATATTCCTCTTTGTCTCATCTATACCAAGAGCCTCAACCTTTGCAAATTCTATTGAGATGATGGCGTGGAATTCATCTTATCATCCTGAAACATAAATAAAATTATATCCAGAGATAGAAAAGCACATTCTATATGAGAGAGCTAGAGATAGAAGAGTGCCTTCCATATAAGCAAAGATATTAAACCACAAGGAGAGTTATACCATATGGAGTGGCACAATGATCATACCTTCCCTCTATACTCATCTCAACCTCAACCCAGATCGTCATGTCTTAGCTCAATCTTTCTAGAATGGATTCTTTGTTTACAATACCAAAATTTAGCAACATGTACACAACATGTGCAATATTTGGAGAAACATGTGCCCTAGAAATAGTATTGAAAGAAAACATAAGAATAACATGAGAATGTTTTCATAATAATCATAAGAATAACATGAAAGAAAACATAAGAATAACAATGAGAAGAATAGTTGAAGGAAGAAGACTTACACATTGGTGGTATCCAATGCAAATAATAGCTTTGCTTCCTTCTTCTTTGACACCTCAAAGAATTGACACTGCACACAAATGTGCTATTGAGCATTCTCGGAGTACTCTATAATTCAAGCTTGACTTATATAAGAATGGGATACAAATATTCAATGCTTACATATATAAGGGACAAAGTATGAATAAGTACTTACTTTCTTTGTTGCATCTCCACCATGTTTTTAGCATATGGTTCACATCCCAAACCAATAACGTCTTGCCCTTATGGTCTTGCGAGTCTCTCCCAAGAGCCGTCTCAAACTCCTCATTTCTTTGATGCAAAATTGGGCCTCATTCAACTGGATTTTGGATGTCATAGGCATGGTCTCTCCTCTAGGACCCACAAGTGACACAAGGAAGTATTTGGTAGTCTCAAGATAACTAGTGGAATCAAAGTAAGCAATTGACCCAATGAGCATCATCTATCACAAATGTGACTATGTCATGAGCCACAACTCTACAAAGAGACACGATAGGAGGCATTGTACTTACCAGTCTAGCTGTGCCTGAAAACATGATCGGTATGATCTCTTAGATTAGAAATAATAGAGCGACATTTGCGCTAATTACATCTGACGGAATTAGTGATCATCAGATTACAAATGCTTCCTTCTACTAGAAATAATTGAGCAGTGCTAGGACCAATTACATTTGAGAGAAATAAGGAGATCAGAGACACGGTAATGTTTTGCGCAACATCATTTATAACTGGCTATCCCGTGTGGAAGCTTGAATACTTACTTATATACCCGGATATATTTGGATGTACATGGTAGTTTAGTCTTGCGATTTTGAGCTTCTTCGCGATGTACATGGTGTTGCGGCCAGCTGGGTTCCGCATGTGGATCACTATCTATCTGCTTCAAGCCTTCACCGGTTGATTCGTCGGGAGACATATTGCTCCTCGCTGTACAGCTTCCAAACGTCGGCAAACAACCTGCAGTATGATATTGTGGACATTGTAACATCAATGCATCAAATATTAAAGTCAGGCAAATGCGACGCCTGATCACGGCATTAATTGACAATCTTGTCATCATCAGCCGTATCTTAGCTTACACCACCATATCCTCATGTGTGAGCCCCATGCGCATTATAAACGCAGTCATGGTTTCGAGTATACATTAGTAACGCATCACTAACGATGAGAGTACAGATGCCGGCATCATATCGACCTTACGTTAATTACAATTGCATGGCCCTGAATGGGCAGCATCAGTACAAGCCGAAGTGGCGAGACAAACATCAATCACAATATCAGCGCAATACAAGCCGTACGACGATAACCATAATTCTATAACGATTATGTGAGCTCGTCGTACCTTCTCCGTACCTTCTAGTCTGATCCGCTGCCCAACGTACGTCCTACTCTGATCGGCTCTAGAGTGGCGACCAATTGCGTTGTTCCACCTGGCAAGTTTTGCCATGTCATCGGCAGATCCTCTTACTACGGACAGGTGGCAATCGCACAGCCCGACACGGTGGATGTATTTTCTAGCTGAACGAGTAAATAGATATATAAACTTATCTAATTGGAAAACAAAAGGTATGAGTTTCGTAGGGAATCTAGAAGGTGCAAATATGAAGATATTATTACCTTTCATTTGGAAAACAAAAGTATAAGGCATAATGGTATTGAATAACTCTTAGTGGTATTTTCAACAACAGGAACCATTATTTTTCTATGTTCAAAATGAAAATATATTGTTATTTGCAACCATGTGCATTTTCCTGACCAAAGGCTTCTATTGTTGATTAGTGTCGATAAAAAATGGATATGACAAGCCTCGGCCCGCAAGTTTAAGCTCCAATACAAGAAACGTAAGAGTTGATATCTAGCATGAGCCTTGTGTGATGTCCTGGCTCGTTATTATACAAAATATAAGTAGATAACTTCATAAACTTGTGAGGATGTTGTTATGATTAGGCAATATAAATAACAATAGGTTAGTTCACCATTCCACCTTTACCAATTACATGTTGTTCAAATAGACAACATAAATCTAAATTGTAAACTTTAGGCTATACACTCACTCTCTAAATATGCAAACCCTTAAGCAATTAATGTATTGTTGCTTCATGGTATTATGGAATTATGTTTATCACGATATTTGACCAAAACTATGAAAGTATGTTTATCATGGTATTTTACTATTGTAGATTTTGTTTATTTGCCACACGATCACTGACTTATCGTACGAGGCGAATGTGTGATATTGAACGCATTCTGCCTAGTAGATAAATAGAAGGTTACTAATGTATGTTGTGTTGTGGTGAGTAGATGATTAGTTAGAGTCAAGCAAAATTAGCATTTTTAGAGTGCACAATTTTGTGCATGGAGTTTATATGCTCTATAGCATAGAAAAATATTACTAGAATCATTTTCCTATTATGCATCCATTAACACAAGGACTTTGCATGTGCAATGTCATGCACAATAGATTTATTTTTTATGTACTTATTCGTGAATACAAAATACTATTTTTTTGTAAAGCTATTAGAATAGAGTGTGTTTTGATTTATTGCACAGAAGCAAGTCATGCAAAGTGTGGAAAGTGAGAAACATTAAAAAGAATGATTTCAATGTATTTTGGGCACAAAAGCTTGATCTAATATTAGAAATACATGCATGGGGGAGGTGCTCACCCATGCATCGAGGGAGATTATACCCCATCTTCTATCATGCATACTTTCTCAATTTCTCTTCTCTCTTGTCTCTATTTTCTTTCTTGTTCAATTTATTTCTCTTTTAACTTTTGGTTAATAATTGGTTGTTGTATGGTAAAGGCATTCAAAATTGGTATTAAGTAAGGTGATTGGTGGATACATCAACATCATTACAGATGCAAGCATTCATATTAGAGTATAACACCATCTTCATCCATATGAAGAGGTATAATATTGTCTATTTATTCAAGTTTTAGTCCCTTGGTTCATGGCTAAAGGGTTCTCCACTTGTGTTTTAACTTACTGGTATCAACATTATGTAAAGAGAGATATTTTTTAAAAACAATTTCTATACGAATGATTTATAGTGAAGCTTTTTTGTCTGCTTGATTATAATCATGGTTATTTGAATATTAATTTTAAAACAAACATTGTCTTTCATAGGCATAAAGCCTATAAGGCTTATTGGCTAAGCTTTTATCAAAGGCTTCAAGTGCCTCCATACATACAGCACAACAATCACCATTTATCACTTTATACCCTCATTTTATACATGATTCATTGTCAATGTCCATGCAGTTGGAATGAGGGAAGAGGTGTTGTATTTTAACGTTCACAATTAGGTTATGAATCAGATAAGTTTGAGTCCACAATGAGCTCACCAAGCAGGACTACAAAAGAAACCACTCCCATATTGGTTTTGAGAGAGAAGGTTGTTTTCCCAACTAAAGAGGGAGAGAAGGATCATTCGCTATCGATCACTTTCTGCTCTGCAATGCACATCCTAAAACCACGTTCTGCCACTGTCATTATGTAATTGAAGTTGCCAGCAAGTTGGACAATCATCATCATTTTAGCATCATAGTAGGCCATCGACTTATTTGGATTAAGCTTTTTCAAAGCCTAAAGCTTTACGCTTTAAAGCTTAAAGTTTTTCTTTTCTTTATCATCAATGGGCAATGGCTTTCTAGGAGGGGAGCATTAAATTAATCCCCTTTTTCCACAAAAGGGTTTTTTTTACTTAATGCCTTGCTAATCACATTTAAGGTGTTATTGCAAATAAGTATTTTTAGTTCAATTTCAACATACAAGAAGTATTCTTAAGCCTTTATCTGTACTACTCTCATGCAAATCTTTCTCTTGCTTGGGAATAACTCCCACAAGCCAATCAAGCCACCAAGGATAAACCTTTGCCTCCCATGCTATCAATTTTCTCTCACACAATACTAGAGAATACACAACATTCTTGTTGTGGTGGATATCAATCCACACTCTCGTGAATTCCAGATCTATATCCAACCTCTTCTCTTCTTTACATTGTAGTATCCACCTACTACATTCTGGATACAAATGACTCCATAATTATCGAAGCACTTATCACCATAACAGAGGAAATGATTACTCCTCATGCATAACTATCATAATAAACCTATAAATTGTATGTTTGGCTAAATACACAATCTGTGGAAGTTTCTCTATAGTGTTTGAAGACTTCACTCCATATAAGTGATGTACAAAAGCAGACATACATTTTAAAAACTTAACATTGGCACATAGATTAAGAAAGCACTCAAGAAAGCAATATAAATGTACTGCATTGTGTGAACTTGCATGACATGATTCTTCAAGTTAAGGTTGAAGAACTCCTCAAATGATTTTGACTATTGTGGACCTTTTACTTGAATCCTTTTGGATCTATAGCACTACCTCCAAATGCAAATGAGCCCAATATGTCTCTTTCTTCATGTAAATCCAAAAGAGCTTATAGTCACCCAAGTGAGGGTATTGGGGATATTTAGACTTTGTAAAACTCATAAGATGCAACAATAGTTTTTTCCTGCAATGCCCACCAATATGCATAAATAGGAAGCACTTAAGAAAAAAGAAACATGCAGAAAACTTTCCTTTTGAATATAAATTACCTCTCTAGAGAGAATTTTGATCTTGTGAGACAATATAACTTGTCTCTTGTGATCTTGAGCATGCTCCCATCATCCCACCTTGTAGGCTAAATAAAGAAATCATCCCCATTTTGGGGATTGGCAATGCATAAGTATTTGTAATCCCTATCCTTGAGGCACTGCTCTTACACTCTTATAGCCTTATCTAAACGTATATTCCTCTTTGTCTCATCTATACCAAGAGCCTCAACCTTTGAAAATTCTGTTGAGATGAAGGCATGTAATTCATCCTATCATCCCAAAACATAAATAAAATTATATATCCAGAGATAGAAAAACACATTCTATATGAGAGAGCTAGAGATAGAAGAGTGCCTTCCATACAAGCAAATATATTAAACCACAAGGAACATGTACATAGCATGTGCAATATTTGGAGAAACATATGCCCTAAAAATACTATTGAAAGCAAACATAAGAATAACATGAGAATGTTTTCATAATAATCATAAGAATAACATGAAAGCAAACATAAGAATAACAATGAGAAGAATAATTGAAGGAAGAAGACTTACACATTAGTGGTATCCCATGCAAATGTTTTCATAATAATCATAAGAATAACATGAAAGCAAACATAAGAATAACAATGAGAAGAATAGTTGAAGGAAGAAGACTTACACATTAGTGGTATCCCATGCAAATAGTAGCTCTGCTTCCTTTTCCTTTGACACCTCAAAGAATTGACATTCCACACAAAAATGCTATTGAGCATTCTCAAAGTAATCTGCCTTCCATACAAGCAAAGATATTAAACCACAAGGAACATGTACACAGCATGTGCAATATTTGGAGAAACATATGCCTTAGAAATACTATTGAAAGCAAACATAAGAATAACATGAGAATGTTTTCATAATAATCATAAGAATAACATGAAAGCAAACGTAAGAATAACAATGAGAAGAATAGTTGAAGGAAGAAGACTTACACATTAGTGGTATCCCATGCAAATGTTTTCATAATAATCATAAGAATAACATGAAAGCAAACATAAGAATAACAATGAGAAGAATAGTTGAACGAAGAAGACTTACACATTAGTGGTATCCCATGCAAATAGTAGCTCTGCTTCCTTTTCCTTTGACACCTCAAAGAATTGACATTGCACAAAAAAATGCTATTGAGCATTCTCAAAGTAATCTATAATTGAAGCTTGACTTATATAAGAATGGGATACAAATATTCAATGCTTACATGTATAAGGGACAAAGTATGAATGAGTACTTACTTTCTTTGATGCAACTCCACCATGTTTTTAGTCTATGGTTCCCATCCCAAACCAAGAACTTCTTGCCCTTACGGTCTTGCGAGTCTCTCCCAAGAGCCATCTCAAACTCCTCATTTCTTTGACATCAAATTGGGCCCCACTCAACTAGATTTTGGATGTCATAGGCATGGTCTCTCCTCTAGGACCCACAACTGACAGAAGGAAGTATCCGGTAGTCTCAAGATAACCAGTGGATTCAAAGAAAGCAATTAACCCACTGAGCATCATCTATCACAAATGTGATTATGTCATGAGCCACAAATCTACAAAGAGAAACAATAGGAGGCACCGATGTCGTGGCGCTTTGTGTCCACCACTGCAAACTTAAGGGCGCAATTTTTCACCAAGAATTTGAACACATTAGTCAGTGTCATTAGGAATTTATTTTCCATTGTGTATGTCTTTTTGTTTGCATTCTGCATGACGACGAACGAGCACATGTAGATAGGGTAGGCACATTTGCTTCAATATTTTTGTGTGGAAGCATTGTTTGTTTGATTGCATTGCATGGATTTTAATTTGCATTTTTCAAATCACATGAATGATTGGGCACAAAGTTCTCTTTCAAAACATATCCTTGCTAGGGCACATTACATGAAAAAAGATTTGCATGAAGAGATATTTGGGTTCTCAATGTTACAGGCTTTGTTGAAGTATCAAAAATATGATGGAATTTGATATGATTCAAAGATTGAAGGTATTGGGGAATTTCATTTGAATAAGAGATGGACTTTTGCCAATGCCTAGAACATCAAAGCGAGACCTGACTTACAAAAAGCACAACCCTTGCCTTTTTTTTCTTATGGAAAAGAAGCATCATCTATTCTGCTCTATTCTTTCATTTCACATGTATCTTCTCAACATTGCCAATATGATCTCTATTCTAGAAGAGAGCTATGGGTTGAAAGCTCTAAAGAAGAGTACTCAGCCTATAAAGGGGACAAGGATCGATTCTTTCTTACATTTTCTATGTCATGTATCTTATTTTCTTGTCAGCGGTGGTGATTACCGTCGACCTTGCAAAAGCAGTTGAGGCAGACATGTGTTGCATCATATTTTTCTGGCTATGATATTTGCAGTTGCTTTGGCAATTATGGAGCTATTAGGCATTGTGCTATTTACAATTCTGTATTATGCATGTAAGGCCTATCATCACGAAGGCCAATAGAGAAATTTGCACATTCTGAACATCTCGGAGCCTATGCAGGAGAATATGTGAATTTCAGAGCACATTGAAACCGATCTGTGACTTCGGCCAAGTTTAAGGAGCTTTGCTCTAACCATCTGGACACTCCAGTCGAGAATACCATGAAGGATGAAAAACTAAGTTTTAATGATATGAAGGAGGTTATCCTAGTGGGAGGCTCCACAAGGATACTAGTTGTACAAGAGTTGGTCAAGAGAAGGATTGGCAACGATCCAAATTTCGTAGCCAGAGAAGACACAGGGCCTCATTGCAGCAAGGTAGACGACATACGCATTGATGATGTGAAGGTGGCGAAAAGAAAACAATTAAAGCTTTAAAAATCTTTAGACGTTTAGAGCTTAAAATTTTTAACCTACTAAATGTATTTCTTTTTTTTTTCTAAATGCTTAAAGCTTTTAAAGCTTAGCTTTAAAAAAACTAGAGCAAAAAGCCCACTCAATGTGTGGAAGGAAAGACTATATATGGAGGGTAGAAGAGGTGCAAGGCCCTCCTACATCTCTCCATGAAGACCACACATAAGAGACTCTTCAATCGAGCTTAAAGTTCATTGCTTCTTTAAAGCTTTGCCATCAAGTTCGAAGGCACTGGCTTGAGGTTGAGCATTGAGCCCCTTGCCTACTTTGAATATTTCATTATCCAGTCACTTATGAAGGTGGCTTGAGTTTGAGCTTGGTGATTGTTGCCTTCCTTGAAGATCTTTCCATAAATCATGATTTCCACCTTTTTCTCTTCTCTCTTAGTTTGATATTTTGATATTGTCTTCCAATTAGGGAGCAATATTTTGGTTACTTAAAAGATACATGACAAATTTCTCTACATCGACCTCATCGTCTTTACTACGCGACTTCATATCAATAACAATTTATCATCACAAATTCAATTTCAAGCTCTTCATATGACTTTCGAGTCTTTTGATATTGTATCTTGTCTATATCTTTAATCAAATAACTTGTTTTCTCATTTGTCTTGAATCTAAAATTCTTCTAGATAAATATTTTACGTTGAGTACTCCCATGAAAAAGCATCCCTACAACGAGCGACTTTCACGAACACCCGCACGAACTCCATGCCACATTTGGTGAATCCAACATGAAAGCATCGCTTCTGATTATCAAGATAGGAGACTCTTTGATTAATCGATATTCTTCATCGATTACTTCTTCCTTTTTGACTGATGAGATAAAGACTTTATTACAAACTCTCTCTTTAGCCATGATAATGCAAAATCAGGAGATGCAATTATCTATGCAACAATAGAGTAGCAGTTGAATCAATGACTGTTGCATCAAGAAGAGGAGTATATGCATGGTGCGACCAATGTGATTGAGGCTATGGTTAGTGAGAGAAAATGATTTGTTGGTTGGAATGTATCAGCCTACATTAAAGCCAGATGTGGTTCTTCAAAGTTTTGACCAAGTGGAGAAACTATTTCTTACAGCTTGTCACACCTGCTTTGCGGGCTAGAGTGACAAATTTTTTCTACAGGACTCCAACTCCGATTCTTTCAAGAAAGCTCTAAAGGGAGCTCATGCTTAACCCCCAAGACCCAGGGACCGCTTATTGTTCAAGTGTTTCAAGGGAGCACTAATGGTTACCTCTCACATAGTCGATGTGCTATCCCTCTCTACGAGTGTATTGAGCTTACCTTAATGCCCAAATCAGTTGTCTCCTCTCTCAAGCACACCGGTAGCTCCACATTTCTTGATAAAAGCTCAAGCATTCTCAAGCCTGTAAAATATTACATGGCGCATCAAACAGAATCTGAGAAAGAGATAGAGAGTACACAACAGATAAGAGGAGAATCAGTAAATTCTTTAACTTCAAACAACTGATACAAAGATGGCTCTGTCCACCCGTGCGCTTCCACTGTGTGAAGCTTAGATGGTGATCTAGACAGAAGATAGGTGAAGAGCTTAAGGCTAGCTGGAACAACAACTCTGACAGGGTGAAAGATAAGTGTGAGATGGCTGCGAAGGGGTTTAGCTTTTATAGCCTGCGAAGGTCGTTAGGTCGGCCTGCTGACCGACCTACCATATGAGCCTCCACTAGTTGGACAGGGAATATTCCATGGAATATTCCCTTTACCATCAGGGCCGGGGGCGCTGCCCCAGGACACTCGCCAGGCCCCGGACCCCACAATAGGGGCCCCTTTTAACTCCCTTACACCGCAACTCGATGCAATGCGCCTCGAGTTGCTACTAGCTTAACCACTCCGTCTAACCCACAGATTAGACCCACAACGGTCACCTTTTTGCCATCCGGTCACATAGACCTCATCTGATATACAAGTGAGGACTCCACCAATGTCCAGGCTCACACTTGGCTTCTCCTCATAATGGGGGCCTTACAACTTTGAGCACCATGGATCATTGGTAGCACCTAATGAGGGTGGGGCATTGATCATATCTAACAAAGCCTCCACCTCCATGCTCCATCCTCCATAGCCGTGTGTGAGACAAGAGAAGAGAAGAGAATAAGAAGAGAGAAGATGGTGGAGAGCTTCATCTCCTTGATCCCTCACCCTCACACACTCACTCCCTCACACTCTCACACTTCCTCTCTCAAGCACACAAAAGCAAGCACGGAAGGGAAGAGAAGAAGAAGAGTCCACTTTGCCACACAGAAACGAATGAGCTCTCATTCCCTTTTTGAATTGTATATACATGCCCTAAAATCCCATGGGTATCCATCCTCTTTTTACATGTTGAACCGTGGCCTAGGCCCTTTTTCCCTTTGCCCTAACTTCCTAGCTTAGTCCTACTACTCGTTCATGGTAACAAATTGCATAAGATTGAGCCTGACGCTCTTTTATAGAGATTTTGGTTGTGCCTTTATATTTAAAGGTGTGCCTTCTTGCTTTTGGCTTCTTGTAGCTTCCATGGTTGTGTCTTGGACTGATGGTGGTTGTTCCCATGCTTTTAGATTTTTTTCGGTTCACTCCCTTGTAGGGCGCATTTTCCTTTTTCCTACCGTGTAATTTTTCTCTTGATGCCTCTTTTTCACTTCCTTTGCTTTGCAATAAACATTATGCCCTCCTAGTTGAGTGCCAGTCCCATGGCACTACTGGAGGGTGGTGAGTCGGACAGTGTTGCTAGGGTAGCCAGGTGGCTTTTTGAGTTTGTATACAAGCCCTGGTTGAGGGTGTGTTGGAGGGATTTATATCTTTGAAAGGCTTTTTGTGTTTGTATATGAAACGTACTTGAGGGTGTGTTGGAGTAATTTATGCCTTTGAAATTTAACATCGAGTCGAACAGATCCTTCTATTGGCCCTCCATGATTGTCTTATATTGCGTTGTTCCAAATGAGATTCTTCATTCACTTTTCAATAGTTCCATGACACTACTGGGTGGGGAGTCGAAAGGTGTTGCTGGGGTAGCCATGTGGCTTTTTGAGTTTGTATACGAGCCCTGGTTGAGGGTGTGTTGGAGAGATTTATGTCTTTGAATTTGAACATCAGGTTGGACGGATCCCTCTGCTAGCCCTATTCGATTGTATTATCTTGTGTTGTTCCAAATGAGCTTCTTCATTCATTTTTTAACTTGGATTGTTGCATCCAATCCCCCTACTTTCTTGCACTTGCATGGTGACATTATCGCATAAGATGGGGAGTGCATTGCATGGATAATACAGCTCTAGAGATGGTGGTCGGGGCCTTTGTTTGTACCTAGAAAGAAAATAAGGTGCACTACCTGGGGGTTTGCTTAGTTTATTCCTGGTGGATGGTTTTTTGTTGATGAGACTGGGCGTAAGCCTAGGCGCTGTCTCTCATTTGAGGATTTAGTTTGTGCATAAGAGAGGTGCACAACGTGTAGCTTAGGGAGACATGTCTAAATAACTGTAGGCGAGTGCTACCTCTCTCAGCGTGTCCTGCCCTTGATGTGCCCTAAGCATGTGTCATGGGGAATCAAAAGGGATAGGGGTTAGACACACCGACCGACCGAGGCCACTGGATGCACCTAGCTTGAGAACCCCCAGATGCAATGACTATGACCCCTATGCATCCTAGTATGTCTACGTGTGATATCATTTTTCATTTCCATGTTCTATGATTGCCTTTTTGCATTATATCTCCTTGTATTTCTTCTTCTTCTTCTTCTTCTTTTTTGCTCAAGTTACGTAGTTGTGACAGAATTTATTCTTCATTATCGGAGTGACCTAGAGAAGGCGGCCTAATATATTTGTTAAGGAATTGGTGGCTTTGAAGGTACCTCTTGAGGTTTAGGCAGATTTGAAGGGTGGTGGTGGACTGGAATTGATGATTGCAGTGGGTGAAGCAATTTTCATTCATATCCTCTAGAAGAGCTAAGAAAAATGAAGATAATAGAGCAGCTCGCATCATTAGTCGAGCCATCCTGCAACTATCTATAGCATTAGGATCAAAATGTAGTACTGCAAGGCTACGCTCCTACGAGGTGGGGTCTTGCCTAAGGAGCATCCTAGGCAGTCTAAGGTAATTACAAGTAGTAATAAAGGCAGGGTCAGGACATGAAGAGAACTCATTGGTAAAGTGGATTAGTGTATCATACAAGTTCTTTGATGTGAAGATGAGGGCATCTTCATATGTAGTACAATGAGGATTATAGATTATAGGAAAATTTGAGCGGTTGTGGATACTAGAGTCAAAATACACTCCCATCCTTTGAGGTTAAGGCATAAAGGTTGGGTCATTCTACTCGAAGGGTTGAGTGTTGCAAAAGGTCATCCAAGTGTCCAGGTTGGAGTCATAGACCCTTCTTCTCCATGTAGGTTGATATTTGTAGCCAAGCACACGCCTTGATATTTCAAAAACCTTATTTTGCCAAATTTTGGCATCTTCAGTGCCCATAATGTGGGATTTTACTCTCTCCCCTCAAGCCATTTTTGTTCAAACCTGCTTCCGATGTTAATGACCTCCTCCACTACGTTGATGGGCGAAACCCTTCGCAAGGTGGTAGGGAACTGGAAGTTAAAGTCAAAAAGACGGCTCCACCTTTCTTGCCTCTCCCAGGTCACAAGGTTGGCATGGAAGCTTACTAGAGAATCATCCTCGTATGGTGGGATAGGTGCCTGGGGTGCCCTAACTCGCTTGGCATTCCGTTTTCTCCTTGTCTCCTCCACCATTTGTCTTCTTCTTTCCCTTAGTGCCGCCTTTCTTTCTGCAGAGGTGTCTGCGTGCTACTACTCTTCAGGCTGCAAGGAAGGAGGCGATGGGAGAAGCTCTTCTTCGTGTGGTCCCATTCCAAAGTTCACATCCATGTCTCTCTCCTAGCTTGGCTCCTCCTGCTCTTCTTCGATGAACTCGAGTACGTCCACTTCCTATGACGTAAGGCCTGCCAATAGAAGATAATGGTATTGCTCTTCCAACCTTGGGTCAACTCTGCTAGGTTGTGGCGGCATTTGCAGTCCTTCTTTCAATGCTCTATGAGTCATTCCTAGTTTGCTTTTCATTGTCTCTATGGACTCTCCCTTCTCTGCCTGGGTGACGTCCAATAGGATATCTAAAAAGGCACATTGTCGTGCCGCTACGCGCACACCATGTAAAAAAATCTAGAGTGTGGCTTTCTTATTGATTAAGAGAGCCAATGCCATTTAAGACATTAGTTTTAGTATCTATGGTTCAAAAATATTAGATTTTTAGCCAATTTTTAATATTTTAGATATTATCTCTTGTAAAAATCTATAAAACTCTAGACAATTAGTAGATTAGAATGACATGTAAAAGAAAGCATGCTTTCAGCCGATTTGAGAGGATTTTATGTAAAAAGAGAGATTGACAAAATCGCCGACGCACGATTGCTGTTTTCAAGCAATGAACAACCCTCGGAAGGGGGAGATGAAGGAGTGATCTGGTAGAATTCTGGCCATGTAGGCTGGTATTTTACCTCCCTTTTGGAGCCAATGGAAGAAGTAGATTAGCAATCTGAGTAGCATAGAGGAAGGTATTATTTTATACATATGTTTGACTATTAGAGTTATATCTTCTCATAGTGTTGAAAGAAACTAACAAGCTTCATCTCTATTAGTATTCTTCTACATTTCTGATTCTTTTTTGGAGTATTCTTCTACGTCTTCAATTTCTTTAGACCTCTTCTCTTCTCTCTTCTCTTCTCTCTACTCCTCTCCCTGAATCTACCTTTACCTTGCTCTCTCTTACCCTCATGGTGGACTCTCAACACCAAACGCACCGACACTGTGTTAGGGAAAGTTTATGCTATCATCAAAGGTGAATTTTGGAAGATATTTAGTTTTATTTGAGGCTAATACCTTCAACCATATTCAAAGAATTAGCTACAACATTGTTGGATTTTACTCTCTCCCCTCAAGCTTTTGTCCCTAACAGTCTACGTTGAATGTAATCATGCAAAGTTTATTCATGCTATGGCATCATTTATGAATGATGGGATGCATAGTTGTTTATGAAACATGACAACATATTGTACTTGATTTTTTAATTTGTGATTGCTCTTATAAACAAGAAAACAAGCTTGATTTGAGATAATACTCTTGTGATCTTTGCTAAGAACATGTAGTTGGAAGCTCTATTAACATCTTCAAGAACATGGCTTGAAACCTTCAACCCTTCTCTTATCTCTACCATCTCCGAAGTCTAAGCTCTTAAACCCCCATACATTCTTCTCTTCCCAAACTCCTGTGGTAACCTTCAACCCTACACACTGCCACATTGGTGAACTCGACATGAAGGTTGGTGTAAAAGGACTCCAAGATAGGAAATTCTTCAGGAGATACTCTACAACAATTGGTGCACATACTGCAGTAGACTCAGAAATAAAAAATCCAAATGTTACAACAACAGCAGCAAAGGTAGGAGGAAGAGAAGATTGATTCCATAGCTATCAAGGCCCTAGACAAAGTTGGACAGGAATTAAAACAATTTAATGGTTAGAATGTCTATGTTTTTATTTACTTGTATGTTCAAAAAATGCTCTTCTTTGTTGTACTGCAACATGCATGGAGTCGTTATTTTTCTAGACTAGCCAAGCATGGTCTGCAAGAAAGAATCCATGGTCTTTTTCAACAAGATGCAGATAGGGATACATTCAAAAAATCACTATGTGAAGACACTACAAGATATAGACCTTATACTGACGTTTAACGTGACGAAAATACAAACAACAAAATTTGCCTCCGTCGTCACAAAAAGCGTCGTTATTGATGATGCGATAGAAACGTCGCTATATGTGTCGCTATATGCGTCGCAAATGTGACGCATATAGCGACGCTACCAGTAAATTTGCGACGCTCATAGCGAGGCCAATAGCGACGCGAGCAGTAAATTTACGACGCAAATAGCGACGGTAATAGGGGGAAAAAAAATTTGTGGCAAGGCAGCAAGCTGCCCTACCACATATAGCACTGTGTGCTGTATGAGAGCCATACAAAATAGTTTCTGCACTACTGCATACAAAGCATTTGCAAACAAAAAGAATGTATACTGAAATCATAAAATTGATACATGAAATAAATACATGATCGCATAAAATACGATTGGTACAATCATGAAAGGATATCACTAATACATAGAAAATGTCTACATAGATCATGCGACTAAAAACTAAAGGTGTGTGAGCTCCAAGGATCCAAGGGCGAGCTAGAAATCCTAATCCCCCGAAAGCTCGTCCCGCCGCAAAGGAGCATCGAACGGATTCTGCAGAAAAAGAAACAACATATCAATCCACCATACAATAATACATTCAAATATCTCACGGTAACTACGGACAAGAAAGATGAGTGACTTACAGGGCCACCGCGTCTATACAATCAGTCGATCAATGCATTGAGACCGTGCCTCTCTGTATATCGAGTCTCAAGGCCTTGTGGATCGCGATTTGTAATGGAGTGCTGCAAAGAAAACAAAATGCTAACTGTTAGAAACATGATTGTCAGTACAAAGAATATTTCAAAAAAGCAAATAAGCAAAACAAAAGAGAAACTTACAAAGTCCTCCAAATATGTCCTGTGGCCACCACTCCCAAGATGATGCACCACTCCGGCCTCGAGTCGTGCCCTCGCCGCCTCCCGCTGCTGACTCCAACGTCCTGGCGAATCTGTAGCCTTCTCCCTTAGTTGGCGCCAGGCGTCTACATCTAACCACTCGGGCTTTGCAGCCCCACTCTTGATTGCCTTGCATGCGTCGAATTGTCTATGTGATATGTATGCACGCATGCAATTCATCATCCAGCCCGTAGAGAATCTATCTACTGCGGCTGGCACCAGAAACTCCTCATGCAAGGATGCTACTATGTAGTCATTGCTCCCCTCCGGTATGTTCTTCCAATGATCCAGGACGTTGTGCCGAAAAACTTGTTGGCACAACTCCCTCATGCGAGCCATCACCCTCCTCCCCTCATCATTCATGATGATGGCTCCTGACCTACTATCAACTAGGTATCCATAACCCCTAGGAGTTTGCCTAAGATGGGTCCTCTCCCATCTCCGTCCACACTCCTGGGCATATCCAGGAGACCCTTGTACATCCGGTGTACCGACGGGGATACCCTCTCTCGGAGTGCCACTCAAAGGGGTGCCACCAAAAGGCATGCCACCTGCTGTGACGGCTGCACAAAAACCGGAGTAACTAGAGTAGATGTCCCCACAGGTGTGCCAAATCTTGGAGGTGACGCACCTCCAGCTGAACAACGAGACGAAGACACCACGTCCATGTCTCCACAGTAGCACCCCCCTAATGCCGATGCAGTCCCTTCCTCTGGCCCAAGTCATGAGCGTCGAGATCGTCTGCTCGAAGCTGAAGCATTTGATCGCGCTGAAGCAGATCTAGTAGAGCGCCCTGACAAAGAACGAGACAGCTGCTGGTCTGCCATCTCTCTGGATCTCGCGAGCTGATCTGGAGACATGCGTGCCATCATGTCCTAAAACTCCTCATCGCTCATCCCTCGACTCATCCTGAAAATGTCACCTGCACAGATAAAAAATGATGTTAGAATAATCAATTTAAACTATACAAAGCAGAGTAATATAAATCATTTTTAAAAAATCCCTCTTAAAATGCATATCTTATGTACCTTTATGGAAGATCTAAACAACGAATTGAGTAATACAATTATCCAAGAATGAAGTATTCTATGGTCCCATGTTAATCTCCTGACACAACTCTGCATACACTAGAAGGTCGATAGACATGTCACCATAAAAGAACGAGTCTGCCTCGTTCTCAAAAAAATTCTTGGACTTTTGTATTTCCATCATTGTTAGCCGATGCGGGCTCCAAACTTGCGGTGGCCTCCACCCCTTGTAATATCGACCCCTCTATTTGCATATTTTCTTCATTTATGCCTGGAACATCGCTTTGATCATATACTCTTGCACTTGAGGAGTTGAAGGTATAACATACCACCATCGAGGTTGTCGGGGGTTTGGATAGAAGATTACCTGTTCACAAACACATACAAAGCGAGTTCAAACCATTGTGACATAAACCATGTCGTATTACAATTAGCAAGCAAATGACTCTTTGCACCTGTTCACAATGGGCCGGCAACACAAAGGTGTCACGCAAATCCGTCCATTTTTTTTCGGAATCTATTTCGAGAAATCGAGATGGACCTCGTCGAACTGTTGCTCCAGCTCCTCCAAGTATCACTTTGAACCACTGCACATCGAATAGTATCATGGAGAAGCTACGGTAATCCACCGTAATAATACTTTACAAGTTCCCAAAATACTCCATCTCATCCACAACCGTGTTCGGATCCGTTGCTCGTCGCCGGCTCTCTTGCTCAAACCTTGCCATGACACCACAGTCCATTGTGGAGTGCATTTTGTCAATACGCTCTACGTGAAAATGCCGTCCGCACGACCATGCTGCACTATATATTTTGTACTGTACATTGAAACACTCAAATTAGATGTAGCAAGCAAATTTAGATACGACACATTCTAAACCCTCATTACCTTTGGACTACATCCCCTCAAGAACTCCCACTCCTCGATTGAGACCTCTATTCCTTCGCTGGATGCTGCGGTCAAGGCTCCATGCAACCATTGTGTTGACATAAACCACGGCATCTCCTCCATGCCTTCAGGATATCGAATCGGTCGGTGACGCGTACTGCGTCGGAATTCAGCTTGCGCTTCCTCTCGATCTTGCCTTGCAATCTAGTACTTGGCGAGCCACATCTCCATGGAGGCATGGTGCAACATACAAAAGCGATTCACCTTCTCTTCCATTGAGGCATCCATTCTTTTTTCTACCCCATTTCCAACCACCACATCTCCAGTCAGCCTATCATTGTCCTTCAGCGTCCATAGCATTTTATTGTCTGGTTCCACCGTTGGTAGCCATTGTGAGATATGCACTAACACCTCTGACACGAACCAACCTTCTGCCATGTTACCTTCTGGACGAGCTCATTGTCGCACAAAGCCTTTCAGGGTTTTCATGAAGCGCTCCAGGAAGAACATCCATCACGTATGGACAGGTCCAGCAATCTCCACTTCGTCCACAAGATGCACAAGAAGGTGAACTTGTATCGTGAGCATGCTAGTGGGCATGTATTTCTCAAAGAGACTGACCGTCTCAACTGCTCCCCGCCTTGCGGATTCAATAGAGGACGTCTTAATCTCTTTCTGTGAGATCCATTGCACCAAAGTGGACATTTTGTAAATGGCCCCGCAAATTTCTGGAGTAAGGCATCTTGCGATCGCGATCGGTAGGACAAACTGCCACAAATGAGAAAGCATTATGAATAATGGCCACTTTTCAAATTGCAAAATGCCCACGCTAATTACAATCCATTTTACTCACAAACCTGACATATCTTATGCCAATCATGGGATTTTAGCCCCGACAATTGGTCATCTTTAGAAAATGCGGACCTGAGAGAACGCATCATACCCATTGGAGTGCGGATAAACTTGATTACTTGCTTCACAATGCGCTCCTCTTTGGTAGACAAAACCCAGGGAGCGTGAGGAAGCTGCACTTCCCCTTCAGCACTCGACTGCGGCCAAAGCGCCTCCATCTTACCTACCTCCTTTAAATCCATTCGTGACCCTATAGTGTCTCTCTTTCCTGTGATGTGGTCCCATAGCAAGCTGCCCACATTCTTGAAAATATGCATGGGATCCAACAAGTGGTTGACCTGTAAGTTGGTCCAATATGGCAACTCGTAGAAAACTGAGAACCGTCGCATTCCATTTGGATGTGATTCCGGGTTTACCATTTTCAGCTCATACCAGCTTGCAACGTTCATACGTGTTGGAGGTCGTCCAAGAAAACCTTCCCTGAGTTCATGATCCTTCAGCAAGAAAGCGGCGTGTCCTTGATATACCATCTTCTTCATGGTTCATGACCTTTGGGAGTCTAACTGTGGCCCACACAATGGACATGCATGATAACGTGAGGTAACCAGAGTTGTAAGGTGAGCCACGACCTAGTGAATACTTGATTGAATGAAATAAAATATAGATATTACCAGCGAGAACGGAGGTTTTCTCACTTGAGCACTCTCCCAATCCTGGAAAGTCCTGCATCGTCGACATGAGAATGGCTCGAATGTTGGCTGACAGCCGACCATCGCGCCTGCTCATATCTTGCACAGTGACCCCCTCCTCCCACAAAATCTTAAGCTCATCGACTAATGGACAAAGATACACGTCCATATTTTTTACTTTGTAGCGGCGCGGGACGAGCAAGCTAAGGATGAGATATCCTTTCTTCGTAGAAAGCCATGGAGGGATGTTGTAGTTGACAAGCACTATAGGCCACACACTGTAAGAAGTCGAGCACAAACCAAATGGGTTCACACCATCCATGGCGAGACGGAGCCGAAGATTCCTTGGCTCTCGCACAAAGCCTGGGAAGGTAGAGTCAATGTGGCTCCATGCGCGCGAATCCGCTGATATTCGTTGAATTCCATCCGTAGACCTATTCTGCACATGCCACATTGTCAAGCTTGCCATGTCAGACGTGCGAAACATGTGGTTTATGCGGGGGATGAGTAGAAAGTGTCTGAGAACGTTTTGAGGGATGGTTTGCCCTTGCAAGTCCTGTCCATACTTGTGAGCACCACACTTTGGACATGTCTCCATAGTCTCGTATTCATCTCGAAACAATATGCAGTCGTTGATACATGCATGGATGTTATTGTAGTCCATGCCAAGCTTCCGTAAAACATGTCGTGCATCATCACGAGACTCAGGCATGGTATTTGTAGGTGGTAATATATGATATTTCAATAACCTGAAAAAAATCATAAAACACCTTGAAAAAGCACAAATGTTTGCAATAATACTTTTAAAAAAAATAATCAATCAAGCCTATGTGTAAGGTACCTGAATAACTTAGTCACACTCGTATCGCTCCAACCGTATTTTGCTTGCACACTTAAGAGTGCAAGCAATGTCTTCAACCGAGATACTCGGCACCCATCATATAATGGTATGGATGCTTCCTCTCTAAGCGGGTCAGATGTCTCAACATCCATGGGAATCAATGCATCGATCATTGCCTCCATCTCAGGCTCCAAGATTGTAGGTAGGTCGGGAAGGTTGTCTGTCTCCTCTGGCATTGACGGTATAGATGGGCCTTGTGAGTGGTGGATTGGCTCCTGCAATCCATCCATCGCATGTCCACGAACTCTTCTAATTGGCCGCAAAGGGTGCACTCCTCCTTGGGTCGAGACATCACCCCCCTGGATAGAAAATTTGCCAACAAGACCCAATCTTATTGTGTATGGTTTTCAATTAGCTTGCGAGTACAATGCATGATTAATATTAACTTCAAATTACCATTTTCTGAAAATCCGCAATTGCCTGATCAATGATCTTAGATTGAAACTCGCCAAATCGTCGTACGTGTTCTATAGACAGTCGGCGTTTTCGTCTAATTGCCAACTTGCATTGAGAGCAAGGACATGGGACACGCTGATTAAGATACGTCTCGCAGTCTTGAACAATAAGACCTTCTTCATTTTCCATCTTATCTACATTAAAGCAAACGAGGCTTAAATGGATAGCTTTATGGAGATGTACGTCAAGTTGCAAGTTGACCATAAATCTTGCATTGTACATAGTAGTTGAGAGATTTTCCGATGTTATATCTCGACCTTGTATCATGCTCAAGGATTTGTTTGTCCCGGTAGATAATTATTCGTTATTGTAAAAAACTGCACTAGAGGGCTTTGAGTATAAGTAATCCATTTTGAGCATCATTGAGGATCTCTTAGTCTAATAACAAATCAGTCTCAACAAAAAGCATCTTAGAAATGTTGTTTTTTTGTCCTAGGATCACGTATTAAAATTAATGCCATCTATGAAATTTATCAACTATAGTAATAAAATTTATTTCAATCAATTCTACTCATAGTCATAAGACCTGAGAGAAAATATCCTATACTCAATTTAAGGGATTCTTCTTCTATTACAATACTTTTGGGTTCTCCCTCTCTTTCTCTTTCTCTCCCTCTCTCATTTCCTTCCCCTCCCTCTCCCTCTACCTCTCTTTCTCTCCCTCTCTATCTCTCTTTCTCTCTCATTTCCTAAACAAGCAAAAAATAAAGTGATTTAAACATTAAACAAGCAAAAGAGAGAAGGAGAGAGACAATGCACTCTCCCTCTCTTTCTCTTTCTCTCCCTCTCTCATTTCCTTCCCCTCCCTCTCCCTCTCCCTCTCTTTCTCTCCCTCTCTTTCTCTCTCATTTCCTCTCCTAAACAAGCAAAAAATAAAGTGATTTAAACATTAAACAAGTAAAAGAGAGAGGGAGAGAGAGTGTGCACTCTCCCTCCCTCTCCCTCTCTTTCTCTTTCTCTCCCTCTCTCATTTCCTCCCCCTCCCTCTTTCTCTTTCTCTTTCTCTTTCTCTTTCTCTTTCTCTTTCTCCCTCTCCCTCTCCCTCTCCCTCTCCCTCTCCCTCTCTTTCTCTCTTACTCTCTCGTTTCCTCTCCTAAACAAGCAAAAAATAAAGTGATTTAAACATTAAACAAGCAAAAGGGAGAGGGAGAGAGAGAATGCACTCTCCCTCTCTTTCTCTTTCTCTCCCTCTCTCTTCCTCTCCCTCTCTTTGTCTTTCATTTCCTCTCCTAAAAAAGCAAAAGAGAGTGATTTAAACCTTGAACAAGCAAAAGAAAGAGAGAGGGAGACTCACCGATGAGATATGGCAAGCGTGGGGCGGCTTCTCTTTGCGATGAAGGCTCCTCTTCTCCTTCGTGAACAACGGCGGCGGCGGCGGCGGCGGCGGCGGGTCTTCTTCCTCTCCTTCTCTCAAGACGGTCGCTCTCTCCCTCGCTCTCGCTCTCAAACTCTCAATGGAGCAAACAAGAAATGAAAACCGCACTCGGTTTCGGCCGCGTTTTTTCCCTGTGGCCCATCGCTATTTGGGTCGCTATTTGCAACGCAGATAGCGACGCTATTAGCGACGCCAATAGCGATGGTGAATAGCGACGCCGCTATCCACCATCGCTAATCGGCGTCGCTACTAGCCCAAATTCTTGTAGTGAGAATTCTTCTCAAAAGACTTTGGCTTAATGATGAGAAAAAGTTTTACTGATTGGGTTAAGAAACCCAACAAATGTTTAGCTACAATAGCTTTATGCCATGAGTTTGGAAGTAAATTTGGGCAACTTGATATTGAAGACCAACAAATTATGGAAGGCCAAAAGATTGAATTATTCCTTAAGGCTGCAGATTCCATTCTGCAAGAGAAGCTTGCTCATCGCCTAGAAGATGATACCTCCAAATCAGGAGTCAAGACTACATGGACACATATTACTGATGAAGTTAACATGATTGCTTGAAGAGAGCGGATATCACTAAGATTGGGCTCTACTTCAACTTCAACAACTCCATTCATGGAGCTTGTTTCACCTTCTATAATCCCCTATTCCTTTGACTAACCAACTGACTCTTTCTTCTTTAGTTCCTTCTAAAAATGATGTCATGGATGAACTCATTGAAAGCATGCGCAACCTTCATTTGAATCTTATAGAAATTAGTTCCAAAGTGGAGAAGCTCGATGTCAAAGTTGAAGAATGAGGACGATCATCAACTGAAAGACCAATGAGAGAAGGCTTTAAGAGGCATTGTATTTAGTGTGACAACAAACAACATGACAAGAGGGAGTGTTTTGCCTTCCGTGAGGCTGAAGCACAGAAGCTCATCTTTTGGAAAGATGAAAAAATTATGTGCTTTGCACATTTGGTTGGCGTCAATCATTAAGAAGTCTTGATTGAAGAATAGTGAAGAACTGAAGATGAACCAAGGCCTTTCACTTTTGGCCCTCCAAAATGGATAACTAGAAGAACACATGAACAACCAAAGCTTACTGAAAATATAACCCTAGACCAAGAGATGAAAGATGTGCCACAAACAAAGAAGATCGAAGGAAAGAAGAAAGGCAAGCAACTAGGCTACAAATTGCAATCTGACATAAAATCTACAACTAATCTCAAACGAGTCCTAGAAGAATGAATTTTGCGAAGCAAAATTGAATTCACCTTAGGCAAAATTCTTGTAATTGCCAAACGTGAATTCCATGATGTAATTATTAATGTAATTTTAAAAAAAGACAATATGTTGGTAATGAAGCTAAAGAAACAGTGCATGCTTTTTTGCAAGTTCTTTGAGTTTTTGTGTAGGATGATGTAGAAACAAAAAGGAAATTGTGGGGAGTTGTAACAGCATTCAAGTGTGATCATGAATACTTTATAGGTGCTTCCATAGTGGTAGAAAGTAATTGTCTTCCACTCTTGGGAATGATTGCCAACTGCTCTACACCGGACACTGCTATGCGAAGATGGATTGCATATATTAAATCTCTTAACCCCGAATTAAAGCATATTGCAGGAAAGGTAAATCTCGCTGACATGGTATCATGTGCAAGATATGACAAAGAAGAAGAGATGATGGAAGATGATGAAGCTGAAGAATCTATACTTGCTGAATTTCATTCCATGGCTGCAGAAAGTACCTTTTCAGTTGCTACATATACAAACCTAAAGCTAAATCTTGCAGGTGAAGCTGATCTTTTTAATGGGATAGCATTAAGTACAATAAGAATAGAAAAAGGTACTACTGTAGATCAGCATAAAGCAACAAAGATTAAAGATTTATCTATGGAAGAAGGCTGGTAAACTAGAAGCCAACATGCTCTTGGAGATAGGTGAAGCTTCGAGATGGGTTACAATTTACTTATCCGTTGTTATACATTATAGATGGGTTATTGATCTTGTAACCATGCCTACAAGAATATGGAATATGGGATATTTAGTTCTTGCAAGAGAGGATCTAACAAATCAAGTTAAAGGCAAAGCCTTAACAACCAAGACCACTCAAGCTGTTTGTCATTTTTTGCTTGAAGAAGTGTTTTATAGATATGGTTGTGTGGATAAAGTAACTGTAGATAGAGGAGAGTTGGATGTTGATGAGGCGCACAACTTCTTTGCTCAATTGGGTATTAAGTTCACTTTAATATCGTCCTACAATCCTGAAGGCAATGGAAAAAGTGAGAGAGGGCACGAGCCTATTCCCAAAGCTCTAGCAAAATCTTGTAGAGGAAAAATCAAAGAATGGCCTTAAATTCTACCTTTTACATTATGGGCTAATCGGACTACTCACAATACAATGAATGGCCATATGCCAGCTTAACTTATGCATGGACAACAACCAATTATGCCAATTGAAGAATCTATTCTCACATGGAGTCTTCTACCTTGGGAGAAAGGCATTAATAGAGAAGAGTTGCTGACTTTGTGCATATGACAACTAGAAAGAAGGCCTAAAGTTGTTCAAGTAGCTATTGAGAAGCTAACGATAGCAAGCCTAAAGAACAAAAGAAGATTTGATAAGCGACATTGACTTCGGCCACGGGAAATTCAAGAAAATGTCTAGGTGCTTGTCTATGATAGAAACCTAGATAATCAATTCAGTGATTGTAGAAATATGGTAAAGCATTGGTTTAGCTTGTATGTGGTAAAGGTCATTCATGACAATGCCACATATTCATTGGCTGAATTGGATGGAACAAGCATGAAGATACCCATAGCTAAAAAAAGAATCAAGCTCTTCAAACGAAGAGAAAGTTCAACATATAAGTTAGAAGACTTGGATATCATTCAAGAGCATGAAGACATAGAGGAAGAAGAAGAGGCAGAAGATGAAGACATTGACATGACACAATATACTTCTTTTAACACTGCAAATTTGTAAGACTTTGACACATGCCAAAGGATGTGCAGGTTAGGAGGGGGTGGATGTCATGGCAGTACCTGCACACCATGTAAAACAATCTAGAGTGTGATTTTTTTATTGATTTAGAGAGCCAATGCCATTTTAGACATTACTTTTAGTGTCCATGGTTCAAAAATATTAGATTTTTAGACAAGTTTTAATCAAATTTTGATATTTTAGATATTATCTCTTGTAAAAATCCATAAAACTATAGATAACTTCTACATTAGAATGACATGTAAGAGAAAGCATGTAGCTTTAAAACAATTTGAGAGGATTTTATATAAAAAGAGAGATTGATAAAATCACACGATGTGCGATCACTGTTTTCAAGCAATGGAAAACACTCCAAAGGGGGAGATGAAGGAGTGATATGGTAGAATTATGACCATGTGTGTTGGTATTTTACCCCCCCTTTGGAGCCAATGAAAGCAACAGATTGGAAATCTGAGTAGCATAGAGGAAGGTATTATTTTATACATGTTTTTTTTTTAAAGAGTCATATCTTCTCATAATGCTGAAAGAAATTAACAAGCTTCATCTCTGTTAGTATTTCTACATTTTCTAATTCTTTTTTGGAGTATTCTTCTACGTTTTAAATTTCTTCAAACCCCTTCTCTTTCGTCTACTCCTCTCCCTGAATCTACCTTTACCCTGCTGTCTCTTACCCTCATGGTGGACTCTCGACATCAAACACACCGACACCGTATTAGGGGAAGTTAATGCTATCATCAAAGATGGGTTTCAAAAGATATTAAGGTTGATTTGGGGCTGATATCTTCAGCCATATTTATAGAATTAGCTACAACATTGTTCTTTTAATTCACTTCTTACTCTAGAGAAGACATCTTGTCAAAATATGCAACTATTATGTGCCCCTATGACAGGGCAACGTTTGTAGATCATTCATTGATGCTTTGAGTTGAATTAAGAGGAGTTTTTTCTCTTATTTCTTGGTTGTGGTAACTTATCCTTATCAGGAACTCAATTTGAAGCTCTCTTTTCCCTACAATCCTTGTAATTGACTCATAAGATTTTTCTCTTATTTCTTGGCTGTGGTAACTTATCCTTATCAAGAACTCAATTTGAAGCTCTCTTGAAGCAAGTCTCTTTGCCTTACAAGCCTTGATTGACTCATAAGCTTTTGTCCCTAACAGTCTACATTGAATGTAATCATGCAAAGTTTATTTGTGCTATGGCATCTTGTATGAATAATGGGATATAGAGTTGTTTATGAAACATGATAGCATATTGTACTTGATTTTATAATTTGTGATTGCTCTTACAAACAAGAAAACAAGCTTAATTTGAGATAATACTCTTGTGATCTTTGCTAACAACATGCAATTGGAAGCTCTATGAACATCTTCAAGAACTTGGCTTGAAACCTTCAACCCTTCTCTTATTTCTACCATCTCCGGAGTCTAAGCTCTTGAACCCCCATACATTCTTCTCTTGTGAAACCCCTGTGGTGACCTTCAACCCTATGTGCTACAACAATGTTGCTAGGTTTAGGAGCTTACTTGGGCGGCTTCCCCTCTACTTTCAGCAATTATGTTTTCTTTTTCAACTTTAGCGAGACGGCGTGCCAAGGCTTTGACTCTGTTTTCATTCTGGTTAGCCCATTCTTCTACCCTTCTGTTTATATCTTTGAGGCTTTTCCTCTGTCTTTGAGCTGGCACTGTCAGCCTTCATTCTTGATCTTTCATTTCTATCCTTAGCTTTTGATGCTTTTCTTGTGTTGAGGTAGCCTCTTGGGTTAGTTTCTCTACCTCTCTTTCGTACCTGTGAGCTCTTTCCTCCCTTAGCTCCTCCAGTTCTTCTATGGCTTTAGTGATTTTCTCCATTTCAGCTTGCAGATATTCGTAAAGCCCAAATCTCCTCATTGTGCCATCGTAGATGTTGCATGGTCTCAGTTTCTTCCTTGAAGTGCACCTACCATTCCTCTTCTGTCTCTTCCTTAGCTTGTAATAGCTGCTCCTTGAACTCATTGGCTTCCCTTTGGGCCATAGCTATTTGGCATGTTCTCTCCACTTGGGATGCAGCCATGGCCTCTTTTTTGGCTTCTAGCTGTGCTAGTGCAAATTTCTTCTCCTCCTTGCCTTTCTCCAATTGAGAGAGAAGCTCCTTGATGTACTTGTCATATTCTTTGGGTGGCTTCTTTGTTGTGGGGAGATGGAGGTTGTGGAGCCTGCCACCTTTTGCATCTTTGGGTCTTGCCTCTTCGACTCGACGTCTATTGCAACTAATATTTTGGTTCCTACCAGGGGGGGTTCCTTCTCCTTCTCCTTGGCTTATTTCTTTATTCATGAAGTATGGACCCCAAGCCATTAAGTTGTTGGTGTCCACCTGGCTCGTAGAGCTGGGTGTGGACATGGCGGTGGTGGTGGGGAGCATCACGAGAGTGGGAATGGGGGTGATTGGGGCCTTGCCCTTGCCTTCTTGCACTATAGGTGGCACAAACTCCTGGCACATGGGCGCTTGAGCTTGGCCCTTCATCTCTAATCAGGCTCATGGGATTCGGCTCGTCCTGCCTGGACTACTGCTCAATGGACCTACCCATGGCGAAGGCCATGTATTCCTTGTCTTTTTTTCTCAACTCCTCCTCCTCCTCCTCTTACTTCTTTCTCGTTCTTTCCTCATCGACTTTTTTGGACTCATGCTTTTGTAGTGCAATTTTCTTCTTCATCTTCTTAGCCTTTCCTGACTAGTCTACTCTTCTTGTTCCATGTCTTCTTCTTCCTCACTCAGTGTCCTTTCACTAGACTGCGCCTCGTGTTCTTGGTGAGATGGTGACCTACTTGTTGTTTCATCCACTTCTTCTCTTGCTTCTTCCTGCCCTTGACCCAATGCTTCCTTGATGATAGCAGTAAGGATCCCACCAAATCTAATGGTTGAGGCCTTTGAAGATGAAGCTTTTATTTTAGCCTTGGTGGCAGGGGATTACCCCCCCCCCCCCCCCAAGCTATCCTCCCATTGCCAAATCTCTTATCAAAGTCTCAATGGTCTTCCTCACAAAACTATTGAGGTTCACCTCATCTAGTGACCTTGCTGTGATGCTCTCTAGGGGGACATTAATGTGGCTCATGATGGTGTTGTACCTCTAACTAGAAAACAAGGCATGCACCATCTTCACTTGGAGTTGGACTTAAGGATCCAGAATATCTACCAAAGTGATGCCATCATTGTTGTGGACCTTTACTTTGTCCATTCATAGCAAGGTATATACATCTTTGTGTTTGGCTTCCTCTCTACTTTGTTCAGCAAGCCCAATGCCTTTTCCAACAACTCCGAGGTCAATTCAATTTGCACCCAACTAGTTTCCTCTCCCTCATGCACAGTTAAGGTTCCACGGTTCCTGTGGAAAGTCCTCAAAAACTCTACATAGTGGAAGTAGTCCATCCCTTGGCCTACTGCTTCCATGTATTTCTACATAGTGGAAGTAGTCCACCCCTTGGCCTACTGCTTCCATGTATTTCTACAGATTGCATTGCTCAATGATCTGCCTCACAGCCCGTTCTTCAATGGCCACGTCTTCTAGGTTGTTGAAGGCTCGTGTTTCCACTGAAAGACCGTACTTTGCATGTGTTCTTCCTTCAAAAAAGGCAATTTACTAGCCTTTTCTTGGCCTACCATGGTGGGTGTCTATCATAAAATCATATTCTCCTTTAGTGTTATTCAGAATAATCACAAACAAAAGGGATCAATTACATATTTGTTATACTAAATTTCTCAAATGTAGAAATCGACTTTTCTTCCAATTAGTCTATTGATTTCAAATTTTATTAATCTTTTATGCACTCACAAGTTGTTCCATCTTGCCAACATGTGCCTTTCCTTTATTGTTTTACTTGTATGTTTGGTTTGATTTACCTTGCCCTTACTTTTGCTTACCCTTACCCCCTTCCCCTTGAAATTGAGAGAAATCCTTCTTGGGATTGAAGGTAGGAGTGTAAAGGATGTGCTACGCATGGGTATAGTGCATTACGTCTACATGACCCAAGCATACAAGTTTGGATTATCTTCCATGTGTGCATATCAGTCCATGTAGAAAGTTGGATGGCAAGCTGGGTGATGTAAGTAAAGACATCAAGCAAGAAGTCACTAGAGTCCATGTGACTAGCAATGTGTAGCTCTTCCTTGATAAGGATGCGATCTAAGTAGGGGTGTCCTTGAATATATTCCTCCATGGGTTGGTCAAGAATGGTCCTTAATACCTTATAAGAGGTTGGGGCAACATAAGTTGGGTCATATTCTGATGTTTTGATTGCATGTCATTGCTTGACATTTCACATGACCTAGCATCCCTCCAGCAATATAAACTTCCTCTTGTAACTCCCTTTGCACTAACTCTCAACTCATGTGTAATAGGGTTATAATATTTTTCTACTTATAGCAACTCTATTTTTCTGCGAAGCATATTTACCTGTATATTATCTTTGTATACTCTTTTTTTGTAAAATTTTAGAAAACTCATTGAAAAGATACTATCTCCCTCCATTCAATCTTAGAAATTTAATATGCAATCTTGTCTCCTCTCAACCAAAGCCTTAGAGTTTTTAAAGTGGCCACCTCACTTTTCTTATACATAAAGTAAACCCATACTTTGCAAGGATGATCATCCACGAAGGAAACATAATACATGTAACCACTCAAGGTTGGAGTCTTTATATGACCCCACACATAAGAATGTATCAATTCACTTTGCTTCTTGTATACATACTTTTCAAATGAGACACATATCTTGCTTCTTTTTCAACTTGACATGCTTCACATACTTTTCTTGTCCTATCAACTCTAAACTCAAGTAAGACTTCCACAATCTCTTTTGATGGCATGTCTTTTAGACCTTGCACATTTGCATGAACAACTCTCTTATCTCAAATTTCAATATTAGCCACAACACATGAACCTTATGCAAACATAGTGGCATCCATTTCAAGCAGATTTCCATTAAGATTAAACAGTTTGCCAATATGTCTCCCTTTTGAAATAAACTTTCAATCATTTTTAGATCTTCTACATAACAACCATCACATGTGAACTAAACCTGCAATCCATGTTCTACCATTTTACCAATAGAAAATCAAAAAGTAAATGAGAGAGGGAGAGGATAGAGAAAAAACATTAAACATAATAGGGAAAGAGAGAAAGAGAGGGAGAGCGAGAGGGAGGGAGAGGAAATGAGAGAGGGAGAGGAGAGAGAGGAAATGAGAGAGGGAGAGGAGAGGGAGAGGGAGAGGGAGGGAGAGGAAACATAGCGAGAGGAAAGAGAGGGAAACCTTAAACATAATAGGGAAAGAGAGAGGGAGAGGAAGAGAGAAAAAACATTAAACATAATAGGGAAAGAGAGAAAGAGAGGGAGAGGGTGAGGGATGGAGAGGAAATGAGAGGGGGAGAGGAAGAGAGAAAAGGAAAGAAGGAACAAGAGAGAGAGAGAGGGAAAAAACATTAAACATAATAGGGAAAGAGAGAAAGAGAGGGAGAGAGTGAGGGAGGGAGAGGAAATGAGAGAGGGAGTGGAAGAGAGAAAAGAAAAGAAAGATCGAGAGAGGGAGGGGGAGAAAATATTAAACATGATAGGGAAAGAGAGAAAGAGAGAGAGAGGGAGAGAAAATGAGAGAGGGAGAGGAAGAGAGAAAAGGAAATGAGAGAGGGAGAGGAGAGAGAAAAAAAATTGGGGAGAGGAAATGAGAGAGGGAGAGGAAGAGAGAAAAGGAAATGAGAGAGGGAGAGGAGAGATAAAAAAATTTGGGGAGAGGAAATGAGAGAGGGAGAGGAGAGAGAAAAAACATTAAACATAATACGGAAAGAGAGAAAGAGAGGGTGAGGGTGAGGGAGGGAGAGGAAGAGAGAAAAGGAAAGAAGGAACGAGAGAGAGAGGAAAAAAACATTAAATATAATAGGGAAAGAGAGAAAGAGATGGAGAGGGAGAGGGAAGGAGAGAGAGAAGGAGGGAGAGGTTATTTGTTTCTTGTTTGTTGTAGTAGTAGTAGTAGTAGTTTTTTTCTTTTCTTGTTTATTGTTGTTTAGTTTTCTTGTTTTTTGTTGTTGTTGTTGTAGTAGTAGTACCTGTATCCCGAGCGGACCGCAAGCTCACTACATCCGGATCTCTACAGCATCCCCCTAACCGTGAAGCACTCGTTTTGTCTGGCCCAAGTCTGGAGCGTCGACCTTGTCTGCTCGAAACTGAAGCATCTGATCACGTCGAAGTAGATGTAATAGAACGACCTGACGATGTCCGAGACAGCCATGTCTCCGAATCTCGCCATCTAATCTGGAGATATGTGCGTGAAGATATCCGGCAACTCCTCATCGCTCATCCCTCGACTCATCCTGATGATCTAAGTATCCGGTCACCTGCACAGATAAAAAATGATGTTAGCATAATCAATTTAAATCATACAAAGCATGGTAATGTAAATCTTTAAAAAAATATCTTACTTAAAATGCATATCTTATCCTTATAAGCTATTAGTCAATGAATTGAGTAAGTGGATGCTCCAAGTATGAAGTATCCTATATATACTATGAGAAAAAAATTAGATAGCATCAACTCTTATTTAGTTTTCTTTGAAAGTGGTCAACATTCATTGTATAAGCATGAATTGTGCATGTGTCCTTACTCGTAATGCAAATTTAATCATTTTTTATCCCTTGATACAATACGTCATAGTAAACCCTCTAAAATGCAATATCATTGTGAAAAATTATCAATTTGATTGCTAGTTTTCCAAAATCTAGAGCATTATTAAACGTTGCAACCTTTTGTCTGCCCTGGAACACCTGCCAATATCAAAATGTCCTTGTTCACAAACACACAGAATAGACAAAATAGGGAGGGAGGTGTTTTTTGTAAGCTTGATGGATTGGCTAGCGCTAGAGGTTAGATGGAAAACTCATAAGTGTTATTAGAGTTGGAGAAGAATTCCACCACCGTGCTCAGAAATGTATTTAGTCTTTGTATGTGAGTGGAATTGGCATTCTTAGGGGAAGTTGTAGCAAGCTTGGAGGGGCCAGGGTGGCAATTAGATTGGGAGAAGAATTCATAGCCTAAAAAGGATAATAATTTGCATATAGCATGCTCAAGACATGCCCTCTCTTTTGTATGGGATCAAGGAACATGATTCCTAGCTTATGTATTTACGGGGTTCTTTCTCAATCCTTTGTCTATGACTTTGTGCATATTTGGATCTTTGAAAGAAATGGCATGGTTTGTTATGTAAAATGCAATATTGTTTCTATAAAATGGTCTTCAAATATTCAAAGCCTACAACATCATCTATGAAACAAAGCGAGAGCGTGAGGGGAGGGAGGGAGGCATAATCACTTGATTTCTCCCTCATTGCAGGGCAAGAAGATTCCTATGGCAAGAGAAGTTGAACACTCGTTTTAAAATATCCAAGAGTGTTCAAATAACTGGACATGTTGGTCCCTCACGAGGTATCTATAGCAAAATATAATGGGCAGATGAAAGAGCCCTTAAGCTATGGTACAATTACTTGGGCCTTAAAACAAAGATCATCATTACTTCTGCTCTAAACTTGGATGACAGTGCCAGTGGACTCAAGTGTTTTATGGATCAAGACTCAATCTATGAATGGAAAAACATCACATCCACATCTAGGTTGTATCCCACCCTTCAAGTTCAAAAAGGGCATGGGGTTTGGAATTAGTAGCTTTTTTAAAGGCATGCCAAAACCATTGAATAGTTTAATGAAAGGTCCTCCCTTTTTCTATTTTGAAAATGTTGAGAACATTCCCAATTCAGAGTGGGAGACCATCAAACAACATTTTAATGGCATAGATCCAGAGTTCACAAACTCTAGATATTTTTCAGCATGCTTTAGGCCTCGTGATTATGTTCATAACCTTACAGTAGAGGTGCTTTTGGAAATAAAGAAGTATTGGCCCCCATGGGATCCAAGAGAGAAGCTGAATTGCATAAACACACAACGTGCCCCTAGCACTCTATGTGGACTGATCAAAAAAATATTTATTCCCACAAAGAAAGTGAGATACCTTCATATCTTCAACAAGAGATTGTCCTTGCATGCAAAAGATGGAACTTGGTCTGGGTTAGCCCATGCCAAGTTGCCCCACTTAAACCCCATGAGATTGAGTTGGTGCTTGGATATGATCGTGACCACACTAGAGGCTGCTCTAGCCTTTCAGATCGATATGATGCATTGGGCAACTCATTTCAGGTCAATACTATTGCGTACCATCATTCACCACTGAAAGAATTATATCCGTAAGGTTTAAGAGTTCTGTCCTTATTCTCGGGCCTTGGTGGGGCAGAAGTGGCATTACACAAATTGGGTATAATTTTGAAGGTTGTTATTGTGGAGATCAATTATAAATGTAAAAACATAATAGCCACTTCGTGGAACAAAACTGGCCAAACAGGCCGATTTCAAATGGAGGATGATGTTAGAGATCTTACTGATGATAAGTTGGCTAAGATTGTGGATGTAGTGGGAAAGATTGACCTCATAAATGGGGGAATCCCTATCTCTCAAGAACCAATAGAGTAAGTAGGGTAGGCTTGGGTGGCAAAGAATCCTGTCTTTTCTTTGAATTTCCTAGGATTCATAATAGTTTAAAACATATCATACAAGTAAGAGGTTGCATTTGAATAGTTTAAAACGTATCATGCAAGCAAGAGGTTACTTTTGAGTTGTTCATAACTGCACCAACATGCAAAAAAGAAAAGGAGGTGTAATCTGTATGAGATCCGAATCAGTTTTGGTCCTTGGTAGCCCTGTAGGCAACCTTCTTGAATACTAATAGTTGCTTGCCTTTGACAAACAGCCTATTTTTTGTACATGTCCTTTGTTATTGTTGTTAAATTTACGGGACCCAAACTGTCAAATCAACCTTCTTAATTGTAGATTCAAATCAGAAAACAGCAAGTATAGTTGTTCTTAATTATGGTACAACTATCATAAATGCAGGTACATCATTAATTACAGCAAGTACATCAGGTACTGCTACTGTAACAGAATTTACAGTAGCAAAGAATGAAGAAAAAACCATGGAAAGACGGTGCGTAGCTGAAAGATAGCATGCTCAATGCTTTGTTTTAGTTTGTTCTCATTTTATGGAAGAATATTATGCAAATGATTGGCTGAAAATTGGCCAATACTTGAGCACTATGACAAAGAAGAAAGATTGGACTGATGAAGAGTTCAAGAGAATCAGGAGAAAGGCTTATGGCTTCTTTCTCAAAGACAACTACCTTTGGAGGCATGCGAAAAAGAAAGGAGAAGTGCCTGTTCGTGTCTTAGGAGACAAGAAGACTCAAAGACATGTCATGCAAGATTTTCATGAAAGCCTATTGGCTGGCCATAGAGGCATATGGGGCACTTTTGCCAAAATAAAAGGGAAATTTTGGTGACAAAACATGTATAAAGACATTGAGCATTTTGTTGAGTCTTGTCATGTTTGTCAAATATACTCTATGGTTAAGCATAGAGATGGGCTTCAGCCTACCTTTCCTTTATCCATTCATTACAGATGGGTTATTGATTTAGTAACCATGCCTACAGGAATTTGGAACATGAGATATCTAGTGCTTGCTAGAGAAGATCTCACAAGTCAGGTGGAAGTGTTTTGCAGGTATGGCTATGTTTCCAAAGTAACTGCTAATAGAGGAGAATTGGATGCCGATGAGGCTCGCCATTTCTTTGCTCAATTGGGAATCAAGTTATCTCTTACATCAACCTACAATCCTGAAGGCAATGGTAAGAGTGAAAGATGTCATCAACTGATTCTCAAAGCTTTGGAAAAGTCTTGTAGAGGGAAGATGAGAGAATGGCCTAAAATGCTTCCATTCGCATTATGGGCTGATAAAACTACCCATAGTGCAGTGACAGGTTATATGCCCGTTGAACTAATGTATGGGCAGTCACCTATTATGACTATTGAGAATTCTATTATCACATGGAGTATCTTGCCTTGGGATGAAGGCATAAATAGAGAAGAGTTGCTGATTTTGCGCATTACGCAGCTTGAAAGAAGGCCGTAGGATGTCAAGACAGCCATTGGAAGGGTGAAGGCAATGAGGTTGAAGAATAAGAAGAGGTTTGACAAGTGTCATCGACTCCATCCAAGAGCTATCCAAGAGAATGATTGGGTACTTGTCTATGACAGTAGCCTAGACAATCAGTATAGTGCACATAGGAAGCTAGCCAAGTGATGGTTTGGACCATATGTGGTGAAGGTAGTACATGATAATGCTACTTACACTTTGGCTGAAATGGATGGGACCATGATCAAGATACCAATAGCCGGCAAACGTATGAAGCTCTTCAAACAAAGAGAATCTTCTACTTATGAGCTTGATGACTTGGATGTGAGCCATCTACTTGAAGACAATGAAGAAGAAGAAGATTTAGAGGATGAAGATGAAGATATGTCAGAAGAAGAGCCTCCTTAACCTACAAATTCATGAAGTGGCACATGCCGGAGGATGTGCAGGTTAGGAGGCGGTGAATGTCAAAGGGTTTTCTATTCATGGCATAAAACATGGAGTTCTTATGTTTGCAGAAGAACTTCATTAGGATCCACATAAGAAACTTTCATACATAATTCAGTCATTATTCCCTTACATTTGTCTTAGATGTCATTTAATCTCATAAGTTCCTTTGTAACTTAACATGCAATTTTCAGTTTGTATTAAGAAAAATGGCAATGATAGTGTATATGAGGACCTTCAACTTGATCAACAGGTGATAATTGATAGTTTACAGTTGATTTCACATTGGTTTATGAAGTTCATTAGCCTGGAAGATCCAAATTTTTTCAAGAGCACTCCAAAGTTGACTAGGTCCACAAGTGACATGGAGTAATAGTTGCAAAGGACTTATATGACTTATATATGATCTTTATGAACTCTTTTCTGTGTGGAAGAAGGAGAGGAGTCCAACACGCGTTTTGCGGGGCATTTTTTGGCCTGCAGACCTGTGGAAGCTGGAGGGAGAGTTGAAGACTATGGTGAATGCTTCAAAGCATGCGAACACAAAGCAAACTGAAGATCAAGAGAAGATACAAACAAAGAAGGTAAGAGTCCTTTTGCTCTATCCATTTAGTAACATGGAAATGAGTTGTATGACAATCCATGAAAGGGAAAAACAGAGATAAGGTATTCAGCCTGCTCTTATGAGCTTCTTCTTCCTTTCTCTTACCATATTCGTGTACCATTGAAGCCCTTCTTGTGCCCAAGTACTTGAGTGACTTTGGGGGCAAGTCAAGAGGTGATTTTTGCCAATATATGGGCTGAATAGGCTCTCCCAAAACTGTCATAAACAGGGCAGCCATTAAAACTCATTCATTTGAAGGGGTTTCTTAAAATCTAATCACTTCCTTGTGTAGAAAATGCTCTTGAAACAATAGGGCATTGGTTGAGATTGTAATGAGAGACTTTCCCATGAGTTTGTATACATTTTTGAGTCAAGATTGAGGGCTGGAAATTACTATTTTAATGCAGGGCTGAAGTACATTTGTGGTTCCATTGATACATTTTTATCATCCTTTGGACTCTATGTTAGTTGTAATGAGTTCTATCTCTCTATACCTTGTATCTTGAAGTCTCAATACATGTATCTTCATGAAATGGAGGGCATTAGAGCTTGAATTTGTTGTAGGAAATGGAACAAAATGTGATATAGATCTATGCATAAACCTCATGGTTATTGATGTAATCGGATCCAAGTATATTATGGTAAACTTGTATGACACAGCTATGTAAGATATTGGTTACTCTCTATCTCATCTACTCTCTCCATAACCCGAGAATCCATCAAACCCCAATCTTTTTCCTCTCCCCTTTAAATCTCTCACTCCTCTTCTACTCTAAACCCCGATGGTAGACCTTAGACCCCCAACGCGTCGACAACATGGGATTCTTGGTGCACTGGCAACCGTTTGTCCAATTAGTAACTCATTTGAAGTTTAAAAAACATTCACAACCTATGCTGTTGAAACCCTCTGAAGTTGGTATTGTTAAGATAATGACACTATGAAAATCTTAGAAGAATAAAATTTGATACCTTGACATTTGAATATCTTCACCTTTGTACTGGAATGAAAGCTGAATTTAGAAATGTTGAAAGGAAGGAAGTAGAAGAAATGTTGGCAAGAGAGTTCTCCAGAGATTGAGCCCTTTTGATTCTATTCTATTGAGCACATATAAACTAGGTGTAGCTAAATCCCTGATAAATGACATGATCAAGAGGCAAGCACTGGAACAAGTCCAGAGGTACATGAGAAGAGAGAAGGCAAACATCAAAGTTGAGAAAAAGCTAGCAGTAACTAAAGCCTCCTTTTATGCCCTTGTGGTACTCTTTACAAAAGTACCCATGGCAACTCAAGGTCCCCTTAGCGAGATTTGTCCTAGAAATATTTATAATAAGAAAGTGAATGTAGTCTTGCTTCCCATCTTTAAGGGAAAGTACAATGAATGTTAATGGTATTTTGAGAAGATTGCAAAAGCAGAAGTGTTGAATACTATTTTTTAGTGGATATTATCTTTTTGGAGTTTAAGTAGTGCATTATTTTTGGGTACTTGGATTATATTTGTACTTTGTAGACATCATCAGATAATCATGGATGTATTATTTTGTGAGAGTTGGTATCACTCCCCTGCATATTTTATTCACCACCTGCAATTAGAATTGTCACACCCACAAGTATTGTGTGGATTGTGCATATGTATTTGTGATTACAATATCTTAGGCTTAGCCTAATTAGGCTAAGGTTGAAGTGTGCTATGATGATTAACGAGCCTAGAGTCCATTACATATCGGTAGGATGCTCAAAAAGAGGGCGTAAACACTAAACAAAAAATTCAAAAGGGGTGCAAATCCCAACTCTAACCCTAATTCTTGGTCTATATAAGGGTGGGAGTTCTTAGTTGTATTAAACCCTTTTGGCACATCCATGCTACAGAAGCTCTATCAGTGTGACTAGTCAAGCTTTTGTATTCAATCTTTCTAGTCTATCATCTTGCTTTCATTTCGTTGAGAGTGACTCAGAGGGAGAGAGTAAGAGATATATTGAGTAAGGGACTGAGGGAATGTGAATCTCTTGGTCATTATCTTGCTCTTCTTGTATTCTCTACTAGCTCTTCGACTCATTGGTGTCCTTGGTAGTAGATATGAAGGAGTGTTGCAATTGGATCATGTTGATCGTGGTTGTGGAACCATCTTCAAGTCTTCCAGTCATCAAATGCAAGAAGTTAGATGAGTTTACTATAACTGTAAATAGTCTTGCATTTTTACTTTCTTGGGTTGGAACAGAGGATGCTTGGTTAGTTAGAGTGCAGTGTTGAGAGAAGGTGAAAGATTGTCGTGCTGAAGTGAGTTGTAGCTTTTGAAACAATATAAGTCCCTAATCTTCAACAATGAAGACCCTAATCAACAATACTAGAACAATGAAAACCCTAATAGTCATGTAGCCGAGTTCATGGTAGAAAAATAATAGAACCCTTGAGCATTGGTTGGCAATATTTTTAGTCACTTTCAAAGGCGTGGCATTTCAGTGGTATGAGAGATTGGCAGTAGGAACTTTCGGCACATGGGATAACCTAAAGTTAGCCTCCCTCACTAAATTCAAGCGTGAAAGTTTTGAATAGCGGATGCCACAGGAGTTTATGAACTTAAGTCCAGTTCTCTAGTAAATGGGTGGAAGCATATGTCTGGAGAATGCAATCCATACTAAAAAGATGGACCAACCATCATTTGGATGAAGATATAGAGAGAAGGGATTTTTTCATAAAGGCCTACAACTAGAGAAGCTCATAAGTATGACCTGAGGAAGAGGATTCTTACCTCCTCCCATGATAGGAATTTTATATCCATCAAATGGAGTCCCACAGCTATCCCTACTGTCATATGAAAATAGTGCCGTAGTATGGTGCACCAAAGCCACAGTGACCGTAGACAACAATACTTGAAATTATGCTTCAACCACAACAACAATGGCCTTAAATAGTTCATCAAATGGTGGCGACTCAACAATAACAGTGAAACCCTGCCAACTGCAACCAACAACCATTGTCTCAACATAATCAAAAGTGGAGTGTTACAAATGTAGAGAAAAGGAACATATCTCACCAAATTATCCAAACCCTTAAAGATCCATGAAATATAAACCCTTATGCACTCAATGCAAAGGAGAAGGCCACACTACAAAAAACTATCCCACTTTGGCTCTCTTGTGAAAGCCAACACCAATGATAACCAACAAAAGACTCAAGAACCTACCTTCAACTTAGTGAATTTGAAAGTTGTCGTGAAACAACGCGTTCCAAGAAAAGAGAACCTATAGTTCCTAAAGCATCAGACAAGGAGGGCACTTCCTTGAAAGAGTCGCATCTATACCTAGAAGCAATCCATGGGACCTTTATCCAGAAAGTGGAAGGTGAAGAGCAATTAACTTTTGTAGATACAGATGGTACATAACATTATCTAAAGGTGGGTATTAGTCTTCTAGAAGAGGAGATGTCAGTCTTGCGTGACCTATTGAAGGAGAACTAAGTCTGTTTTCATGGTTGTATAAAGATCTGAAGAAGGGGATTGATCTCACGGTGTATCAACATCACATTGACCTCAAGCCTGATGCCAAACCTATGATGCAATTATAGATGTGTATGAATCCAAATTACTCCACCCTAGTGAAACCCAATTATTGAAACTCCTTGAAGGTGAGTCTATATATGCAATAGGGCCAAAAGTGAATGGCTTTCACCTATTGTGGTAATACCCAAGAAGAATGGAAAGCTAAAAATATGTGTGAACTTCGGAAAGCTAAACTCTAAGGCAAAGAATGATCATTTCCCTATTTCTTTCATAGACCAAGTGTTGGACACAATGGCTAGATATAAGCTCTATTTTCTCTTGGATAGATTCAGTGGGTATAACTAAGTTCATATAGTAGAAGAAGATCAATCCAAAACAACCTTCACAACAGAATGGGAAACCTATGCTTACAAAGTGATGCCGTTTGGGCTCTGTAATACTCTTGCTACCTCTTAAAGAGTGATGATGGTTGGACTGTAAACCTAGATGACTTTTATGTCTATAGTCTCATCCATGAGAATTGGGAACACCTAGAGCAGTGCTTTGATAGATGTGGAAAGTATTGGATTTCTCTCAACCCCAAAAAATGTGACTTTGCAGTTTCTTCACGAGTTCTTCTAGGACACATTGTCTATGCACAAGGGATAACAATAGACCTTATCAAGATTGAGAAGATTGCAGTTCTAACAGTGCCAACCAACCTCAAATGCTTGAGGGGATTCCTTGGCCACGTGGCCTATTATAGACAATTCATTGCACACTTTCCAAAAACAAAGGCAGCCCCCTTGCATAAGCTCTTGAGGAAAGGTGTAAAGTTTATGTAGACAGTTAGTTTTGACAAAGCATTTAACATTCTAAACCAGTGTCTAATTGAAGCACCGATCTTGAAACCTCTTGATTAGATGAAAGAATTACATGTGCACACTAATGTATCAGTCGAAGGGTTAGGTGCAGTCTTATGTCAAAAAAGCTACTCAAAGTTGGTCTAGCCTATCTACTATGCAAGCCATAAGATCATTGATCAAGAAAAAAACTACACAATGATGGAGTTAGAATGCCTCACAATGGTGTTTGCCTTAGAGAAATTCCAGCAATACCTACAGTCGATGCAGTTCAATTTTTTTGCAGACCATGAGGCACTGTTCTTCTTGATGAATAAGGTAGATGTGAAAGGCCAAATGATGTGGTGGATCCTTTTGTTTAAAGATTTTGACTTTATAGTGGTTACAAAACCTAGTCGCTCCCATGTCCTCATTGATCATCTATCGTGAATCCCTCAGAGCGATGGAGAGAAAGAGGATGACCTAGACCTCCCTTATGCTTCCCTCTTCTTGGTTGAAACTGTAACCCCATGGTATGCAAATATAGCCAACCTCTTGGCAACTCAATAATATCCACTTGGCTATGAGAAGAATATGCTTTTGTTGAAATCAGCCCCTTACACAATGTTAGGTGGTACTGTCTACAAGAGAGGCAAAGATCCCTCCTCTCCTAGTTGAAACTGTAATCCCATGGTATGCGGATATAGCCAATCTCTTGGAAACTCAACAATATCCTCCTAGCCATGAGAAGAAGAAGCTTCTATTGTAGTGAGCCCCTTACACACTGTTAGATGGTGCTTTGTACAAGAGAGACAAAGATGAAATGTTGCGTAGATGTGTTATAGGGGAGGAGATTGAGATAGTTCTAAAAGCATGCCATGATGAGCCTTGTGAAGGACACTTTGTAGGAGAATCGATTGCCAGAATGGCTTTACTCATAGGATACTGGTGGCCTACATCACAGAAAGATGTCTATGACTACTACAAACATTCTGATGCTTCTCGGATGGAAAAGCCTATAAAAACTAGCGCTATGCCCCTACAGTCCATTATTTCCCTAAAGCTATTTAAGAAGTGGGACATTGACTTCATTGGGGGCCCCATCAAATTTCCAACCAAAATAAAGAAGAATAGATACATTTTGGTATGTACAAGCTATGTGACCAAGTGGTATGAAGACAAAGCTCTCAAATGAGATAACAACAACAATATGGCCCTTTTATGTACGAGAATACCATCACTTGCTTTGGTAGTCCCTTAGAGCTGGTAAGTGATTAGAGGTCCTTACTTTCTCAATAAGATTATGGAAGAATTGATAGTGGTTCTAACAAGATACGCCATTGCAAGTCCACACCCTACTACCCCCCAGAGCTAGTAACCAAGTGGAAGTTACCAGTGGCATTCTTTGTTCAATCCTAAGAAGGACGATTATGCTGCACCTTGCCATGCTTGGGATGATTGACTTAGAGAGGCCCTCTAGGCATATAAAACCTCTTATAAGGCTACTCCAAGACACTACTCCAAGGTAGACATCTTTTCAATTGGTGTAGGGTGTAGAAGCCGTCTTCCTTATCGACCTAGAGCTACCGTCTTTGCGAGTGGCTATCATTGAATACTTGGGAGATTTGGATTTGCTACAATGTTGTCTTCTACATTCGAAATGTTTGGATGAAATATGACAAATAGCCTGATAGTGTATGGAAGCCACATAGCATCAACAATGGAAGGCTTACCATGATAGTTTCATCAAGCATAAGGAATTCAAACAAGATAACCTATTCTTAACCTAGGATTTGAGATTTGGTAAGTTGCCAAGAAAGCTCCAACAATGCTGGATGGGCCTCTACAAGAGGTACTTGCTATAAATCCTAACTACTCTATCCAAATATAGGCCGTCGTGGATGCCTTTGAAGATCCCTTTGTAATAACTAATGGCTATCACTAAAGAAGCACTTCCATCCTTGGGGATCCTAACAATGACCGTTGATAGCCCCTTCATTACTTGTGAGTCAATTGGTAATGCTTTACACTCTAATAGTGATAGTCATCATTTTGCTTTTGATGAGATATTTGATACTTTCTATCCCCTCAATTCAACCTTCCACCCCTACTCTCCTACCTTCATGTCTAATCCCATAGTGATGGCATGGATGGTTCTACTAAGTTATGTTCTAGCCCTGTGAACAAAGAGAAAAAATAAATATTTTTGTTATGGGGAAAAAGGATTGTGGTCCTTGCCATGCCTATCTACTCTTTAGGAAAAGGTGGAAACACCCTCCAGAGTAAGGGAAAAATAAAAGAGGAAAAAAAATAAAAATAAAAAATTGTTATGGAAGAAAATGAAAAATTTCATTGTTAGAATATGCCTCGCTCTCCGAGTAAATATGGTGAATATCATTGGGAAGGAAGCGGGCTGTGGAAAAGGTGGTAACACCCCGCAGTCAACTCCTTAATCAATCTTCTAGGATCAAGTTCTGAGGTCACCTCCCTTGGTGCGCTCTATCCTGCAACTCTCTATAAATCATATTTTTTCTTTAGTAGATGATATATTCCTCTATTTCAACACAAGTTCTTGATCTATTGGCTATCTTGCTGGGTATGCCTCTTCATCAAAACAGATACAATTCGACATTATCAACAAGTTAACATAGATCTTTATTAACAACCCCTCAAGTGATGTGAGTTTTCATCCTATCAAGATGAGGATGTGAGTATTGGATGCCCTTTGTATTCATCAATAGAGTATGAGACAGGGAGAGGGTTGAGTGTGACTGGTTTTTCCTTCAATCAATTGAGAGGTGAAAATCGAGGGATGTTATGACATTGGTGATCATGCATGTTTCTATTTTCCTATCCACACATGGGACGAGCCTCTATCATGATTACAAGATACATCACTCTATTCTATGCATTGCACTGTAAGGCTTCTTAGCCTTCATTCTTGCACATATGCCAGACAGATAGGGAAGCATAGATACACCATCAATTGTGTACACTGACATACTTTCTCTATATCATTCCCCTTGTCGAATTTTAAAACGGGCATGAGATATGGATCCCATTCCACTCCTCCCCGAGCGATGTGAGTTATGGGATGAGAGACTAATCTATCATTCAAACATGAGTGATTATTGAGATTGAGTGTTGTATTCTTTGGCATTGACATCTTATCGGGTCTTTATCAATGATGCTACCTCCGTAGGTGCTACTTCCTAGTCCCTACTATGATGGAAACATACTATGGCAAGCCGTTGTACCTCTTGTGGATGACTGCAGCTCCCCACCGCATGTTGTTGATCTCCATTAACAAACTAAATGTGCCAAGTTTTTCTAACCTACCTCTTGTGTTCATTTATGTGTACGTTATGTCTTAATTGTGGAGATGCACAGATATGGGTCAACTCAAGTATTAGGACCATGTTGATTAGTCAAATTGATTTGTTCATGTTTTAAGTGTGGGGACACATCCCTCCACATCTCATTTCTATACATTCATAAATACAGTGCTCTATGATTGTTACACAATAAAATATTTATTATATGCCTCGATGGGGATTCTTCCTCACCCACCTCTCCTATTCTAACTTGTTTATGGGGTCTTCTCTTGCCCTTCTAGTTTTTATCATTTTGTTGACCCTACATGTGAACTCATCCTATGTTCATCAGTATTGCAATCTGATCTTCCAACATTGTTTTTCCCTTTGAAGTAGCCACTTTTCCTTTTATAGCCCTCTATTGCAAGGAATAGTTCACCTGTTGTGGGAGCTTTCGCTCCACCGCCAAGACCCATGGACTGCTTATTGTTTCAAGCATTCCAAGCAAGCTCTAATGGCTATCTCTCACCTAGCCGATGCGCCATTGATCCTACGAGTGTAGTGAGCTTACCTTGATGCGTGATCGAGTACCCTCCTCTCTCTTGCACTCAGGTAGCTCCACGATTCTTGATGCTAGCTCAAGCATCCTCAATCCTCCTCCATCTCCAAGCTCCATCCTCGATAGCCATGTGCGCAAGAGAAGAGTAGAGAAGAGAAGAGAAGAAGAGAAGAGGGGATGGTGAAGAGCTTCACCCTCTTGATCCCTCACTCCCACACACTCACTCCCTCACACTCTCACACTCCCTCTCTCAAGAGCACACACAAGCAAGAAGGAGAGAAGAAGAGAGGAAGAAGAAGACTCCTTTTGCCACACACCAAAAGAATGAGCTTCTCATTCACTTTTCAACTTTATATACAAAAACCCTAAGTCCCTTTTTGGGGAGTCATCCCCTTTTTCCCTTTTTTACATGGCCGGCCATAGCCTAGGCCCTTTTTCCCATTTCCCACCATTCTAATTTATCCTATTCCTAACTAATGCGTACAATTTGCACAAGAGCAAGCCTACCACTCTTTTACAAGGATTTGGGAGCGCTTCCACACTTAGTGGTGCGCCTTTTACTCTTTTGCTGTCTCGGGGAAACACTGAGACTTTTCGGGCGTCGTGCCCGAACATTTAAATTTTCAGAGCGCCTTTTCCTTCTTTTATCCTGCACCTTTTTGCTAGTTTCTTTTTTTTTTTCATTTTCTCGCTCCTCTGTGCTACGGTAAATACGGTAAACATTACCCCCCTCCTAGCCAAGTGCCAGTCTCCCATAGCACTGCAGTGGGAGGTTGTGGAATAGTTGGGTCGCTGCTAGGCAGATTGGTTGGTAGATGATACAGATTCAAAGGTGAGGGTGTGAATGAGAGGTGACACTACAATAAAAAGGGTTCATAGACGTGCTTGTAGACGCAATATTTGAATTGTGAAAAAAAATGTCGGGTGCATTTATTAATGCATCTATTTGCACGTCTACAAAATCGAGTCTAAAAGCGCGCTTATGATCAGAGCTATATGCACACTTAGACGCGCCTATAGATGTGCGTGTAAATGCACTACATAAATATATAATCATATTTATAAAAAAGTGGACATATTCATATTTTACATCTATACAAGCGTGTATCTACGCGTCTAAAACTGTGTTTACTCTGAAAGTTTTTAACAAGAATAGACGTGCATTTATCTTGCAATTTAGACGTGCTAATAGATGCTCAAAACAGAGGTATGAAAAGAAAAACAGAGAGCACGTGGCTTTGCAAGCCACATGCTCTGGTTTTTTTTCCCCCATCAACATCAAATTGTATGCTTAGGGAAAACAGAGAAAGATTATTTCGAAGATTGGATACTGAAAACAAAATAATGTATGTAGCACACAAAATTTCATATATATAGATGAAACATTTTTACATTATGAGTTCTAATGCTTATAACGTCATGGTCGCAAGCACTAGCTAAAAGTAATACATATCAAAAATGAAAATTACAAGACAAGGGGAGGCATGCATGAATGGGGCTCCTCTATATCTCCTCAGAAGAGGCATCATCATCGCTACCACCACCGTTGCCTGTGCGGCTGCCGTTGCCACCACCACTACTGCGAGTCCCCCCTTCACTATCCTCAACTGCATCAGGGTTCGCCTACACAAAGGATTAAGGTATATAAGTACCATTACAAATAATAAATTAGAGTTATCTCTACTTTTCATGTAAAAAATAAAGCATACCTCTTCTGGTGGTGGAATCCTCATGGCGCAATTATATTGCTTCTCCGTGATGAGTCCCTCCTCGTAGAAATGCTGCCAAGTGGACGCCCGGTTATGACCTCGATGGTAGCCTACCTCTCTAGGAGTAGGCATCCTACCAACGATATGATACTACAGAACAATTTGAACATACAACGTATTAAAACACACTACATAATGAAGTGAAACAAATCATAAAATTTAATTTACAAAAAGAAATCAAATAATACTTACAAACTCAGCTTCCCATGACTCCCTACCACCCGATCCATAATGCGAGGATCCCATGGTTGCCATCTGGATACGTCGCGCCTCTGCATGCTAGCGACTTGTCATTTTCTCCGCTGCTCTCTTCTTGGCCTCTTTCCACTCTGTGCGGTGGCAATTGGGTGGTTGGCCATATCCATGGCGCCCCTGCTCTTGTCTCCACAATGACTCCTTAACGCGCATCATAAGGTGAGACCTCTTGTTATGAAGCGTGTCTCTCACCTTTGACCGTCCCTAATCATCTGAGAATCGTGAATTCTTGGGATTAGGGTACCTTTTATGTACTGCTCGTAGCACCTCTTGCCACAAACCTTTTTTTTTGTGCTTGAAGGGAATCATGCAATCTTTGTATGTGGCATGCACGACACTCCTCAAGTAGGCTATCACTTCCCTCCCCTCAAAGTCATGCAAAATACCACCAACATTAGTGATAGAGTAGTACATTTGTGGAGGCTCACCTCTCTCATTTTCCGATGAGGGTGATCGAGAGCCACCACCTAGGCAACCCCCACAAAGCCCTCGACCTCCTCGTCCTCCCGCACCACTCTTCCTTCTCCCTCAACATGCACTACCCTCTACCTCACTCGATATACTTGCTTCTGTAGATGCATGTGCTTTGGCCGATCCATGTACCTTAGTTGATCCCTGTGTAGGCAAAGATGTGATAGGTGTCCCAGACATCACACTGAAAACCTCATCTGCAGTGGGAGGGCGACCAAGATAATTGGTCATCTCCCCCATGAATTGCTCCTTGTTGAATGGGGTGCTGGAGGATCCAGGATTTCACATCTACACAAGAAAAATCATATTACCCTATGCAGATAAAACATATTACATACAGCGTCTATACCTGCGTCTCTGTGCACGTCTATACCTGTGTCTCTGTGAGCGTCTCTTAGTGTGTCTCTGTAGGCATCTGTTAGCGCATCTATTTTTGCGTGTATAGCTGCGTCTACATTGTCATCTGGACGCGCTGACAGACGTGCACAATCGCACCATTTCTTCTCAAACTTGCTTTAAAAACAAAGCTAAAAAATCTCCATAGATGACAAGATCCAACATGTGAAGAGAGAGAAGAGAGAGATAAACAAATAGAGAAACCAAACAAGATTGAGAGAGAGAAGAAGAACTCACCTTCTTTGCTTGTTCCAACGGGTGGCGGTGGCTAGGTTGCAAGCTCCTTGTCCTCCTTCTCCCTTCCCTTGGTAAGTTGCTTCAATCTTATTCTCTTCCTTGCTGTTTGGCTCTTGTTCTTTACTCTTTGACTCTTCTTTCCTCCTGTCCTCTTTTTACTCTTATTTCCTTGCCTCATTGTCTTCATGAAGTGATAGATAGACACGAGTAGTGATGTTGAGCTCGAACTGCAGAAAACACGCAAAAAACGCACGAAAGCACAGGTTTGAAAAGAAAGCCACAACTTTTTTTAAATTTTTGTATACTTGCATGGCGCGTCTGTCAGCGCGTGTATATGCGAAGATAATTCTTGTTACACGTGCTTACAGACGCGCAGCAGCAATTTAAGAAATCAATGCATGCATTTAGGGAATCAATTGACCTATGTGGTGACATATATAACAAAGCTTGAGGATAAGAGATAACACATTGGCAAGTCAATTGGCACATATATATGTAGTGACTTACTAGACCATCCCACTTACAATTGCATATTATCCCACTTACGTATCAATAGGTGGATAAAGCACGAATGGTTTTTAGCTAGAGAAAGATAATGCAATGAAGGTGTACACGAAAGAGATAGAGAAAGGCATATTATCCATCAATCAATCAAAGATATGTGAGCTATAAGTGCACCTTGACATGATTGGAATAGCTTGCATATGCACAAGCCAACTGATTTACATCAATCTACTCATGCTATGAATTGGCATGCATGGCTAGGTTAAGTCCACAACATTAAATGAGACATGTGAGTGTATTGATCAGAGTTCTATATATATATTGCAAATGCACAAGTCAACCTTTGATTTATATATACATCCAATCATCATGCCCTATCCAATCACATTTATATAGGGCATGATTGGATGTATATAGGGCATGAAATCACATATATGTAATTAGCTTTGAATGATTGGATGTATATTTGTAATACTCAGAAAGAAGTAAAGTTGGTAATGTATATCATGTCCTATGCATGTATATTCCCTATACATGTATATCATGTTGTATATACATGTATATCATGTCCTAGTGTATGATCCAGGTGTAATTATGTTGTATATACATCCAATCATGCCCTATTCAAAAAAATACTAGCTGTTCAGAGGTTTGGTCATATTCAGGTAACCTCTTGCTTGCATGATATGTTTTAAACTACTCAGAATCTTGGGAAATTTAAAGAAAAGATAGGATTCTTTGCCACCCAAGCCTACCCTGCTTACTCTATTGTTGCCTGAGAGATTGTTGCAGGGGCTTCCACCAATTATGAGGTCAATCTTTCCCACTGCATCCACAATCTCAGCCAACTTATCATCAGTAAGATCTCTAACATCATCCTCCATTTGAAATCGGCATGTTTGGAAGGTTTTGTTCCACTAGCTGGCTATTATGTTTTTACATTTATCATTGATCTCCACAATAACAATAGCCTTCAAAATTATACCCAATTTGTGCAATGCCACTTCTTTCCCACCAAGGCTCGAGAATAAGGACAGAACTGTTAAACCTTGCGGATATAATTCTTTTAGTGGTGAAAGATTGTACGCAATAGTATTGACCTGAAATGAGTTGCCCAATGCATCATACCGATCTGAAAGGGTAGAGCAGCCTCAAGTGTGGTCACGATCATATCCAAGCACCAGCTCAATCTCATGGGGTTCAAGTGGGGTAGCTTCGCCTGGGCTGACCCAAACCAAGTTCCATATTTTGCATGCCGGGACAATCTCATGTTGAAGATAAGAAGGTATCTTGCTTTCTTTGTGGGAAGAAAATATTTTTTTGGTCAATCCACATATAGTGCTAGGGGCACCCCATGTGTTTATGAAATTCAGCTTCTCTCTCGGATCCCATGGGGGCCAATACTTCTTTTTTTTCGGAAGCACCTCAAAGATTGTCATGGGAGTAGAGGGAAGGATCAACCTTCTTCCATCTACTGGAAGGTTATAAACATAACCACCTCACCCTAAAGCATGCTGTAAAATATCTAGAATCTGTGAACTCTGGATCTATGCCATTAAAATGCCGTTTGATGGTCTCCCACTCTGAATTGGGAACGTTCTCAACATTTTCAAAAAAGAAAAAGGGAGGGCCTTCCATCAAACTATTCAATGGTTTTAGCTTGCCTTTAAAAAAGCCAGGAAATCCAAACCCCATGCCCTTTTTGAACTTGAAGGGTGGGATAGAACCTAGATTTGGACGTGATGTTTTTCCATTCATAGATTGAGTCTCGAGCCATAAAACACTCAAGTCTTCACTGGCACTTTTATCCAAGTCTAGACGCGCACCTTTAACAGAAACAGAGGCATCATTCATAGTAGGAGTAATGCTAATCTTTGTTTTAAGGCCCAAGTAAGTGTACCATAGCTTAAGGGCTCTTTCATCTATCTAGTATATTTTGCTATAGACACCTCGTGAGGGTCCAGCATGTCTAGTTATTTGAACACCTCGTGAGAATCCAGCATGTCTAGTTTGATCTTTTATCTTTTATGACTAGTGCACATTATTCAATGCACTTTTGTGTGAGGGTAAACATCTTCGAACTCAACGTATAGATGAAAAGAGAAATACCCAAGATTGTGGTGTCCTTGCTCACTTCGAGGATACCAATGGTACTTCGAGTAATTATTAACTCTATTTTTTTAATTCAATGATTCAATGTGTATTCTTAATTCTATGGTTTTTATCATGCGCACACGTGCATGCTCAAGAATCAATTTCAGGTGGTTAAATAATTATTAAATTTGGTTTTTTAATTATGTGAATTGTAATTTTAGGTGGTTAAATAATTGTGCATCTGCTAGCACGTCTATATTAGCATCTATTTGCACGGATATATAGACGCACAATTTGCATCTATTTACACGCACATTTACACGCACTTATAGATGCTATGATAGACGCGCCCGACTTTGCGCGTCTAACTTGTGCGTCTATGCCTCGTTTCTGTTGTAGTGTGATGGAGTTGAATGACGATGACCAGGAGAGATTCTGAAATGCTTTAGGCTTCATGAAGATGCTCCGCATTTCTCACACAGTTGTGGCTTCTATTCTGCGATGGCTGATTGGGGTTCCAGTTGGTTGGTGGAAAATATGTAGCCGGTCGTCCCCTGAGCATCAGAAATGCTTGATCAATAAGCAATCCCTTAGGAGGATGGTATTAGAGGGATTTATTGTGGAGAAGTCCCCCCCAAACTCTGCCTTGACAAAGATATGCTTTGTCTTCACATTGAAAAGCGATGTCTTTGATTTGAAGATCTTTGCCTTTGAGTTGAAGGTCTTCAGAGCTGCGTTGAAGATCTTCAACCTTGTATTGAAAATCTATAGGCCTGTGGAATTAATAAGCGATCCGTAGATCTTGAGGCGTTAGGCATGTCTCTTTGGAAGATGAGGTTCCAAGATCTATGCCAATGGCAGATCTATTACTGAGTGCTCCTTTTGCTTGATTTGGTTCAATCATGGTAGCCAATTAGCAGGCAGATGGTTGGCGACATGAAGCATGTTAGTCTATCCAATCCAATGCAGAAAAGCTCCTCAAACAGCATCAATGGTGTCATGTCTGGCACATGGAAAAAGTTTTGGTCATTAAAGGATGCCATGGGTGATCTTCTTCAGTTGAGTAGCCGGTTCTTGAAACTCGAACATAACCTGCAAGAAAAATTGTGCACTCCCTAAGGGGTGTGTCTGCCTCTCCCTGTAGTGTGTGGTGCCCGTGGCAGTGGAACTAGGAGATGGGTCTAACCCTGGGCAAGCCCTTGGTAATGTCCCACACTTGAGAACCCAGTTTGAGTGTTGTTGGAGGTGCGGTGCAAGTCCTAGGATGACAGGTCTGAAAGTCCTGCCCTTGATGTGCCCTAAGTGTGAAGTGGGGAGGGGGCTAGTGAGAACCCTGGGTGTAGTGACTGTGGTGCACAACAAGATGAAGGGAAGTTGCAAGTGGATCATGTGAAGTCCTCTCTCTCTTATCTTTGCGTAGTAGTAGATTCATCCCTTGGCTTTGCTATTCTTTGTTGTTGTTGCTTCTTTCCAGTTCACCTTTTCTTTTGTTGCCTTGTGGCTTTTTTTTTTTTTTTGAAGAGGCTATACATAGATGCATGTGGTACAAGGGCATGACGAGAGTTTAATCCTCCTCATCCGAATGGCGGGTAGGGGATTGTGGAGGGCGGGGGGATTTGTTAAGGAATCTACGATTAGCAAGTAGCCCTTGAGATTGAGGCGGGTTATGAGAGTGGTGGTGGAAAGGAAAGGGTGGTTGCACTGTGTGAATTTACTATCGCTTATATCCTTAAGCAGTGCAATACAGAAGGATGGCAAAAGAGTAGCGCGCATCATGAGGTGAGTCATGGTGCTGCTATCTATGGCATATGGGTCGAAGTAAAGGGGTGGGAGGTGGCATTCTTGAGCTGCAGGCTCTTGGTGGATTAGGACCCTAATTATTCTAAGATAATTACAAGTTGTTATGAAGGCGGGGTCAGGACAGGATGTGAACTCAGTAAGGGATCTATCTATAGAACTGTACAAATTAGGGAGGGTAAATACAAGGGCATCCTTATAGGAGGTGCTATTTGCATTATAGATGATGGGGAAGTCGAACCTGCCGTGGATGGACAGATTAAAATCCACGCATACCCTTCGAGGATACGGCATGAAAGTGGGTTCCTTTCTCTCAGAAGGGAGGGTGTTACAAAACGCCATCCAAGCGTCAAGGTTGACATAAAAAATGCATCTTCTCCAGGTGGGTTGGCAATTATAGCCCTCCACTGATCTAGGAACCTAGAGGACTTTATCATGCCAAAATTCGCAGTCCTCGGCTCCCCAAGCAGTTGGGTTGGCCTCTCGCTCCGCTAGTCACCTCTCCTTGAGCCTTGCACCCATAGCGATTATATCATTTACAAGTTCAATGGGCATTACTCTGTTTAGTGTAGTGGGGAGCTCAAAGCTCAAGTCGAAGGGGTTGCGAGCACATTCCTGCAGTTCCCAGATGATCAACTCTGCATGGAATCCGGCAGGGAGATCCTCAGGGCACGGTGGGAGAGGGGCAGGTTGTCTTGGGAGAGGTTTAACGTTCATCTTCTTCCTTGCCTTCTCTACCATTTTTCTTTTACGCTTAGCCAAGGCTGCTTTCCTCTCAACGGATATGTAAGTGGGTTGCACTTCATCTTGTTGTGGAGGAGGGGGTGGTGGGATGTAGTCCTCCTCCTGAGGTCCCAGATCAAACTCTCGTTCACCCTCTTCTACTTGCACGTCTTCTTGCGCCTTCTCTTCTGTGAAGCCAAGTTCGTCGATTTCTTGCAACATCAGGCCTACCTGTGCAAGGTATTTTCTTTGCTCCTCCAGGCTCTGCGACGGGCCTCCTAGTTGTTGCAGTGATACGTGCAGGCCTGCTGTTAGGGCTCTGCGTGCAATGGCTAGCTTCTTGCAGAGCTGATCATTGGCCTCGTTTTCTTCTGTTTTGGTAGAGTGAAGTAGCGTGTTGAGGAAGGTGTGCTGCTGGGCTATCATAGAGAGCTGGGAGCCTCTGCTTGATTCTTAGCCAACACTCTATCCCCTTCTGCTTTGGCCAGTCGGCGTGTTAGGTCTCGTACCCTTCTTTCATTGTGGTGTGCCCATTCCTTCGCTCTCTTTTCCATATCTTTCAGGCTCTCCCCCTGATGGAGGGTCATAGCCATGAGTCATTGCTCTTGGTCCTCGAGCTCGCAGTGTAGGCGGGACTGCTCCTGGTGTTCATTGGCGATCTATGCATTGAGCTAATCTAGCTTCACCTGCATCCTTCGCACCTGCTCTTCTCTAAATTGGTCTAGCTCTGCAATCTCTTGTTTGATCTTCTCACGCTGGTTTTGTGCCTGCAGATTGACTAAGTTGGTCGTTCTTGCACCTAGGTGAGCAGTGGTCTCCCTCTCTCCGTTGAGGTGTTCCATTAAGATTTTTCTTCTTTCCTCCCAGGCAACATCATGTTCCTTTAGGGCTTTTGCTTCTTCTGCATCTCTATTGCTGGCTTCCTCTTTTAGCATAACAATCTCCCTTTGGTATTCTGCTATCTACTTAGTTTTCTCCACCTGGAGAGTGGCTCTTGATTCTTGCTCTGTTGCCAACTCTTCCATGGCATTTTTCTTTTCTTCCTTGGCCTTTTCTAGCTGCAAGACCAGCTCCTTAACGTACTCATCGTATTGATCTACTCAAGGTGGGGGATGGGATATGGTGGTGGTGGTGATAGCGGCTTCTGTTTTCTGTCTTTTAAGCTCTGGCCTTGGCTCCACATTAGTCGTGGCTGCCCTCTTCACTCCTAACATTGGAGTGGCCACTCCCGCTTCTCTTACCAACTCCCTTTCCACCAAGAACTGCATCCAAGTGACCATATTTCTCTCATCAACCTTTGGAGTGGAGCCTTGGGTGGCGGTGGTAGTGGGCGTTGTCATGATGAGAGTAGCTGGTGTGGTAGGTACGAAGAGAGGGGGAGTTGGCGTCATTGGTTCTTTGCCTTTTCCTTCTGCTGGGGATAGGGGTGTGATTTCTGGCACACTGGTATTGGAACCAGGTGCTTCTGTTCTATGTGGGCTCTTTGCGCCCTCCTCGTCTCTTTTGTGCTGCTCCTCAATGGAGCAATCGGTGGCCAGCACTATTTCTTCCTCTTCCTTCTCAACTCCTCTTCAGTCTTCTTTTTTCTCTCCTCCTTATCCCTGAGCGACTCCCTCCGAGCCCTCTCCAGATATTTTTTTTCTTTTTTCTTGCGCTCTTCTTTCCTTTTTCCATGCAGGGCTTTCGTCCTTTGTTCTGGTGCCTCTATGGGCTGCTCTGGGACTCTCCCTCTTTGTCTTCGTCAGTCTATGTTTCATCTGAAGACCTATGCTGCTCTTCTGTGTGAGGTGGGGATTGTGACGGTGACTCGTCACTTCCTTCTTTGTCTCCCTTCTTATCTTCTTATTCCTATCCTTGCCCTAGTGCTTCTCGGATTATGGCAATAAGGATGCCTCCAAACCCTATGGTTGAGGCCTTAGAGGACGATGTCTTGCGTGTTGATCTGGACGATGGGGATTCTCCTCCAGCGGCTCTTCCTCCCGTTGCTAGGGCCTTAGCCGAAGCCTCTATGGTTCTCCTCACAAACCCATTCAGGTTTACCTCATCCAGTGATTGTGCCGCAATGCTGTCGAGCAGAGGCACGTTGATCGGGCTCATTATGCTGTTGTACCTCTGGCTCAAAAAAAAGTGTGCATCATTTTTGCTTGCAGCTGGATATCTGGGTTTGGGATGTCTGCCAAGCTAATCCCATCATGCTAGGTTTTCCACCAATTCTGGGGTCAGCTAAATCTGTACTTGCCAGGTGGCTTCATTCTCGCGCATCGTAATGGTGCCTTTGTTTCTATTAAAGGTGTGCAAAAAGTCGGCACACTGGGTGTAGTCCACCCTGTGGCCCACTACGTCTAGTTATTTCTACAAATGGCACTGGTCTATAATCTGCGCACTGCCGGCTCTTCGATGGCCACGTCTTCAAGGTTGAAGATGTGACGGAACTTCAACTGGTTAAAGGCTCTAGTCTCCACCATGAGGCCGTACTTCGCTTGCTCCTCCTCCGAGAAGAGGAGCTTGCCAGCCTTGTCTTGGCTTGCCATGATCGATGCCTGGAAGTTTAGCCATTTCCACTATTAGTGCTTTTTGACAAGTAACTTGCTAAAAGAAGAAAAGAGTAGCATATTTTATTGATCTGAAATATTTTGAGTATAGCCTTAACTTTTCTTTTCAGACTTTTACCATTACATTTTACCATTGCACTCACTTTTTAAATTCCACCCTACCCCCTCCCCCTTTGGAACGAGAAGAATCCATCCCAGGATTGGAGGTTGAGAGCATAAGGGCGTTCAACATAAAGAGCGTCGGTCTATTTGCACAGGAGCCAAGCATAGAAGTTGGGGTTGTACTCTAGCTGAGCTTCTCGGTCTAATTCGAATGGACGGATAACCATGTGCATGATGTATGTTAGAACATCGGTTAGGAGATCGCCAGAATCGACCCGACTTGCAATGTGGAGTTCTTCCTCTATTAAGAGGCGGTCAAGGTAGGGATGCCCCTTGATGTGCTCTTCCATGGGTCGGCCACACGAAGAGTGGTTAATACTCGATACGAGGTTGGCACGATGTAGGTGGAGTCGTATTCTGCTATTTTGATGGTGCGGCGCTGCTCAACGTTGGTCATTATGCGGCACCCCTCAACTTCCCATTGTAGCCTAAGTGTGTACCAATGCTTCAAAAACGTGGAGTCAGTATCAGCATGCTTGGATAACTCGGTGATTTCCTGATCAGCGATAGCAAAAGTGGTTCGTTGATCATAGGATGTGATAAGACGTTGTTTAATGGCTTGCTCTTTGGAGATCTCGCTGTTGAGCAACTCAGCAGCAGAGCGAGAAGCTTTTGCAAATGTGAATTCAAAGGTCTCCCAAGAGCAAGGTATATTGTGCACTTCCGTTGCAAAGGGTTCTTCCAATAGACCTAAGTCCAAGCGGTCGTAGCTAAGGGCTAGCGACATGAAGGTGGCATCAAGTCGTTTAATGCATTCCACCATGTCATCCCTAGTGTCCTCCGCAAGGTCAGCGGCTAGCGCTAGAAAGGAATTTCGTTCATAGGAGGGCGTAAGGCCAACAGGTGGTTGAGGTTTGACAGAACAAGCACTTTTGACAACGAAGATGGGCGGTTGGGAGGGTTCGTGAATTTGTGGTTGGGCCGTTTGGATGTTGAGTGGATTGGGGGCAACCATGACAGATGGGCTGTTGCATTCAGGTTGGAGTTGGAGAGGTGGATTGACTTCGGCGGGTGATGACTCTTGTGATGGAGCATGCGGTTTGGACCGGTAGACTTGTGGGACTCCCTTGGGTCTAGGTGTGGATGGGGTGGATGGTTGTGGTTCAGGATAGTACTGCGGCTTGCGGTTTTGAGGGTTGATGGAACGCAGTTTGAGCAAGCTTGAGGTCGGTGTATGAGTGGTGCCTTTGGGTGTGTGGCCCTTAGGGATCCACAGCCAGGTATTTCCCTCGTAGTAGCCTTGCGCACGTAAGAGGGATTTAGGGACTCATCTTTGCTTGATCATGCGACGCTTTCTGTTACTGTGTCTTGGTCTCCTAGGGCTAGAATTTTTGGTCCTATGAGGATAGGAGTGTCGACTTCTAGGCAGCGGTTGCGGTTGTTTGGGCTTCCATTGAAATCTAGGCTGTTGAGCCTGATGTTTTACTACTGTGGGTTGTGATTCCTGAATTCTGGAAGGTGGCGGCCGCACACAACCCCCCTCCGTAGATTTGGTCATGGAGAATTCTATCGGTGGCTTTACAAATGGTGGTGAAGTCGCGCAGCCCTTGCTGAAAGTTGTGACAATACGAACGTTGCCTATTGTGAGGTGGATGCGCTGCGACTCATAATCGACATTGCAGTGACTCTGCTTTTTGAAATTTTGCCCTAGTAGTGACTCTGTGCCTGCGTCTTTAACATTTGGCAATACGTAAAAAACCATTGCGACAGTCTCACACTCGATAGACACGGTGCCTACTTTGCACTTGCCGAGGAGTGCGTAGGAATGGGCCCCATATGGGCTCAATTTAGCATTCATGGGCTGAAGTGGTGGGCTGCCAAGCTTGGTCCAATGATCGTGAGTTAGGACATTACAGTCTGCTCCCTCATCGATCAGAGCGTTGAAAGCGTAGGTTTGTTTTACAGTGACCATTATGTGGCGGTATGCGGGCTCTACGGCTTCCTCATCCTCATCATCAATCTCCATGATTGTGGCCACTCATACTTCGATAGGCGGTTCCAAAATCAGGGGCTCGTGCAAAGGTTGGGTGGGAGGGTAGTACTTCTTGACATGACTGCCATTGAAAAAGCCTATTCCTTCACCATCTAAGGTTTCGAGTTTGACATTGCCTATGTGGGTGATCGCACGAACCTTGAAGGGTCCAAGGCCTCAAAATTTCATTTTCTGTTTATGTCCCTTAATGGAGTAGAGGAGCACTAAGTCACCCTGTTCAAAGTCGTGTTTCCTGACATGGTTGTCAAACCAAATCTTGCGACGGGCCTTCTCACATATAAGTGCATGGGTGGCTAGCGTTCAAGCTCGACCAGGCGTTGCGTCCATGCCTCCTTCCCTTCCCATCATTCTTAAAGGGCTATTCTCAGGCTAGGAACAAAGAATTCTAAGGGTAGGATTGCTTCTGTTCCATAGGTCAACCTGAATGGGGTTTGACTGACAGCCATTTTATAAGCTGTACGGTAAGCCCACAAAGCTACCATAAGCTTGTTATCCCAGTCGCTTCGTGAGGCTGAGACTACTTTGGTCAGGACCTTGACCCCTAACCTTCGAGAAATCAGTGGCAATACCATTCTTCGACACCACATGTGCTAGGATGCATTCGTGCTTTACCCAAAATTGGCACTTCAAGGGGTTCAAGGAGAGACGATATAAGCGACACTGTTCAAAGACCGCACGGAGTTTGTCTAAGTGTTCGATCCAGGTCAAATGGACACACAAGTCCTCGATAAAGACTTCTAACTCCTTGCGAAGCATGTCCTTAAAGATGGTGCACATGAGACGTTGGAAAGTGGCAGGGGCATTGGTCAACCCGAAGGGCATGACTATGTATGCAAAGACACCCCACTCAGTGGCAAAGGCGGTCTTGTGCCTATCCGCAAGATGTGTTTATGGTAAAGCAGCCAGTTGATGTTCATGAGGATGCATGATTACATGATAAGGTGTCTATGCTTCAAGACAAATGTCATAATTTGGAATGTAGATTGCAGGAGGCTTAGAAAGCCAAAATACATAGTGAGGACTATATTGCTACTATCTTGCAAGAGAAGCATTTTCATGCTGGTGATAGCACTCATGTGGTTCGCGAGGTTGTGTAGGAGGTGCATGAGGAGTTCCAAGAGCTAAGGGGTGCTGTACCTACTGGACATAAATCTCTGTCTTCTTGAATGCATATGTCTTCCTACAGGGACATTACTGTTTATGTTCCGATTACTTTCTAGTTGCTCATAGTTTCATGCTATTACTTCTTTTTGGATTTTGTACTTCATTCATCTTTTTTATTGGCTCTAGAACTGCTTATGCAGCTGCATAAGAGGATTATGAGTATCTCAGAGGAGCTCTACTCATGATAACTCAGTGTGGCCTATTTAGGGGTGCAAGGCCTCTACAGGGTATAAGTATGTTCTTTATGTCATTTAGCCTCTTACTATATGATTGTGGGTTCAGATCATGCCTAGGCCAGTCATCCACTGGGTTGTGCCTGGTGTTAGGGGTGCGAATCCCTAGTCCTTGAATTCCATTAATGACTTTAGTCTCTTAATTTCATATACGGATATAATGTTTTGAGATCAACCTATGTGATTGTGTTTTTAAATGTCATGGGACAGAATACCTGTATGTCACAAGCTAATTCTAATATGCATGTAGTTGTATTTTCTTGAAGAGAGTCGCAGAATTTCTGAATAAAGAGAGAGTCACCCCCAGGTCTTCATGGTCGCTACAGGTTTTTCTCAATGTTTCATGTGTCACGTTCGTTAAGTATTTGAATCTCTGTTTGTGTATTGTGGAATCATAAATGGTTTTCGGTTATGGGTATTGAAGCTTATGCAAAGATTACGTATATGCTTATGTTCTTTATTCTAGTACCATGGCAGGTTCATGTATTCTTTGCTTCCTCCTTGTGAATGCCCTAAGCATGGTCGATGGCCAAGGTACCCTAGTAGATTTTGTGAAAGCTACAAGGCCGAAGAAAATCAAAAGTGGATACAATGATGTCTGCCATATGTATTGTGTGAGGGTGAAGGTATTCCAAAGGTCTTTTATGACTTGGGATTAATACTCATAGACATTGCTCAGGTTTTTTATAACTACACTCCTGATCATGGTTGGTCTAGAGAAAATGTAGATACTTTGAAAGAATTTCTTAGTTCTTGGAGAGAGTAAGGATTGAAGAACTCTTAGGATCCAACATTGGAGCATGTTGCAGGTATAAACTCTTCTCAACTTTCCTTTTGTTTATGTATTTATGGTATCTACATTTTAATTTAATAATTTATATTTTTCATATCAATTATAGGTTTCCGAGAGTTCTTGGATAATATTCTTCATCATGGTAGCCATGATGCTTTTTGCTGCTATACGTATGAACATATGGTCTCGACATATGCTATTATCAAAACAAACAACAAAGATAATGAAATTTCTTATGCAAATTATCAAATGTGTATTCTCTTTACATGGGTACTCATTCATATAACAAAAGACTAGCTTGGCAAACTTATGCCACATCAAAGAATGATAAGATAGTTTCACAAAGCTCTCTTGCCACCTGATGGATACTTAGTGGATTTTGATAGATGTGCTGGATGTCTAGAATGGCATGCATTAGGGCCCATGTATGTATCATGTGTTGATAGAGAAAAAGTGTTCTGAAGGTTTTTTACGAAAGCTAATGATTGTGCATGCCAAATAGCAACAGTAACAATGGGAATAGTAATAGGAGGAAAGTGGTTGAGATAGAGGAATGCAACTAGTGATAAGAAGAGGTACATCCATCAAACTTTCAATATAGAGGTGGAACAAGTAATACAACATTAAAAAAAATTATTAAGGGAGAAACATATAAAGTTGGAGATAAAGTAGTTGTAAGATGTGACAATGATACGACTATTGATATAAATGTTGGCCATTGGAAAGCATGCATATCATCACTTTTCTCATTGGAATGTCATGGTGAAGTGAGGCTTTTCTTTGGTGCATATTACTATAGAAAATGTATTATGATGGAAAGGGGGCATGAAATTTTGGTTGTGGATACCACTAGAGGCATGACTCGCATGCAAAATAGTTTTGTGCCATTTTCATGGGACAATATTAGACCAATACAGTTATTATTACATAAATCGATCCCACTTCAACATGGAGTTTCTATTATTGCATAGAGACAAAGGATTTGAGACTAAGGTCATGCTTAACAAAGATAGGTTGCATTGGTTGCATCCCTCCTTGGCTATAGGAGAATGAAATCATTTATATGAAATTAGATTTATGAACACTGTGTGGGCCTAATGTCTGAAATTATGCAATCATAAGGTCAGTTAATTATAGAATGAAGCAAGTTAAAGTTGGATGGTTGATTAAGGTCCCGACTAGGGTCCACTTGCAAGAAAATATTTGAAATGTGAGAGAAAAGAATCTAGAATGGAAAGATTGGTGGTTGTGTGTATCCTCACAAAAGTGATTGCATGCAATCAAAACAAAATCAATGATAATCAATAAAAGGAAAAAAATCATACCTATTATGCATTGTTCACTTGAATATGACTCAACAATTTTATGATGATATGTTTATTAATGTTCTTTTTTATGTTGCCTAGTATTTTTTTAATAGAAGTAATTAATATCCATTTTCTCATGGTCACTATATTTCAAATGTTAGCTTCTAGTATAGAGATGATGGCTCTTCTAAAGAAGATGATGAGTGAACATCCCAGGGTCCTTGGGCTTGTGGATTCTATGATGAATGAGGTAAAAGGTACAATATTTTTCGTAATCTAAGTATTTTCATAATAGGTGGTTCAATCAAATACGTTATTTTTTATTTTTATTTTACTTTCTCAAAATTTTCGAATCTCAATATTAACATAAACATTGATTAATTGTATGCAAATATAAAAGAAAATATTACTAAAGATGGTATAAGATAAAATGCACGAAAGGAAAATAATGAGGTCACTTGTCTTAATGTTTCATTGAGTCCAAGAACAGGTACCTTGTTTTTGTAAGATAATGATCAAATATTATAACAACTTTCTAATTAGGGATATTTGATATCTTAAGTTTCATCAAGTATAATCTGTCATATGATGAAATATTTCGACCACCCACCTTGGAAAGGAGAGAAAATGGTAGATTTTATGCGAAAAAAATATTGGTTGAATGCTTTAAAAGCTAACATGCACTCATGCTTGAAAATTATCGATGGGTACAAAAAAGCTTTAACTACTCAAAGTCAAATGATCTACTCTACAAAAAGGCTGAAAGATAATGTATTAAATTAATAATCTCTCAAAATCACCATGAAATTTTACCATTGAAGTTTCATGGATGTGAGTACTTGTGAAGAGAGCGTGATATTCATAACTGATGGAAAAGAACAAGGCAAGATGAGAGGAAGTATTTGAGGAGAAAGGGCATTCTAAAGAAAATAAGCTAGTCAACTTTTTTTCTCATTAACTTTCCTAATATTTGAGACATAGAGTTTTAGTTGGTGAATCCATTAATTTTCTAGCATATAGAAAGAGTCCACAGCCTTTCTTGGAGTGGAAAGTTTGGATATGTGAAACCTATACCCAAAGATGTGATTTCAAATACAATAGCATCAACAGTAAGATAATATCACTTATATGTTTGGTTTTATTATTATCTTGTTAGTTCCACCTCTTCCATACCCATATATATACCTTTTGATGGTAGTGTTGTGAAGTACATACTCTTGTTGTGTTTAATTTTTAATGCTTTTTTTTTGCTTTTATGGTATTTCATGTATTTAATATATATGTGTAGTATTATCTTAGCCTCTTGGAGAAGAAAAAATCTTTGATACTTTGCATAAAGATAATGAGACACATTTATCATTCTAGCTAATGTTTTTATTTTAAAAAATTATAATTTTATTAGATAATTTATATTTTATATATGTTTATATATGAAGATTTATTGTCTTCGTAGATGAATATGTTTGTCAAAGGAGAAGAAAGCTTTCAAGAATTTCAAGATTATACAACAAATTGGGTTTTGATATCTATGTTAAAGTTTATTTTGACTACATATTTGTATTCTTAATATTTTATTTTATTATTTACTTTGTGAAAATGTGTTATAACTAAAGGATGTTGAAAATGAAGATGGGGATCTTGATGTGGAAAGCGGTGCAAGCTTTTCAAAATTGTTGTTACAAGGTTTAATAGTATATTCTAAAGAAACTATACAACAAAACATCAACAACTCAAGCAAAGATAAGGTATATGTTTTGTTTTGATGTTGTAGTTATATGTTTTTAATTCTGATCACTAGTTTTATTTTCAAATATAGCTTTATATAGATGAGAAAAATGATGAAGTTAAAAAAATTTGAGAAAACAAAGGTAAATATTAATATTTATGTGATGATTATATTTACATAGTTTAGTGAAATTCAAATGGTGATTTAGTATTTACTTATCTATATGTTTATTTTAGCCAAATAAGAAAATGATGAATCATTTGTAACAAACAAGTAGAAAAGGAGGTAACAACATCAAAGAAAACAGATTAAAGGTACTATACATAAATCTTGTATGTTTATAAGTTTTATATTAGGAAAATAATATTATTCAATTATTTTATTTGGATTAGGAATGGAAGAATCTTTCAAATCTAGGCATTGAAATTGATATTTTTAGTGACATTCAAAGGGTAACTTTCTTGAGAGCTATTTTTTATTTACACATTGTATTTCTTAAAACTATAATAATATAAATATATATTTTTAAATATCATAATTTACTTACTTCAAAATAAACTATATTAATTGAATATTTGTGATTTATTTCTTAATACAGGTGGATATGATGAAAGAAAATATAAAGATGATACTTTTAAAGTACCTCGCTATTCATACCATTCATCATATGTACTTTTTAAAAGTACATATATAAATCTTAAAAAGACCGATGTTAGCTTTCGGGTCTTTGTAAGGATACAAAAAAGCCAACAAGTGATAATATGATATATGTGATTGTTCATTGACTTTTAGAGAATGGTAAGATTGTAATAGCCACATGCAAAAAACCGATTACTTTTGATGATGCAAAGATTGCAGCATAGTGTTATTATACACTCCTCATTTATAACCTCATTACTACTTCTGAAAAATTATTTTTTTCTCTTTCATTGGCACTATGTATTGATTTCTTCATTTGTTGAGTTTATATTAATCAATTAGATATGTGCTAAGTTCTATTTGAAATTAACTAAATAATCTCTATGCAAATTTCTAGCTGAACATTTTCTATATAATTTTCTACTAAACAAAAGTAATTATGTGCAAACTAGGAAAAATGTGATATCTCTAAGTTATAGAAAAAATAGAATTATATAAGAAAATTCCTAGATAGAAAAACTATCATATGTAGAAAAATATCCCCATATAGAGACACAATAAAATTTTTCTATGTTGGAAAATCCCCATACCGAGAAATTTTCTTACATAAGAAGGAAAAAAAGAGGATTCTCTATTAATTCCCTAGTTAAACACACACATAAGTAGGGAAAGTAAATCATAGGGAAAATGAAACATTCCTTAGTTAAAGAAACGAGGGAATCATATATTCTCTATATAGGAAATTTTATTTTTCCCTATATAGGGAAAATTTTCTATGTAAGAAAATCACATTTTTTCCTATGTAGAAAATTTCCAATGTGATTCCCTACTTTTTTCAATTGGAAAATATATCATTTTCCCTATGATTTACTTTCCCTACTTATGTGTATTTTTTACTAGGGATTTTATAGGGAATTCCTTTTTTTTTCCTATGTAGGGTATTCATAGTCATGGTCGTGGTGGTCATGGTCATGGTCATGGTCATGGTTGTAGTCATGGTCGTGGTCATAGTAGTCGTGGTCGTGGTCGTGGGTCGTGGGTCGTGGTTGTGGTTGTCGTAGTCGTAGTCGTGGTTGTGGTCGTGGCCATGGTCATAGTCGTAGTCGTCATCGTAGTCGTAGTCGTGGTAGTGGTGGTGGTGGTGGAGGTGGTAGTCGTAGCCATGGTCATGGTCGTGGTTGTGGTCGTGGTTGTGGTCATGGTCATAGAAAAAGAGAGAGATGGAAGGAGAGGATAACAATTTAAGAAAAAAAAAGAATGATAACAAGAACAAATTGTTTGTTGTAACGTAGACAAAATGGAAAACGATGAAGGTCCTGTTGTTCAAGATCGCGAGGCGTATCTTAATCAGCGTGTTCCATGTCCTTGCTCTCAATGCAAGCTGGGAATTAGACGAAAACACCGATTGTCTATAGAACACGTATGATGATTTGGCGAGTTTCAATCTGAGATGATTGATCAGGCAATTACGGATTTTCAGCAAACAGTAAGAAAAGTTATATCAATCATGCATTGTACTCGCAAGCTAATTGAATACCATACACAATAAGATTGGGTCTCGCTGGCAAATTTTCTATCCAGGGAGGTGATGTCTCGTCCCAAGGAGGAGTGCACCCTTTGCGGCCAATTAGAAGAGTTCGTGGGCGTGCGATGGATGGAGTGCATGAGCCAATCCACCACTTGTAAGGCTAATCTATACCGTCAATGCCAGAGGAGACAAGCAACCTTCCATACCTACCTACAACTTGGAGCCTGAGATGGAGGCAATCATCGATGCATTGATTCCCATGGATGTCGAGACTTCTGATCCGCTTAGAGAGAAAGCATCCATACCATTATATGATGGGTGCCAAGTATCTTGCCTGAAGACACTGCTTGCACTCTTTAGTGTGCAAGAAAAATACGGGTGGAGCGATACGAGTGTGACCGAGTTGTTCAGGTACCTTGTACATATGCTTCATTGATTTTTTTTTTCGGCACTATTATTAAAAACATTTCTGCTTCTTCAAGGTGTTTATGATTTCTTTCAGGTTATTGAAATATCATATATTACCACCTACAAATACCATGCTTGAGTCTCCTGATGATGCACCACATGTTTTACGAAAGCTTAGCATGGACTACAACAATATCCATGCATGTATCAACAATTGCCTACTGTTTCAAGGAGAATACGAGACTATGGAGACATGTCTAAAGTGTGGTGGTGATAGGTATCGACCGGACTTGCAAGGGCAAACCATCTCTCAAAAAGTTCTCAGACACTTTCTGCTTATCCCCCGCATAAACCACATGTTTCATACGTCCGGCATGGCGAGCTTGACAATGTGCCATGCGCAGAATAGGTCTACGGATGGAGTTCAATGAATATCAACGGATTCACGCGCATGGAGCCACATTGACTCTACCTTCCAAGGCTTTGCCCGAGAGCCAAGAAATCTTCGACTCAGTCTTGCAATGGATGGCGTGAACCCATTCGGTCTGCGCTCAACTTCTTAGAATGTGTGGCCTATAGTCCTTGTCAACTGCAATATCCCTCCATGCCTTTCTATGAAGAAAGGACATCTCATCCTTAGCTTACTCGTCCCCAACCGCTATAAAATCAAAAATATGGACGTGTATCTTTGTCCATTAGTCGATGAGCTTAAGATTTTGTGGGAGGAGGGGGTCACTGTGCAACATATGAGCAGGCGCAATGGTCATCAATTAGCCAATATTCGAGCCATTCTCATGTGGACGATGCATGACTTTTCCGGATTCTGAGAGTGCTTAGGTGAACAGGCCTCCGTTCTCGTTGGTAATATCTATATTTAATCTCATTCATGCAAGTATTCACTGGGTTGTGGTGTTGGAACAGGTCTGGTTACCTCAAGTTATCATGCATGTCCATTGTGCGGGCCATAGTTAGACTCCCGATGGTCACGAACCATGAAGAAGATGGTATATCAAGGACATGCTGCTTTCTTGCTAGAGAATCATGAATTTAGGGAAGGTTTTCTTGAACGACCTCCAACATGTATGAATGCCGCAAGTTGGTAGGAGCTGAAAATGGTCCACACAGAATCACATCCAAACGAAATGCGGTGGTTCTCAGCTTTCTATAAGTTGCCATATTGGACCCACTTATAGGTCAACCACTTGTTGGATCCCATGCATATTTTCAAGAATGTGGGCAGCTTGCTATGGGACCACATCATAGGAAAGAGAGACATTATAGGGGCACAAATGGATTTGAAGGAGGTAGGTAAGATAGAGACGCTTTGGCCACAGTCGAGTATTGATGATGGTCATGTGCAGCTACCTCGCGCTCCTTGGATTTTGTCCACTAAAGAAGAGCGCATTGTGAAGCAAATAGTCAAGTCTATTCGCACTTCGACGGGTATGATGCGTTCTCTGAGGTCTACATTTTCTAAAGGCGACCAATTATCAGGACTGAAATCCCATGACTGGCATAAGATATGTCAGGTTTGTACTACGAATGGATTGTAATTGGCATGCGTATTTTGCTATTTGGAGTGTAGCCATTATTCTTGGAGCGCTTCATGAATACCCTGAAAGGCTTTGTGCGACAACGAGATCAGCGAGAAGGTAGCATGGATGAAGGTTGGTTGGTGTCTAAGGCGCTAGTGCATATTTCACAATGGCTACCAACGGTGGATCCAAACAACAAAATGCTATGGTCGTCGCTGAAGGACGATGATAGACTGACTGGAGATGTGGTGGTTGGAAATGGGGTAGTAAAAAGAGTGGATGCCTCAATGGAAAAGAAGGTGAATCGCTTTTATATGTTGCACCATGCCTCTATGGAGACATAGCTTGCCAAGTACCAGATCACTAGGCAAGATCGAGAGGAAGCACGAGCTAAATTCTGATGTAGTACGTGCCATCAACTGATTTGATATCCTGAGGGCATGGAGGAGATGCCGAGGTTCATGTCAATGAGATGGTTGCATGGAGCTTTGACCGTAGCATCTCGCGAAGGGACAAAGGTCTCAAGGGAGGAGTGGGAATTCTCGAGGAGATGTAGTCCAAAGGTGATGAGGGGTTTAGGATTTGTCGTATCTAAATTTTATATGCGATATCTAATTTGAGTGTTTCAACGTACAGTACAAAATATATAGTGCATCGTGGTCGCACAGACGGCATTTTTGCGTGGAGCGTATTTACAAAATGCGCTCCACAATGGGCTGTGGTATCATGGCAAGGTTCGAGCAAGAGAGCCCGCGATGAGCAACGGATCCAAACATGGCTGTGGATGAGATGGAGTATTTTGGGAGCTTGCAAAGTATTGTTACGGTGGATTACCGTAGCTTCTCCATGATACTATTCAATGTGAGTGGTTCAAAGTGGTACTTGGAGGAGCTGGAGCAACAGTTCGACAAGATTCATCTAGATTTCTCAAAATAGATTCTGAAAAAAAATTGATGGATTTGCGCGACACCTTTGTGTTGCCGGCCCATTGTGAATAGGTGCATAGGCTCATTTATTTGCTAATTGTTTTACGACATGGTTTATGTCACAATGGTTTAATCTCTCTTGTATGTGTTTGTAAACATGTAATCTTCTATCCAAACCCTCGACAACCTCGATGGTGGTATGTTATACCTTCAACTCCCCGAAGTGCAAGATTATATGATCAAAGCGATGTTCTGAGCATAGATGAAGATAATATGCAAATAGAAGGGTTGATATTGCAAAGGGTGGAGGCCACCGAAATCTTAGAGCCAGCATTGGCTAACAATGATGAAAATATAGGAGTCCAAGAATTCTTTGAGAACGAGGTGAACTCATTCTTTTGTGGTGACATGTCTATCGACCTTCCAGTGTATGCAGAGTTGTGTCAGGAGATTGACATGGAACCATAGGATACTTCATACTTGGAGTCTCCACTTACTTAATTCATTGACCAATCGCTTATAAGGGTACATAAGATATGCATTTTAAGTGAGATCTGTTTTTAGGATTTATATTACTCTGCTTTGTATGATTTAAGTTGATTATTCTAACATCATTTTTTGTCTGTGCAGGTGACATTTTCAGGATGAGTTAAGGGATGAGCGATGAGGAGTTACAGGATATCTTCACACGTATGTCTCCAGACCAGATCGCGAGATCCAGAGATATGGTAGATCAAGAGTTGTCTCGGTCTTCCTTAGGGCACTCTTCTAGATCTACTTCAGCGAGATCGGATGCTTCAGCTTCAAGCAGACGAGTTCGATGCTCCAGACTTGGTCCAGAGCGAGGAAGTGCATCGGGGTCAGGGGGATGTTACAGAGATACGGATGTAGTGAGCTCGCGATCAACACGGAATACTGGTGCAACTCCTCGCTCTCGTGGCCCTTCCAAGGAGCGTAGCTCAGGCTCAGGTGGATGCTGTGAAGGCACGAATGCGGTGTCTCCATCTTGTCGTTCAGCTGGAGTTGCATCACCTCTAGGATTTTTCACACCTGTGGGGATGTCTACTCCAGTTACTCTGGCTTTTGCTCAGCCGTCAACAGGTGGCACCCCTATGGGTGCCACTCCGAGAGATATTACCCCAGTTGGTACACCGGATGCACAGGGGTCTCCTGGATATGCCCAAGAGCGTGGATGCAGATGGGAGAGGACCCATCTTAAGCAGACTCCAGGGGGATATGGATATCTAGTCGATGATAGGTCAGGAGCCATTATCATGAATGATAAGGGAAGGAGGGTGATGGCTTGCATGAGAAAGTTGTGCCAATACGTTTTTCAGCACAACGTCTTAGATCATTGGAAGAACATACGGGAGGGGAGCAAGGACTACATAGTAGCATCCTTGCATGAGGAGTTTCCGGTTCCAGCCTCAGTAGATAGATTTTCTACGGGCTGGATGATGGATTGCATGCGTGCATATATGTCACACAAACGATCTGACGCATGCAAGGCAATCAAGAGTAGGGCTGCAAAGCCCGAGTGGTTAGTCGCAGACGACTGGCACGGACTGAGGGAGGAGGCTACAAATTCTCCAGGATGTTGGAGTCAGCAGTGTGAGGTAGCGAGGGCACGACTCGAGGCCGGAGTGGTCCATCATCTTTGTACTGACAATCATGTTTCTAATAGTTATCATTTTGTTTTCGTTGCAGCACTCCATTACAAATCATGATCCGAATGGCCTTGAGACTCGATATGTAGAGAGGCACGGTCTCACTTCATTGATCGACCGATTGTATAGACGCGACGGCCCTGAAGTCACTCATCTTTCTTGTCCATTGTTACCATGTTTAATTAAAATGCATTATTGTATGGTGGACTAATGTGTTGTTTCTTTTTTTGCAGAGTCCGTTCGATGCTCCTTTGCGGCGGGACGAGCTTTCGAAGGGCGAGGATATGTAGCTCGCCCTTGGATCCCTGGAGCTCACATACCTTTATTTTTTAGTCGCCCGATCTATGTAGATATTTTCTATATATTAGTGCTATCTTGTTATAATTGTACCAATCGCTTATTATGTAATCATGTAGTTATTTCATGTATCAATGTTATGATTTCAGTATACTTTGTTTTTGTTTGCAAGTGCATTGTACACAGTGAAAAAACTATTTTGTATGGCTTTAATAAAGTACACATTGCCCTGCCATAATTTTTTTTCCCTCTTACCATCGCTATTAGCATCGTAAATTTTACTGCTCGCGTCGTTATTGGCATCGTTATTTTCGTCACAAACCGTCGCGACACTGATACTGACGCCAATACCGACGCTGATAGGGACACTGATACCAACTGTTCTATGGCATTGCCAATAACAACGCTTTTTGCGACGACGGAGGAAAATTTTGTTATTTGCATTTTCGTCGCTTTTAACGTCGCTATAAGGCCTATATCTTGTAGTGAACTTCACAAAAAACTCTTAGGTGCTAATTTGCATGCAATGAATTCAAAAAATATTGATATGATAGTTTCTATAGGAATTTTATCTTTTATCATGAAAATTAAGTACTTGAATTGATCCTTCTTAGTCCTAGAAAAATTCACCATTAGAAAATGAGAAATTCTCTATGTTAACATACCATAGCAAGGAAAAATGTCAAAACTAGAGTATGACTTAAAGAAAGTTTGTGCTTTGAAAAGATTCAACAAAAGGAATAAGAAAACTATCCCATGTAGATAGTGAAAATCTTATTTTCCTTTCTCTTTTTTGTATATATAGTCACGGGCTTCTAATTATTCTCATTGAAAGAAGAAGTTCCATACATTCAATAAAAGATGCTTTGAACAAATTCAAGAGTCCCCTACTACATACATCACTTGTGCTTCTCATTTATTTGATGATACAACAACATATAAACATAAGGCCCTAGGATGGACTTTAGAGTTTCTAAATGAGAAACACCTGATATACAAGGGATACATAAAGGCTACTAATATTAGCAATATTGAAACTATTTTCTACTGGGAATTAATATGTTATGTAGTATTAAATTCACATAAGGATTATTATGTGTAAGAGTATACAAAAGAAAGTTATTTTCTTGCTCAGATATACAGATATTGAGATTATAGATCGACCTTGGAAAAAATACACACATTCATAATACAAAGCTCATAAAGACAATGATTGCAAGGATAATGATGAAGAAAATGCCTCATCATATACACACTTGCACCTAAATAAGGCTATTTAATTATGAATCTACATACTTGCATTTTTTAAACCTGCAATGAATACATATAGTTTAAATATATTTTCAAATTACTTAGTACAATTAATTCTTTTATTTGCCTAGTCTGCACCATGCAATATTGTTTGACATCAATGCATGGTAATGTACTTGATTAGAAATATCTAACATCATTCTCTTCTTATTTTTTGTATAGTCATGACTTCATGGAATGTTGGAAACTTGAGCTCTAGAAAAGGACACAAATTTCTATTTATCACTTTCGTGACCTTCTTATATGCAGTATTATCAAGTTTCTAGCCAATTAGATACAACCCTAGACAAAAGTTCAGCGTAGAAAATCTCCAACATATTGCACGTATTTGGGAGGCATATAGTAAGCAATCCAAAGGGTAATAGGATGCAAGTATTGTTGAGATATCGAGCTCCACTCCTGATATGCCAGGGTGACCGTTGTGCATTTATATCAGCGACTTGTCAGTTGCAGATGCGGTTGGTACACCGCCCATGAATAATAGCTAGATGATAGTTATCCTTATCTACTCTAGTTTGTGGCTCAGTTAGTATGCCACCTTAGTTAATTGAGTTTGGTTTGAGACCCATATATAGGGTTCTTCTATTTCTATGTACTAGAGTTCTTTTGGCTTACACAACTAAGAAGAGGAAAACTTTTTTCAGCCTCCACCTGTGTGTGTATTCCCCCATTGTGCAAGCAAGAAAGCTACAAGTGAGACTCCTTCCTTCTCTCCCACAATCTTGACATGGTATCAGAGCCTTGTTCGTGGTAAGGAGATCAAGAAAGCAAACCAAGTTCGCGGTGTTCTGGTAAGAGGACCAATGTTGCTTTCATTTTTCTATTTTGGGAGCAAGTGTGTGCAGGTAGCACAGCCGGAAAGTGCAAGAGTACATTATCTCAGATTGAGACGTCCTTCGCAGTATAGCAAGAGGGCAGTATATGCTGAGGGAGCAGCCTTTAGCCCTTGGTTGCTCTGTTTTTTTTATTTGAGGCCATTTCGGGGCCTGTTTTGGAGACGGAAGTTTTCTGCACGCACTCAGGAAAAGGCCTTGTTTTATGTTGTGCAACCATTTTTCTACAGGTTGGTGAAAATTTACTGTAGAAATTGCATCGTATGCCTGTGCGCAGAGACATTGGGAGTTACAGAATCATCCTTGTTGCCTGTTGATGCAAAATCATCACTAGGAAGTGACTATGTGGTCAAATACCACTTTCATCAGTTTTGCAGATTTGCCCTTGTGAGGCTAAAGCTGTGTTCTTTGCAGTGACAAAATTTTTTGCAGTGTTCTGTAATGGCGTTTGATTCTCTTTCGCAGATTGTCATTGAAAAGCTTGACAAGAACAACTTCCTAGCTTGGAAGTTCAGAATGACAAATTTCCTTATGGAAAAAGGATATTGGGAATTCGTTGTAGGAAATAAAGAAGAACCAGTTCTTCCTGATGTTCCCAATCAACAACAAATGCAGGCATTTAAAGCATAGCATGAGAGAGCCAGGAAAGTTATATACTGACTGTCTATCAACATTTCAGACTCTATGATTGTGCACATTCAAGATGCAAGTACGCCAAAGGAGGCATGGGATACTTTGTCAAAAATGTATAGCACAAATACGCAAGCCACGAAAATACAGCTCAAGCAAGAGTTGCACAATGCACAAAGAGAAAGTATAAGCATCAATGACTACCACATGAAAGTGAAGAAGATTGCAGATGCACTTGCTTCCATTGGGTCGCCACTGGAAGATGATGATTTAGTTTTTGTGACCTTGAATTGTCTAGGAAAGGATTATGCATAGTTCCGAACATCCATTTCCGTCCGTGAAAGATTTCCTGATTTTGAGGAGTTGATTGCTCTTCTAACTTCTGAGGAGCAAAGAAATGGTGGTGCATCTTCTTCAGGAGGAACTTTAAAAGAAGCAGTCTTCTACTCAAATGCTAGAAGAGGTAGAGGCAGAGGTAGAGGAGGCCGATCTGGAGGCCGTGGTAGAAATCAGAATATGCAGCAAACTCAAGAAAACCAGTCCTATGGAAGAGGATGTGGTAACTCTAGAGGCAGGGGGAGCCAAAGAGGTTGCGGTGGATGGCAAAGAGGCCAAAATGCAAATAGTAATGTTGAATGCTACTACTATGGTAAAATGGGTCGTATGGCTAAAGACTGCTATAAAAAGCAGAATGACATCATGAATGGAAAATTGCAACAAGGGAATTATGCATCTTCTAGTAGACAGGGTAATGATAGAAATGAGTATTTGTTTATGGTGCAGCACATGACCAATTCTGTGACAAGTGTAGAAGAAAGAAACGATGTGTGGTATGTTGACTCAGGTGCATCAAACCACATGACAGGTCATGCAGAATGGATGCTGGATGCAAGGAAAATGGAAAAACCAGGATTTGTGGAGATTGGTGATGATACTGCACATCCTATTGTGAAGATTGGAAAAATTCATTTGTCTATGCAGAATGAGAAAAAGAAATACCTATCGGATGTATTTCATGTTCCGAATATCACCAAGAACCTGGTTTCTGTCGGTCAAATGGTTGAGCAGGGCTTGCAGGTCAGATTTAATTCTCATGGATGCTTTGTTGAGGATATGAAAAATAAAGGTCGCTTGATAGAAAAAGGAAAGAATAAGGGCAGAATGTTTACGTTGGATATAGACATGCCTGAATTGAGTGCAGCAATGTTTGCACATGGGACCGGTGTAGTTGCAGATATTGATATCTGGCATAAACGCATTGGTCATGTTAATGTACATCGACTTAAATTAATGCAAGCCTAAAACATTGTTGCAGGGTTACCTAAATTCAAGGTTGCAAAAATGCATAAGGTATGTGAAGCCTGTCAGTTTGGAAAATAGGCAAGGAAACCATTTCCTAGACATGTTCAAGAGAGTAAGAAGCCATTGGAACTAATCCACTCTGATGTGTGGACTACTAAAGCTGCATCTCTTGGAGGCTGTCATTATTTTGTCACTTTTATTGATGACTATAGCAGAAAATTTTGGGTGTATTTTATGAAAAAGAAAAGTGAAGTTTTTAGGCATTTCAAAACTCTTAAAACTATGGTTGAAAAAGAAACAGGCCTCCAAATAAAATGCCTAAGGTTAGATGGAGGGGGAGAGTATCTCTCAAATGAGTTTGCAAGGTTCCTGTAGGAGCATGGCATAAAGCAACAATATTCATGCAGTCATACCCCACAACAAAATGGAATTGCAGAAAGGAAAAACATGAATATTGGAGAGGTATCTCATGCCATGCTCAACGAAAAAGACTTGCCATATTTTTACTGGGATGAAGCAATTGCTACAGCAGTCTACATAATGAACAGGACTCCCACTGCAGCAATACATGGGATGACTCTAGAGGAGAGGTATACTGGTAGGAAACCAGATATTTCTCATTTGAAGATTTTTGGATGCATTGCCTATGTTCATGTTCCTTTAGGGCTTTTGCTTCTTCTACATCTCTATTGCTAGCTTCCTCCTTTAGCACAGCAATCTCCCTTTGGTATTCTGCTATCTAAGTTTTCTCCACCTGGAGAGTGGCTCTTGATTCTTGCTCTATTGCCAACTCTTCCATGGCAGTTCTCTTTTCTTCCTTGGCCTTTTCTAGCTGCAAGAGGAGCTCCTTAACATACTCATCGTATTGGCCGAGGTGGGGGATGGGACATGGTGGCGGTGGTGATAGTGGCTTTTGTTTTCTGTCTTTTAAGCTTTGGCCTTGGCTCCACATCAGCCGTGGCTGCCCTCTTCACTCCTGACGCTGGGTTGGCCATGCCCGCTTCTCTTGCCAACTCCCTTTCCACCAGGAATTGCAGCCAAGTGACCATATTGCTCTCATCGACCTTTGGAGTGGAGCCTTGGGTGGCGATGGTAGTGGGCGTTGTCATGATGAGAGTAGCTAGTGTGGTAGGTACGAAGAGAGGGGGAGTTGGCATCATTGGTTCTTTACCTTTTCCTTCTGCTGGAGGCAGGGTTGCGATTTCCGACACAATGGTACTGGAACCAGGTGCTTTTGTTCTATGTGGGCTCTTTGCGCCCTCCCGGTCTCTTTTGTGCTACTCCTCATCAATGGAGCCACGAGTGGACAACGCTATTTCTTCCTCTTCCTTTCTTCTCAACTCCTCTTCAGTCTTCTTTTTTCTCTTCTCCTTATCCCTGAGCGACTCCCTACGAGCCCTCTCCAGATCTTTTTTTTATTTTTTCTTGCGCTCTTCTTCCCTCTTTCCATGCAGGGCTTTCGTCCTTTGTTTTGCGTGCCTCTGTGGGCTGCCCGGGGACTCTCCCTCTTCCTCGTGGTCAATATCTATTTTATCTGAAGACCTATGCTGTTCTTCTGTGTGAGGTAGGGATTGTGACGGTGATTCGTTACTTCCTTCTTCGTCTCCCTTCTTATCTTCTTATTCCTGTCCTTGCCCTAATGCTTCTCGAATTATGGCAATAAGGACACCTCCAAACCTATGGTTGAGGCCTTGGAGGATGATGCCTTGCATGTTGATCTGGACGATGGGGATTCTCCTCCAGCGGCTCTTCCTCCCGTTGCTAGGGCCTTAACCGAAGCCTCTATGGTTCTCCTCACAAATCCATTCAGGTTTACCTCATCCAATGATTGTGCCGCAATGTTGTCGAGTAGAGGCATGTTGATCCGGCTCATTATGATTTTGTACCTCTGGCTCAAAAACAAAGTGTGCACCATTTTTACTTGTAGCTCGATATCTGGGTTTGGGATGTCTGCCAAGCTAATCCTATCGTACTAGGTTTTCCACCAATTCTAGGGTAAGCTCAATCTGTACTTTCCGGGTGGCATCATTCTTGCGCATCGTAATGGTGCCTCTGTTTTTGTTAAAGGTGCACAAAAATTCAGCGAACTGGGTGTAGTTCACCCTCTGGCCCACTGCGTCTAGGTATTTCTGCAGATGGCATAGGTCTATAATCTGGAGCACTATCGGCTCTTCGATGGCCACATCTTCAAGGTTGAAGATCTGACGGAACTTCAATTGGTTAAAGGCTCTAGTCTCCACCGTGAGGCCATACTTTACTTACTCCTCCTCCGAGAAGAGGAGCTTGCCAGCCTTGTCCTGGCTTGCCATGATCGATGCTTGCAAGTTTAGCCATTTCCACTATTAGTGCTTTTTGATAAGTAACTTGCTAAAAGAAGAAAAGTGTAGCAGATTTTATTATCTGAAATATTTTAGTATAGCCTTAACTTTTCTTTTCAAACTTTTACCATTACATTTTACCATTGCATTTCAAATTTTATTAACATCTCATACTTGGCTCACTTTTTAAATTCCACCTTACCCCCTCCCCCTTTGGAACGAGAAGAATCCGTCCTAGGATTGGAGGTTGAGAGGACAAGGGCATTCAGCATAAAGAGCATCGGTCTATTTGCGTAGGAGCCAAGCATAGAAGTTGGGGTTGTACTCTAGCTGAGCTTCTTAGTCTAATTCGAATGGACGGATACCCACGTGTGTGATGTATGTTAGAACATCGGTTAGGAGATCGCAAGAATCGACCCGACTTGCAATGTGGAGTTCTTCCTCTGTTAAGAGGCGGTCAAGGTAGGGATGCCCCTTGATGTGCTCTTCCATGGGTCGGCCACGAAGACTGGTTAATACTCAATACGAGGTTCGCATGACGTATGTGGGGTCGTACTCTGCTGTTTTGATGGCGCGGCGCTGCTCAGCGTTGGTCATTATGCGGCACCCCTCAACTTCCCATTGTAGCCTAAGAGTGTATCAATGCTTCAAAAACGTGGAGTCAGTATCAACGAGCTTGGATAACTCAGTGATTTCTTGATCAGCGATAGCAAAAGTAGTTCGCTGATCGTAGAATGTGATAAGACGTTGTTTAATGGCTTGCTCTTTGGAGATCTCGCTGTTGAGCAACTCAGCAGTAGTAGAGTGAGAAGCTTTTGCAAATGCGAATTTAAAGGTCTCCCAAGAGCAAGGCATATTGCGCACTTCCGTTGCAAAGGGTTCTTCCAATAGACCTAAGTCCAAGCGGTCGTAGCTGAGGGCTAGCGACACGAAGGTGGCATTGAGTCGTTTAATGCATTCCACCACGTCATCCGCAGTGTCCTCTGCAAGATCAGTGGCTAGTGCTAGAAAGGATTTTCGTTAGGAGGGCGTAAGGTTGACAAGTGGTTGAGGTTTGACAGAACAAGCACTTTTGACAATGAAGATGGGCGGTTGGAAGGGTTCGTGAGTTTGTGGTTGGGCCGTTTGGATATTGAGTGGATTGGGGGCAGCCATGACGGACGGGCTGTTGCATTCAGGTTGGAGTTGGGGAGGCAGATTGACTTCGGCGGGTGATGACTCTTGTGACGGAGCCTGCGGTTTGGGCCGGTAGACTTGTGGGACTCCCTTGGGTCTAGGTGTGGATGGGGCGGATGGTTGTGGTTCAGGAGATCACTGTGGCTTGCGGTTTTGAGGGTTGATGGAACGTAGTTTGAGCAAGCTTGAGGTCGGTGTATGAGTGGTTCCTTTGGGAGTGTAGCCCTTAGGGATCCACAGCCAGGTATTTCCCTCGTAGTAGCCTTGCGTACGTAAGACGGCTTTAGAGACCCATTTTTGCTTGATCATGCGGCACTTTCTGTTACTATGTCTTGCACTCCTAGGGCTAGAGTTTTTGGTCCTATGAGGATAGGAGTGTCAACTTCTAGGCGACGGTTGCGGCTCTATTTGGGCTTCCATTGAAATCTAAGCTGTTGAGTGTGATGTTTTACTATTGTGGGTTGTGATTCCTGAATTCTGGAAGGTGGTGGCCGTGCACGACCCCCCTTCGTAGATTTGGTCATGGAGAATTCTATCGGTGGCTTTACAGACGGTGGTGAAGTCACGCAGCCCTTGCTGAAAGCTGTGACAATGCGAACATCGCCTATTGCAAGGTGGATGCGCTGCGACTCATAATCGACATTGCAGTGAGTCTGATTTTTGAAAGTTCGACCCAGCAGTGACTCTGTGCCTGCGTCTTTCACATTTGGCAATACGTAAAAAACCATTGCAACAGTCTCACACTCGATAGAAATGGGTACTTTGCACTTTTCGAGGAGTGCGTAGGAATGGGCCCCATATGGGCTCAATTTAGCATTCGTGGGCTGAAGTGGTGGGCTGCCAAGTTTGGTCCAATGATCGTGAGTTAGGACATTACAGTTTGCTCCCTCATCGATCAGAGCGTTGAAAGCGTAGGTTTGTTTTGCAATGACCGTTATGTGGAGGTATGTGGGCTCTACGGCTTCCTTATCCTCATCATCAATCTCCATGATTGTGGCCACTCGTACTTCGACAGGTGATTCCAACATCGGGGGCTCGTGCAAAGGATGGGTGGGAGGGTAGTACTTCGTGACACGACTACCATTGAAAAAGCCTATTCCTTCACCATCTAAGGTTTCGAGTTCGACATTGCCTGTGAGGCTGATCGCACGAACCTTGAAGGGTCCAAGGCCTTGAAATTTCATTTTTTGTTTATGTCCCTTAACAGAGTAGAGGAGCACTAAGTCTCCCTGTTCAAAGTCGCATTGCCTGACATGCTTGTCAAACCAACTCTTCCGACGGGTCTTCTCACATATAAGTGCATGGGTGGCTAGAAGACGGGTTTCTGATAGGCGTTCAAGCTCGACCAAGCGTTGCGTCCATGCCTCCTTCCCTTCCTATAGTTCTTGAAGGGCTATTCTCAAGCTAGGAACAATGAATTCTAAGGGTAGGATTGCTTATGTTCCATAGGTTAGCCTGAACGGGGTTTGACCGACAGCCACTTTATAAGCTGTACGGTAAGCCCACAAAGCTGCCATAAGCTTGTTGTCCCAGCCACTTCGTGAGGTTGAGACTACTTTGGTCAGGACATTAATGAGAATCTTATTCGTGGATTCTGCTTGACCGTTCGCTTGAGGGTAGTATGGAGATGATTTGAGATGGATAATGAGAAAGGTGGACAGGAGATGCGCTATCACTTCATTGATGAAATGCGTGCCCTGGTCACTAACCAGTTCGATGGGGCAGCCAAATCGTGAGATCACTTGCTCCCATAAGAACTTGGCGTTGTCCTAGCGTCCTTTTTTCATGTGGCACTTACCTCTGCCCATTTTGTGAGGTAATCCGTGGCCACAATGATGTACTTGGCTTGTGAGTACTGTGCCGCAGGACTGATGGGTCCTATGAAGTCGATTCCCCATTTTTCGAAGGGTTAGCGAGTAATAATTGCGGTCAACTCCATTTGATTCTTGCGAATCTCGACTTTTGTCCGTTTGCACTCGTCACAATGCTTGACAAATCGCGTGGCATTGTGGAAATGGGCCACCATAGTTGAGACTGCAGCACCTTCCGTGCCGTCATGTCTCCGCTAAAGTGTCCTCCCGCAATGCCGCTGTGTGCCTCTGAGAGCACATTGTGCATCTCATGCTCATACACGCATCTATGCAGCAATCCATCTTACCCCAGCCTATAGAGTTGGCCTACAATCAGATTGTAGGGCTGGATCTTCAGGATCAAGTGCCTAAGTCCAGCTTTTTCTATTGCTCGCTCAGGTAGTCCGTGCTCAAGCACTTGGACTATGTCGTCCGCTCAATATGGCGTTAGATCAGCCTTAAATAAATCTCTCTCGCTGGACATGTTAAATAGATGGGCATCGGGTAATTCATCCACGATACCTTGTCTGGCGGCTTCTCCCCTGGAGACGCATGACATGTGATCAGCCATATAATGTTGTTTTCCCTTTCATACTACCACGGAGAAATCGAACTCTAGAAGCAGAAGGAGCCATCGAGCTATGTGTCCTGTAGTGTAAGGTTTGTTCACGAGATAGAGCAAGGCTTGATGGTCCATGAAGAAGGTAAAGGGTGTGGCCAAAAGATAATGCCGAAGTTTCTTCATAGGAAATACCATGGCTATCCCCTCCCTTTTGTGTTGTCGAGCAGCTCATTTCCATCTCAGTGAGTTGTCTGCTAGAAAAGCTCACTAGATAATCTAAGTTGTGTTTGCGAGGTTAGAACAACACTGCCCCCACAGCGAACTTGGAAGCGTCGATGTGCACGTGGAAGGTAATGGTCCAATCTGGGGCTCATAGAATTGGTACTCTTGTTAGAGCCTTTTTCAATTCTTTGTACGCTTTTTGGCATGCCTCTGTCCATTCGAAGACGATCAGCAGCTTGTATAAAGGTCTGGCAATCAATGCATAGTTCAGTACAAACCGCGGATAGTACCCCGTATGGCTTAAGAAGCATTGAACTCCCTTGTAGTTAATTGGGGATGGAAGGTCAACAATAACCCTGACCTTCGAGAAGTCAGTGGCAATGCCATTCTTGGACACCACATGTCCTAGGATGCATCCGTGCTTTACCCAAAACTAGCACTTCAAGGGGTTCAAGGAGAGACGATATAATCGACACTGTTCAAAGACCGCGCGGAGTTTGTATAAGTGTTCGATCCAGGTCGAATGGACACACAAGTCATCGACAAAGACTTCTAACTCCTTGTGAAGCATGTCCTTAAAGATGGTGCACATGAGACGTTGGAAAGTGGCAAGGGCATTGGTCAACCCGAAGGGCATGACTATGTATGCAAAGACGCCCCACTCAGTGGCAAAGGCGGTCTTGTGCCTATCTGTAGGATGTGTTTATGGTAAAGCAGCCAGTTGATGTTCATGAGGATGCATGATTACATGACAAGGTGTCTATGCTTAAAGGCAAATGTCATAATTTGGAATGTAGATTGCAAGAGGCTTAGAAAGCCAAAATACATAGTGAGGACTATATTGCTACTTTGTTGCAAGAGAAGCATTTTGATGCTGGTGATAGCACTCATGTGGTTCATGAGGTTGTGTAGGAGGTGCATGAGGAGTTCCAAGAGATGAGGGGTGTTGTACCTACTGGACATAAATCTTTGTCTTCTTGAATGCATATGTCTTCCTGCAGGGACATTATTGTTTATGTTCCAATTACTTTCTAGTTGCTCATAGTTTCATGCTATTACTTCTTTTTGGATTTTGTACTTCATTCATCTTTTTTATTGGCTCTAGAACTGCTTATGCAGCTGCATAAGAGGATTATGAGTATCTCAAAGGAGCTCTACTCATGATAGCTCAGTGTGGCCTATTTAGGGGTCCAAGGCCTCTACAGGGTATAAGTATGTTCTTTATGTCATTTAGTCTCTTACTATATGATTGTGGGTTCAGATCATGCCTAGGCTAGTCATCCACTGGGTTGTGCCTAGTGTTAGGGGTGCGAATCCCTAGTCCTTGAATTCCATTAATGACCTTAGTCTCTTAATTTCATATAGGGATATAATGTTTTGAGATCAACCTATGTGATTGTGTCTTTAAATGTCATGGGACAGAATACCTGTATGTCACAAGCTAATTCTAATATGCATGTAGTTGTATTTTCTTGAAGAGAGTCGCAGAATTTCTGAATATAGAGAGCGTCACCGCCAGGTCTTCATGGTCGCTACAAGTTTTTCTCAATGTTTCATGTGTCACGTTCGTTAAGTATTTAAATATTTGTTTGTGTATTGTGGAATCATAAATGGTTTTCGGTTATGGGTACTGCAGCTTATGCAAAGATTACGTATATGCTTTTGTTCTTTATTCTAGTACCATGGTAGGTTCATGTATTCTTTGCTTCCTCCTTGTGAATGCCCTAAGCATGGTTGATGGCCAAGGTACCCTAGTAGATTCTGTGAAAGCTACAAGGCCGAAGAAAATCAAAAGTGGATACAATGATGTCTGCCATATGTATTGTGTGAGGTTGAAGGTATTCCAAAGGTCTTTTATGACTTGGGATTAATACTCATAGACATTGCTCAGGTTTTTTATAACTACACTCATGATCATGGTTGGTCTAGAGAAAATGTAGATACTTTGAGAGAATTGCTTGGTTCTTGGAGAGAGTAAGGATTGAAGAACTCTTAGGATCCAACTCAGCACCATTGGAGCATGTTGCAGGTATAAACTCTTCTCAACTTTCCTTTTGTTTATGTATTTATGGTATCTACATTTTAATTTAATAATTTATATTTTTCATATCAATTATAGGTTTCCGAGAGTTCTTGGATAATATTCTTCATCATGGTAGCCATGATGCTTTTTGCTGCTATACGTATGAACATATGGTCTCGACATATGCTATTATCAAAACAAACAACAAAGATAATGAAATTTCTTATGCAAATTATCAAATGTGGATTCTCTTTACATGGGTACTCATTCATATAACAAAATACTAGCTTGGCAAACTTATGCCACATCAAAGAATGATAAGACAGTATCACAAAGCTCTCTTGCCACCTGATGGTAGATACTTAGTGGATTTTGATAGATGTGCTAGATGTCCAGAATGGCATGCATTAGGTCCCATGTATGTATCATGTCTTGATAGAGAAAAAGTTTTATGGAGGTTTTTTACGAAAGCTAATGATTGTGCATGCAAAATAGCAATAGTAACAATGGGAATAGTAATAGGAGGAAAGCGGTTGAGATACAGGAATGCAACTAGTGATGAGAAGAGGTACATCCATCAAACTTTCAATATAGAGGTGGAACAAGTAATACAACATAAAAAAGGTTTTATTAAGGGAGAAACTTATAAAGTTGAAGATAAAGTAGTTGTAAGATGTGACAATGATACCACTATTGATATAAATGTTGGCCATTGAAAAGCATGCGTATCATCACTTTTCTCATTGGAATGTCATGGTGAAGTGAGGCTCGATATTACTATAGACAATGTATTATGATGGAAAGGGGGCATGAAAGTTTGGTTGTGGATACCACTAGAGGCATGACTCGCTTGCAAAATAGTTTTGTGCCATTTTTATGGGACAATATTAGACCAATAGAGTTATTATTACATAAATTGATCCCACTTCAACATGGAGTTTCTATTATTGCATAGAGACAAAGGATTTGAGACTAAGGTCATGCTTAACAAAAATAGGTTGCATTGGTTGCATCCCTCCTTGGCTATAGGAGAATGAAATCATTTATATGAAATTAGATTTATCAACACTGTGTGGGCCTAATGTCTGAAATTATGCAATCATAAGGTCAGTTAATTATAGAATGAAGCAAGTTAAAGTTGGACGGTTGATTAAGGTTCTGACTAGGGTCCACTTGCAAGAAAATATTTGAAATGTGAGAGAAGAGAATCTAGAATGGAAAGATTGGTGGTTGTGTGTATCCTCACAGAAGTGATTGCATGCAATCAAAACAAAATCAATGATAATCAATAAAAGAAAAAAAATCATACCTATTATGCGTTGTTCACTTGAATATGACTCAACAATCTTATGATGGTATGTTTATTAATGTTCTTTTTTATGTTTCCTAGAATTTTTTTAATAGAATTAATTAATATCCATTTTCTCATGGTCACTATATTTCAAATGTTCGCTTCTAGTATAGAGATGATGGCTCTTCTAAAGAATATGATGAGTGAACATCCCAGGGTCCTTGGGCTTGTGGATTCTATGATGAATGAGGTAAAAGGTACAATATTTTTTGTAATCTAAGTATTTTCATAATAGGTGGTTCAATCAAATACATTATTTTTTATTTGTTTCTTTACTTTCTCAAAATTTTCGAATCTCAATATCAACATAAACATTGATTAATTGTATGCAAACATAAAAGAAAATATTACTAAAGATGGTATAAGAGAAAATGTAGGAAAGGAAGATAATGAGGTCACTTGTCTTAATGTTTCATTGAGTCCAAGAATACCTACCTTTTTTTTGTAAGATAATGATCAAATATTATAACAACTATCTACTTAGGGATATTTGATATCTTAAGTTTCATCAAGTATAATCCGCCTACTGTCATATGATGAAATATTTCGACCACCCACCTTGGAAAGGAGAGAAAAGGGTAGATTTTATGGGAAAAAAATATTGGTTGAATGCTTTAAAAGCTAACATGCACTCATGCTCGAAAATTATCGACGCGTACAAAAAAGGTTTAACTACTCAAATTCAAATGATCTACTCTACCAAAAGGCTGAAAGATAATGTATTAAATCAATAATCTCTCAAAATCACCATGAAATTTTACCATTGAGGTTTCATGGATGTGAGTACTTGTGAAGAGAGAGTGATGTTCATAACTAGTGGAAAAGAACAAGGCAAGATGAGAGGAAGTATTTAAGGAGAAAGGGTATTCTAAAGAAAGTAAGCTAGTCAACTTTTTTTCTCATTAACATTCCTAATATTTGAGACATAGAGTTTTACTTGGTGAATCCATTAATTTTCTAGCATATAGAAAGAGTCCACAACCTTTCTTAGAGTGAAAAGTTTGGATATGTGGAACCTATACCCAAAGATGTGATTTCAAATACAATAGCATCAACAGTAAGATAATATCACTTATATGTTTGGTTTTATTATTATCTTGTTAGTTCCACCTCTTCCATACCCATATATATACCTTTTGATGGTAGTGTTGTGAAGTACATACTCTTGTTGTGTTTAATTTTTAATGCATGATTTTTTTTTGCTTTTATGGTATTTCATGTATTTAATATATATGTGTAGTATTATCTTAGCCTCTTGGAGAAGAAAAAATCTTTGATGGTTTGCATAAAGATAATGACACATTTATCATTCTAGCTAATGATTTTATTTTAAAAAATTATAGTTTTATTAGATAATTTATATTTTATATATGTTTATATATGAAGATTTATTTGTCTTCGTAGATGAATATGTTTGTCAAAGGAGAAGAAAGCTTTCAAGAATTTCAAGATTATACAACAAATTGGGTTTTGATATCTATGTTAAAGTTTATTTTGACTACATATTTGTATTCTTAATATTTTATTTTATTATTTGCTTTGTGAAAATGTGTTATGACTAAAGGATGTTGAAAATGAAGATGAGGATCTTGATGTGGAAAGCGGTGCAAGCTTTTCAAAGTTGTTGTTACAAGGTTTAATAGTATATTCTAAAGAAACTATACAACAAAACATCAACAACTCAAGCAAAGATAAGGTATATGTTTTGTTTTGATGTTGTAGTTATATGTTTTTAATTATGATCACTAGTTTTATTTTCAAATATAGCTTTATATAGATGAGAAAAACGATGAAGTTAAAAAATTTGGAGAAAACAAAGGTAAATATTAATATTTATGTGATGATTACATTTACATAGTTTAGTGAAATTCAAATGGTGATTTAGTATTTACTTATCTATATGTTTATTTTAGCCAAATAAGAAAATGATGAATCATTTGTAACAAACAAGTAGAAAAGGAGGTAACAACATCAAAGAAAAGAGATTAAAGGTACTATACATAAATCTTGTATGTTTATAAGTTTTATATTAGAAAAATAATATTGTTTAGTTATTTTATTTGGATTAGGAATGGAAGAATCTTTCAAATCTAGGCATTGAAATTGATATTTTTAGTGACATTCAAAGGGTAACTTTCTTGAGAGCTATTTTTTATTTACACATTGTATTTTTTAAAAATATAATAATATAAATATATATTTTTAAATATCATAATTTAGTTACTTCAAAATAAATTATATTAATTGAATATTTGTGATTTATTTCTTAATGCAGGTGGATATGATGAAAGAAAATATAAAGATGATACTTTTAAAGTACCTCGCTATTCATACCATTCATCATGTGTACTTTTAAAAAGTACATATATAAATCTTTAAAAGATCGATGTTAGCTTTCGAGTCTTTGTAAGGATACAAAAAAGCCAACAAGTAATAATATGATACATGTGATTGCTCATTGGCTTTTAGAGAATGGTAAGATTGTAATAGCTACATGCAAAAATATGATTAATTTCGATGATGCGAAGATTGTAGCATTGTGTTATTATACACTCCTCATTTATGAACTCATTACTACTTCAGAAAATTTATTTTTTTCTCTTTCATTGACACTATGTATTGATTTCTTCATTTGTTGAGTTTATATTAATCAATTAGATATGTACTAAGTTCTATTTGAAATTAACTAAATAATCTCTATGTAAATTTCTAGCTGAGAATTTTCTATATAATTTTCTACTTAAAAATAAACAAAAGTAAGTATGTGCAAAGTAGGAAAAATGTGATATCTCTAAGTTATAGAAAAAATAGAATTATATAAGAAAATTCCTAGATAGAAAAACTATCATATGTAGAAAAATATCCCCATATAGGGACACAATAAAATTTTTCTATGTTGGAAAATCCCCACACTGAGAAATTTTCTTACATAAGAAGGAAAAAAAGAGGATTCTCTATTAATTCCCTAGTTAAACACACACATAAGTAGGGAAAGTAAATCATAGGGAAAATGAAACATTCCTTAGTTAAAGAAAGGAGGGAATCATATATTCTCTATACAGGAACTTTTATTTTTCCCTATATAGGGAAATTTTCCTATATAGGAAAATCACATTTTTTCCTATGTAGAAAATTTCCAATGTGATTCCCTAGTTTTCTCAATCAGAAAATATTTCATTTTCCCTATGATTTACTTTCCCTACTTATGTGTATTTTTTACTAGGGATTTGATAGGGAATTTCTTTTTTTTTTCCTATGTAGGGAATAATTAAAAGTTCCTAGTGATTAAGCTTAAAAATATAACCACATCATCAAATATATTATCTTTGGCAAGAATTATACAAATAGTTATCACTCCAAAGCATCTAGCTCTAGACCCACTATAACCACACATGTAGCCAAAAGTTCCTCTCTACCAAAATTATATTTTCCAGTCCTCTATTGAAAACTTCACATCCAATAACTTTGAATAATAGCTTTTAAAGCCATCATTAACAAAATTGAAAAGGTTCAGAATGTGTTGTGATAAATTGCAATAGTTTGATTATTTAAGCTTCCAATATAGTGACTGAATAGTTTGGCTCTTTTAAGAAAGTTATCAAGATCATCAATTTCAATCTACATAAGAAAAACAAATTTCCTTATCAATAGATAAAAATCTTAAGGTCACTTATCCATTAAGCAAAACAAAACTCTAGTATTGAGTCTATGAAGACCTCAAAAATATATTTCATACCTTCGGGTTTTCAACATCTTCAAGAAGGCTCTCATCATAAAGATTTATTCATCATAAACATCATAAATTTGTTGAATCTCATTGAGAAACACATATCTTTTTCTTATTGGCAAGATAGGTAGAAAATTTAGGGATATAATCAAGACGACCTTCTTCAATATCTCTACTCAAAACCATATTGTCTTCCTCTACCTTTGTAATGTTCATATCAGGATCAAAACCTTGCATGAGCTAGTTCTCAACATCCTATGCCTTCTCTTCAATCTCCTTTTCTATGCATGCAACAACTTCTTCCTTGTTCTCTTGCACCTTCTATGAAGAATAATCCTCCATATCTTAGATAAACATAATAAGAAAAACCATGTCTTTTTGAATCAAAAGACATTGTTGCTAATCTCTATGAAAATGGCGATTCATTTTATGCCTTCTAAACTCCTAATCAACAAAATAATACATATAGTAATCAAATTTTTCCTAGGACCTCTATGTCTTTGGTTTCCACATGATATATGGTTTCTAGCCAATTGAATACTACTAAGATTATTACATTAGGTAGTAACCTTCTTATCCATGTGTATCCCCAAATCATCAAGTCACTTACATAACCAAGCTATCTCACATGCTGAAATTGCAATACCTTTGTACTCTACCTTTGTACAAGACAAGGCTACTATTGGTTGTTTCTTATTACCCTAACTAATAGCAATACTCCCAAAGGAAAAGGAAAACCCACTAGTAGATCTCCTAACTAAGATATACTACCACCCCAATCTGCATTTGTGTAACCATACAACTCCATTGGTACACCTACACCATAGAATAAGGAATAGTCCGATGTGGACTTGATATACTGCCATGTGCACTGCACTGCATTGAAATGTAACTTTTTTAAAAGTTACATAAATTGATTCTCCAAACCAACCGTGTAGTTTAGGTCTAGCCTAGTGATCGTTAAAGAGATAAGGCTGCACATAATCTTTCGATACATAGTGATATCCTCAATCAAGTCATCCTCATGTGTACTAAGCTTAACATTAACATCCAAAGGTATAGAAATATGCTTGTAATCATCCATACCATACTTCTTTTGCATATCCAATATTATTGTCTCTACGATAACCATGTAGCCTCTATTTTCTTGATTATCTCTATATATGTCGAGAAAGTAGCACAACTCTTCTAAATTCTTTAACTTAAACTCAGCCTTGAGAAGACTCTTCACATTTTCAATTTCTATCTCAATATCACCACAATGATGAACTCAACACATATATAATAATGACTACAATATATGCATCACTCTCACTTACATAGAGTGAGTAATCAAGGTGTGCTTTGCAATGCTAATAAGGTATCTTGCAATCCTTTCATGCCATGTGCTAGGTGCTTGCTTTAGCCCATACAAGGCCTTATGAAGCTTATATATATAATTTGGATGATTCTCATTCACATAACTGGGTGATTCCTACACATAAACTTCCTCTTGCAACTCCCTTTGCACGAATGTATTCTTAATATCCATTTAATGCATGATTAGACCTTTTGATGTAGCTATTACTATGATAGCCCTTATAGTAGCCATTTTAGTCACTTGAGCAAAGGTCTCCTCATAATCGATACCATGAGTTTGTGTATAACCTTTGGCAACTAGACATGCCTTAAAGCACTAAATAGATCCATTTGACTTATGCTTTACCTTGTAAATCCATTTGCAAGCAACAATTTTCTTACCTTCAGGCTTGGAGAAGTTACTATATGTATATTCTCTACATCACGTGCGTTCAAGGCCTATTTGTAAATATCCTTATTTGTGAATTTTTATTGAATAAAGCATAACCCTTATTTATTCAATCTATAAATAAACCTTTTGTATTACACCCTTTTATATGTAAAAAAATGGTATTTTCAAAATACCTTATTTTGAGCCCACATGATACACACATATATTCATGAGTAACTTTCCCGAGCCTTTAGATAAGGGCACTAACTGCCATGTGCCATTATCCGTAAGTGTAACCATTTCTTCATCTATCACATGGTTCCAAGACTTATTATCCCCTACATCTTGAAAGCAAGTGGGTTCCACATATTGCACAACCTTAGCCATGTATGCATAGTGATGAGCTACATAGCTATTATGTGTTAATCAATGCATGGCTTTCTCACTCCACTTGACCTACATGGACCGAGATCACTACTAGGTACTTCAACATCCTCTTGTGCTTTTTGCACACCAAGTGTTTTAATAGATATAATCCCAAACTCTGTATCCAAGCTATGTTCAAAGCAATCTGAATCAACACAAACATGAGAGAAGCCTAATGATAGATTTGTTACAATAGATTAGTCTCCAACTTTCTTTTTAGTTTTTATTGACATATGTGATATACTTGATGGTGTAACTTGTGACCTCAATCTACCACTCCAAGGTCTATCAATAGAACCATGATTAGAAGACTCTTGTGGTCCACTTAATTTCTGTAACTATTGACCTCTTTTCTACATAACCATACTCTAATGGTCATCAACCCAAATTGCATTCTACACATTACTGTACGAGCTACTCATTAGCGTGAATCCATTCTCCCTCTCTTTTAATTGTTTAGGGTTTAATTTGTGTATATTGAGAGAGGGAGAGGAAATGACAGAGAAAGAGAGGGAGAGGGAGAGGGAGGGAGAGAGAGAGAAAGAGAGGGGGAGAGAAAGAGAAAGAGAAAGAGAAAGAGAGGGAGGGGGAGGGGGAGGGGGAGGAAATGAGAGAGGGAGAGGGAGGCAGAGTGCATTCTCTCTCTCTTTTACCTTTTTTAATATAATTTGTGTATATATATTGAGAGAGGGAGAGGAAATGGGAGAGGGAGGGGGAGGGAGGAAATGGGAGAGGGAGGGGGAGGGAGGGAGAGAGAGAGAAAGAGAGGGAGAGGGAGGGAATGAGATAGGGAGAGAGAGGGAGAGGGAGGGAGGGAGAGAGAAAGAAAGAGAGGGAGAGGGAGAGGGAGAGGGAGGGGGATGAAATGAGAGAACAAGAGGGAGGGAGAGTGTATTCTCTCTTTTTTATTTATTTTTTGTATAATTTATGTATAATGAAAGAGGGAGAGGAAATGAGAGAGAAGGAGAGGGAGAGGGAGAGGGAGAGGGGGAGGAAATGGGAAAGGAAGAGGGAGGGAAAGAGAAAGAGAGGCGGAGGGAGAGGGAGGGAGAGCAAATGAGAGAGGGAGAGGGAGAGGGGGAGGGGGAGGGAGAGGGAGAGGGAGCGAGAGAGAAAGAGAGGGGGAGGGAGAGGGAGGGAGAGGAAATGAGAGAGGGAAAGGGAGAGAGAGAGAGGGAGGACGACATTAAACATAATAGGAAAATGAGAGAGGGAGAGGAAATGAGAGAGGGAGAGCGGGGGGAGACAAAAACATAATAGGGAAATGAGAGAGGGAGAGGGAGGGAGAAGAAATGAGAGATGGAGAGGAAGAGAGCAAACAGAAATGAGAGAGGGAGAGGAGAGAGAAAAAAAAGAGAGAATGAGAGGAGAGAGAAAAAGAGATAAGATGTTAAACATAATAGTAAAAGAGAGAAAGAGAGGGTGTGGGTGAGGGTGAGGGCGAGAGAGGGAGAGGAAATGAGAGAGAGAGAGGAAGAGAGAAAAGGAAATGAGAGAGGGAGAAGAGAGAGAAAAAGAAATGAGAGAGAGAGAGAGGAGAGAGAGAAAAATCATTAAACCTAATGAGGAAAGAGAGAAAGAGAGGGTTAGGGTGAGGGAGGGAGAGGAAATGAGAGAGGGAGAGAAAGAGAGAAAGGGAAATGAGAGAGGGAGAGGAGAGAGAAAAAATGAGAGAATGAGAGGAGAGAGAAAAAGAGAAAGAAGTCATTAAATCTAATAGAGAGGGACAGGGTGAGGGAGGGAGAGGAAATGAGAGATGGAGAGAAAGAGAGAAAGGTAAACGAGAGAGGGAGAGGAGAGAGAAAAAAATGAGAGAGAGAGAGGAGAGAGAAAAAGAGAGAAAAATCATTAAACCTAAAAGGGAAAGAGAGAAAGAGAGGGTCAGGGTGAGGGAGGGAGAGGAAATGAGAGAGGGAAAGAAAGAGTGAAAGGGAAATGAGAGAGAAAAAGAAATGAGAGAGAGAGAGAGGAGAGAGAAAAAGAGAAAAATCATTAAACCTAATAGGAAAAGAGAGAAAGAGAGGGTCAGGGTGAGGAAGGGAGAGGAAATGAGAGAGGGAGAGAAAGAGAGAAAGGAAAATGAGAGAGGGAGAGAAGAGAGAAGAGAGAAAAAGAGAAAAAAATCATTAAACCTAATAGAGAAAGAGAGAAAGAGAGGGTGAGGGTGAGAGAGGGAGAGAAAGAGAGAAAGGGAAATGAGAGATGGAGAGGATAGAGAAAAAGAAATATGAGAGAGAGAGGAGAGAGAAAAAGAGAGAAAAATCTTTAAACCGAATAGGGAAAGAGAGAAAGAGAGGGTCAGGGTGAGGGAGGGAGAGGAAATGAGAGAGGGAGAGAAAGAGAGAAAAGTAAGTAGGACCTTACAATAAGCTCATCCTAGGCTCATAGGGGTTAGGCCGATCCTCAACAAACCTAAGGGATAAATGGCTAGAGAGCCCTAGCATACTTGTGCCTCCTAGCATAATGTTCTTCTTGCAAAGAGACCTCTCATACATGGGGCTTGTCCTAGCCTCCACCATGCAAATATACAACGAAGGCAATCAACCTATCAGTATGAAAAACATTCATTTTTTATAATGTAATCCCAAAAATAACTTTGGATATTCCATAAAAATCAACCTCTTCTTAAAAAGACAAATACAGAAAACTAAAACAGCATCATTCATATATATGCTTCACAAAACTAAAACAGCATCACCACAAGATCTCTTAGAAAACTCATCTTCAACTATCAATTTTAACTAATAAATATAATGTAAACTCACTTGCAAGGAAGGAAACTCTTTTATCATTAACTCTCTTTCTTCCTTACAATAGTCTTAGGAACAATTTATGCTCTAACCCTCATATATTTGAGCATAATAACTATTTTAAGGTTTATTCCATGAGTAGTAGTAGTATGTATGCAACTATCAAGCTAGAGATCATGCTTTGGTATCTCTGGAGATCCCAATCTCATGTCCCTATAGAGATTGTAGTGTGCAATAGTGTGGAGATCCCAATCTCATGCCCTTATAGAGATTGTAGTGTGCAATAGTGTGGAGAGAAAATGGGTGAGTTGTAAATGGTAAAGGAGAATTCTATTGATGATGAAGAGAAGATGAGGTGAATCGCCAATCCTATTCTTAGTGAGTGCAACCTACCCATAGTCAAGGTCATCGTAGTCGTGGTCGTGGTCGTCGTAGTCGTAGTCGTCGTTGTGGTCATGGTCGTGGTCATAGTCATAGTCATATTCGTAGTCGTTATCATGGTGGTCGTGGTTGTGGTCATGGTCATGGTCGTGGTCGTCGTAGTCGTGGTCGTGGTTGTGGCCGTCGTAGTAGTAGTCATGGTTATGGTCGTGGCCGTGGTCATAGTCTTAGTCGTAGTCGTGGTCGTAGTTGTCATCATAGTCATAGTTGTAGTCATGGTCGTGGTCGTAGTTGTCATAGTCTCGTAGTTGTGGTCATGGTCGTGGTCGTGGTCGTGGTTGTGGTCATAGTCGTATTCATAGTCATGGTTGTGCTGGCCGTGGTCATGGTCATGGTCATGGTCGTAGTCATGGTCGTGGTCGTCGTAGTCATGGTCGTGGTCGTCGTAGTCATGGTCGTGGTCCTGGGTTGTGGTTGTAGTCGTCGTAGTCGTATTCATGGTTGCGGTCGTGGCCATGGTCATAGTCGTAGTCGTCATCATAGTCGTAGTCGTGGTGGTGGTGGTGGTGGTCATGGTCGTGGTTGTGGTCGTGGTCATAGAAAAAGAGAGAGATGGAAGGAGAGGATAACAATTTAAGAAAAAAAAAGAATGATAACAAAAACAAATTGTTTGTTGTAACATAGACAAAATGCAAAATGATGAAGGTCCTCACTACAACAAAAAGACCTCATAGATGCACTTTTAGACACGATCTTTGAATATAGAGAAAATCTTACAGGCGCGTTTATCCGCCCGTCTATTTGCGCCTCTACCATTTCGTGTCTATAATCGCATGTATGAACGAATTTACACACAAAAATAGACACGTAATAGACGCACATATGCACACGTGAATACATGCGCATAATAAACTAAAATTGCTATTTATTTAATTCATTTTACGCGTCTATTAGCATGTTTATTTGGGAGTTAGATGGGCATATAGACACGCTTATAGACGCGCTTTTACAAGCATTGGTAGACGCAAACAGAAAACAAAAAACTCCTTTTTTTAAAAAAGATATTTAATTTATTTTTTAAATTTGAATTATGGAGCGTGTGTATAAGCCCGTGTACTCTGCACTATAGACGCGTGTATAAATGCGGATTTTCTGCAATTTAGACGCACGGATAGACGCGCAAAACAGAAATGCAAAAACTGGTTTTTTTTCCCCCTCCCATACATCAGATTGTGCATTTGGAAAAAAGACAATGTATCTTACGGGCACGAGAATTGAAAATAAAAGTCCATGTATTCATTATAACACCATATTGGAGAATATGGAAATTTCCCATAAGTTTAGGACACATGGTCAAATCTTTGGATTTATCATAACTTGAACACTATAACTCCAAATTGAGCACTCTATAGCTCAATAGATTCTATTTTTCAAGTTCTTTCCAATGATAGGTCACATCATATGGTTTTGAGAAACTTATAGGCATGTTATCCGGGTGCCGCCTTTTTAGTATTCAAAAAATGGGAATTGGGAGATTCCCAAATTCACTAATATTGTGTTTTATAGATCACAAGCATTTACATGGGAAGTTTAAGTGCTTGCGACCTAAAGCATGGCTGCAAGCAGTAGGCTCAAAGATGGATCATAAATATACAAGAAAACAAGGCCTCATGAGGAGGTATGGTGCTCCTCTACGAATCTGAAGAAGAAACACCTTCGTTAATACCACCATGGCTACTAGCGTCGCTATCCCCCTCCTCGCTATGCTCCACATCCGGGTTCGCCTACACACACAAAAGATCAAGGTTTCTTACATAGACATGGTGGAGAAAAAGTTATAATTAGCTATACTTTTAATAGGAAAGTAAGAAAAACATACCTCCTCTGGCTGTCGAATCCTCATGGCCCGGTTGTATTGGTCCTCAGTGATGAGACTGTCCTCATAGAAGTGAAGCCATGTGGCTGTGCGGTTATGGCCTCGATGGTAACCTACCTCTCTAGGAGTAGGTATCCTACCAATGATAGTAGTCTGCAAAACAATTATGATATATAGAAACAATTATGAGTCACAATATATTAGAACAAATTATATAAAGAATTGAAAGAAATATAAATTTTAAAAAACTAGAAATCAAAATATACTTACAAACTCTTCCTCCCACGACTCTCTGCTGCCCGATCCGTAATGCGACGATCCCATGGTTTCCATTTGGATCCGTCGCGCCTCTGCATGCTGGCGACTCTTCACTTTCTCTGCTGCTTTCTTCTTGGCTTTCTTCCACTGTATGCGGTGGCACATAGGTGGTTGGCTATAGGCTCCACGCCCCTCCTCCTACATCCGCAGTGAGTCCCTGGCACGTGTCATGAGGTGGGATCTTTTGTTATGAAGCATATCCCTCACTTTTGTGCGTCCCCAATCATCCGAGAATCGCTGACCCTTAGGATTTGGATACCTCCTATGGACTGTCCTCAACACCTCCTGCCACAAGCCACTTTTCTAATTTTTGAAGGCAATGAAACAATCTTTATACGTCGCATGTACGACACTCCTCATGTATGCCATTACATCCCTTCCTTCATCATCATGGAAGATGCCACCAGCATCTGTAACTCTATAGTACTGGCGTACAACCTCCTCTACGTGATCTACTGGTGAGGATGATAGCTCGCCACCTCCTAGGCAACCCCCACACAAGCCTCATCCTCCCCCTCGACTCTCCCTTCTTCCTCTCTGTCGACTACCCTCTGCCTCACTGGATGCACGTGCTTCTGCAGATGCACGTGCTTGTGCTTCAGTCGATGCACGTATAGGTGCTGCACGTGGAGTACTTGCATATGGAGTACCTGCATGTGGAGTACCTACATGTGGAGTTTGGGAAGTAGTGCTAGGCAAAGATGCCAGAGACGTTCCAAACATGACACTGAACACCTCCTCTGCTGTAGGAAAGCGGCCAAGGTGTCTGGTCATCTCTCCCATGAAGTCTTCCCTACTAGGAAAACCTCCAAAAATGCATTGACCCCCTGCCAAACGAGGCCAATGTATCATTCATTAGATCCAAATCCGGGTCATTGCTAGATGAACCAGGATATGACATCAGCAAAAAAAACACAGGAAAAAGACAAATTTATTTACATATAAAAAATCATATATTATCTAGATTTTCAAAGAGCTTTCTTTAGACATTGAGCATAAAACTTAAGTGCTAATGCTTCTCATAAACAAGAAAACTGATAAACACAAACATGGGATTGGTCACATTCATCATTGCAAAAATATATTGTTTTTTATCAGAGCTGGGAGAGCTAGCGCATGTATAACCGCGTCTAAATTGCAGGTTAGACGCACCCTCGGACGCGCTCCCAAAGCCAACCTTCTGTCCAGCGCATCTATATTTGCATCTAAGATGCAGCACAGACGCGTTGTTAGACGCAAATTCTAGGTCAATCTGTGCGCGCGTGTATCCTCGCGTGTAGATTGAGTTGCACACGTGCCAGCACACGCGCTCTAAGACGCGCCCTCAGACGCAATGAGAGGAAACATTTATTCGCGTCTATACCTGCGTCTACACTGAAATGTAGACGCGCTATCAGACGCGCTCAGTCGGCTGATTTTAGCCCAATGACTGCCATTGATGATTTACAAAATGCAATACATAATGGAATCAGAAATCCTAAATACACAGACAGAGCAGAGAGAGAAAGAGAGAAATAGAGAGAGAGAGAGAGAGAGAGAGAGAGAGAGAGAGAGAGAGAGACTTACCTTGGGTGTTTGGTGTGGCAGGTGGTGGCGCTTCTTCCTTCTCCTTCTTCCTCTCCTTGGTAAGTTACCCTCCCTTGATGCTTGCTTGCTTGCTTGTTGCTTCTTCTTGTTTTCCTTTCTCTTGTTCTCTCTTTCTTCCTCTCCTTGGCTTTCCTTTTTCCCTTCTTGTGTGTTTGAAATGAAAGAAGAGGTGAGTCATGAGGAGGTGAGGCATGAAGAGACTGCATGTCGGCTAAACTCAAGCTTTAGAACCGCAAAAAACGCAGGAAAGGAAAGGTGCAGTTTGAAAAGAAATGATTTAAGTATGGTTTGAATTTTGATGTGTGCATCTATTTTTGCGTGTATATGCGCGTCTATTGTTCAAATAGACGCGAGTATAGATGCGAACATAGACACGAACATAGATGTGAAAATAGATGCTAATATAGACGTGTACATAAACGCAGATATAGATGCGCATTTAGGCTTTATCATAATTTTTTGTTTTTAAGATAAGTTTTGATAGTGAATTCTTATAATAAGTTTTAATGTATTTATGATGATTTTTGTGTATTTAAAATTGAGATCTTATGTAAACATATGAATGACAAATATTTTGATGTTGTCATGAGTTAGGTTTAATCATGTCGTCGTCATCACCTAGTGCGGTGCATGCTGATGAGTCAATGAGCACATCCTCAAGTGAGGATGAAACATTGTGTCTTCATAATCGAGATGCATAGCTACGACGAAAAATTAAATGCATGTGTGATCGTTGTCGAGGGTATATTTTTCGAGCACGTCAAATTGCAATGTCACACCCCAGCTTGTATGGAGAATGGGACCGAGAAAAATCACCGGTATTCATTGTTTTTTTTACCACTAAGATTGCTAGTCTATGTTAGGGGAATTATATATCAGCGTACATGAAACTCCCTTTTGTGGTTGAGCAGGATGCGATGCCACATCTTCAAATAATCCCTCCCGGGCGTCGAGAGGTTGCAAAACGTCGACGCGAGGAGGTAGAGTCTTCAAGAAGAGTAGAGACTGATGACCATGATAGTAGCCCTCATGAAATGCCCCATCAAGTCGTAGAGGATGAGATTTTGGACATGGTACACCATCTATTTTCACAACCGATTCAGGGAGAAGGTCACTCTACGAAGCCAGATGATCCACTATATGTAGCATCATCTACTCCGTTGTATGAAGGTTGTACGTACTCCGTTCTTCTTGCGTCCCTCGAGATACTTAACTTGCAAACAATTTATGGATGGAGTAATGTCAGTTTGGATGCGTTATTGAAGTAGGTATCAATTCAGTTTGTCTTATGAATCATAATATTAATTATTCTATTTTGAAATTAGATAGAAATATATATTGGTGGTTTTTTAACTCACTTTTAAAAATATATGTAGGTTATTAGCACAAATACTTCCAAAAGGAAACAAATTGCCAACTAAGAGAGAGCAAGCAAGACATTACTTGACATCTCTGGGAGGTCTCGATTATGTTAAGATCCATGCATGTGTCAATGATTGTGTCTTATTTCGTGGGATTCATGAGTTTGCACAAGAGTGTCTTGTTTGTGGCGAATCAAGATACGAAGTGGAGATGAAGTCAATGGATGTGCCTCGTAAGGTCTTGCGACATTTTCTGATTGTTCCACGTATAAAACTTATGTTCAAGTGTAAGTCTATTGGAAAGCTCATATCATGGCATGCTAGTCATCGTTCAAGTGATGGAAAATGGAGGATCCCTGCAGACACACCAACAGGGCAACATATAGATAATTTGTGGCCCGTTTTCAAAGAAAAGCCAAGAAATTTGAGATTTGGTTTAGGTATGGATGGAATCAATCCATTTGGCATCAAAAGCACATCATACAGTGTATGGCCAGTGGTATTGGTGAACTATAATATTCCTCCATCCATGGCAATTAAAAAGGGACATGTAATGTTGTCCCTTCTGATTCCTAGAAAGCACAAGGTAAAAAACATGGACATTTACTTAGAGCCTTTGATTGAAGAGTTAGAAATGTTATGGGAAGGTATTGAGATGCAAGATACAAGTGCATCTGCATCCTCTAGAGATTTCACATTGAAGGCCATGTTGTTGTGGACCATGCATGACTTTCCAGGATATGGAGAGTGTTCAAGTATATGTATATAACTCTATATTTGAAATTCAAGACTTGAATCAATTGCAATTTATTAATTCACTTATTTTTTCAGGTTTAACCACGTCAGGATATCATGCATGTCTATTTGCGGTCCCTCTCTAGTTTCCTCTAGGCCGGCACGTTTAAATAAGGTTATCTACGACAATCATCATCGATTCCTTCCTATTGACCATCCCAAATATATTCTCCCTACTAATGGAATGACTCCACAATCTCTAACCATTCAAGATTGGAAGGAGAGATAGATTAATGCCGACAACCACCCTCCACTCGGCATGAGTCGGTAAGAAGTGCATTTCTCTCGATTGACTTTAAAGTATTTAGCATGATGAATTGTTTACATAATATATTGTTTGTTGGTTAGGTTATCTATATTTTTTCGTCTTCCGTACTGGACTGAATTCAAGATCAATCACCTGTTGGACCCCATGCACATATTAAAAAATGTTGTATCTACATTATGGGATCACTTGATAGGGACTCGTGATTCAGTTAATGTAAGGGAGGATTTACGTAACATTGGTCGCATGAGACGAGCCTGGCCACGCATTGGACCCAGAGGAAAGATTGAGATACCCCATGCACTTGGATGCTGTCAAAGAACGAGGAAAAAATAGTGAAGGAACAAATATATAGCTTTCGAACACCCACAGGATGTATGAGATGTCTCAAGGGAGCCTTCATAAAGAAAAAGAAAAGAGGTATGGAGCAACTATCTGGTTTGAAGTCCCACGATTGGCACAAAATGATTCAAGTAAGGGTATCTCTAACCATGAATATAGTAATTAGTGGAGTAACATATATTATATACATATACAATAAGATTGGATCTCGCTGGAAAATTTTCTATCCAGGGAGGTGATGTCTCGTCCCAAGGAGGAGTGCACCCTTTGCGGCCAATTAGAAGAGTTCGTGGGCGTGCGATGGATGGAGTGCATGAGCCAATCCACCACTTGTAAGGCTAATCTATACCATCAATGCCAGAGGAGACAGGCAACCTTCCAGACCTACCTACAAACTTGAAGCCTGAGTTGGAGGCAATGATCGATGCATTGATTCCCATGGATATCGATGTCAAGCCTTTTGATCCGCTTAGAGAGAAAGCATCCATACCATTATATGATGGGTTCCAAGTATCTCATCTGAAGACACTGCTTGCACTCTTTAGTGTGCACGAAAAATACGGGTGGAGCGATATGAGTGTGATCGAGTTGTTCAGGTACCTTGTACATACGCTTCGTTGATTTTTTTTCGGTACTATTATTAAAAACATTTGTGCTTCTTCAAGGTGTTTATGATTTTTTTCAGGTTATTGAAATATGATATATTACCACTTACAAATACCATGCTTGAGTCTCGTGATGATACACAACATGTTTTACGAAAGCTTGGCATGGACTACAACAATATCCATGCATGTATCAACAATTGCATACTGTTTCGAGGAGAATACGAGACTATGGAGACATATCCAAAGTGTGGTGCTCACAGGTATCGACAGGACTTGCAAGGACAAACCATCCCTCAAAAAGTTCTCAGACACTTTTCGCTTATCCTCCGCATAAACCACATGTTTTGTATGTCCGGCATGGCGAGCTTGACAATGTGCCATGCGCAGAATAGGTCCACGGATGGAGTTCAACGAATATCAACGGATTCATGCGCTGTCGAAGGGTTTTGAAAGCAAAGTCGTGTCTCCAGAAGACCTTGTTAAAATTCAAGATGGAAGATCAAGCAAGTGAATGAATTCAAATCTGATATGACTGCAATTGCTTCCTGTGATGTTGATCAGTTGGAAAGATCAATAATGTTCATGGTCATACACAACCTTTTATATTGAGTGAATCGGCAATCCTTCATAAACGAGGAAGAAGTACATACAACAGTCTTATTCACCGCTATGAATTTTTTTTTTCTATCATATATCAATATGTTTTTTGGCATCTCTGGTTCATTCTCAGTTCTGCATGGTATATATCATGTGTTTGCTGTAAATTTGCTTCATTTCAGCAAGCAATTCCAATACTTACAGGGTAATAAAAACAGAACAGCATATATGAGATTTTAATTAGAATAGAAGCAGCCAGGTAACAATTGATATGAGCCTGGCTGATACTATTTGTAGTGGCGATAGGGGTTGAGTTTGAGTGACAAGAGCAGGCATTGACAAAGTCATGACAGCCTGAGACAACTTTCAAAATCCATTTGAATGCAGCCCCATCTTAGTGCAGTTGCAAACAAATCTTAAACCTCCTGAGCCCTCTAGCATAGATGACATGAATTGCAGATAGTAATCTACTTCAGAGATGTCCATATGTTGGCATAGGGTACTCCAGCGCATGCAGACCATCGAGCATTCCTTTCTCTTTTGCAGCAGCACTACATTTCAACTTGGCAGCCTTTGCAAATGTTGATGGCGCAGACAATGAGTTGGCTTGTCGCATCAAATCTTTGATCTCCGACAACAACTGTTGTTCTACGAAGTGCAGCTTATTATACTTCTAAGGCACCGACAGAGACGCCATCAATCGTTGTCAGGATGGAGACTACATAGGAGATTCGACTCTTCAATTGCGTCATGATTTGGCTCTTCAATTGCGGCGCCTTCCGTTGTGGCTCCACCTTCATCACACATTTGCTTTAGTTTCCTCTTCCCATCTCCAGTCCCCTGAATCTGTTCAATTCGCATCCCAGAGCCCCGATCCTCTTCTCTTCATCCTTCTGAACACAGAGCTCGTCTCTCCCCTGCATCGAAGGGATCAAAATACTGAACAAAGTCAAAGCCCTGAGGTTCCCAGAGTAAGGTGATCATATTCCCTCCTCATAGCCGGAAAAACTACGACTCCCTTTCCCTCTCACTAGTTCTCATTTCAGATGTTCTCTTCTACAAAACACTACAGTAATCTCTCGTCCATACAGAATTCGATGATTCTTGTCATATTGTGCCTCCTCCTCAGACCAGACGATGATTCCCCTTTTTTCACCTTTTTTTCTCTTGCTTTTTCTCCCCTTCCGACTAGTAAAGCAGCCCCCAAATTGGCTTTCCTCCCCCCAGAAAAGCTTCCTTCCAGCCCGTGCAGTCCTCCCAACTCTATGTACATAATCCTTAGGATACTCATGAACATTATAATTGATCACAAGGCTGACATTTGGAATGTCAAGCCCTCTACTAGCAACGTCGGTACAGATCAAAACTCCACACTCTCCAGATCTGAATTTATTAAAAAATCCTAACCTTTTTGCCTGGCTCATTTGCCCACTTATTGGAATCACACCCAAGCCTAGATACCGGAGAACTAAAGACAGTCTTCTGGTAGCTTTACACTCCCTCGTAAAGACCATTGTCGTATTTCCAGCCAATTCATGTAAGATAAATGCTAGGCAGCAGTCCTTTTGAGCAGACGGAATGAACATGTATTCTTGCCTCAGCATTCCAACTGTGCAGTACTTTGAAGACACCTCAACATAGTGAAACATAAAGAGTGCACTTGAATCCCTTGTCTCAATAACAGGTACTGTATTACATTCATTCATCTGGCCCTCACTTGCAAGCCTTGGCAGAAGATGATCTCCACCTTCTACACTTCCAAATTTAAGAAGCTGATCTCCGAACATGAGGCCATCAAGTGCTGCAGGTGACCCTTCTTGAATCTTATCAAAAACAGCAAAAGCTATGGCAGGATAAGAACCCTCACCAAGGTTTGAGTGCTCCAAGGAGAGAGTATGTATGACAGGGTTGGAGTATTCAGCTCTATGAACAGGACTCATTCTCTGATGTGTTGATTCTTCCACCTCAGCTATTCTTTTCTGTGGTTCACCCTCCAAGTTCCCCCATTTAAACTTTGAAGTATCTATTAGATTAGCACCAAGCTGATATTCTGCTGCCTCTATCATACCCTCCCAAGCAATGGCATGAGGTCGTCTATGCTCAACCTTTACTTTGTGCATCCAAATGCAATGCTTGCCCTATGATCAGTGCTATTACTCTGCTTAGCTGTCCTGTCTCAGCCACATCTCCCAAAGCTCCTGTGAACTGTTGATCAAAACCTCCTCGTCTAGGTTGACTTACCACTTGGCAAGACATGCCAACTAGAGCATTATTGATAAGTTCCTCTTGCTCCAAACCCTCTTCACTATACTGCCTACGGAGAACAAAAGTATAATCACAACAACTAAATATGTACAAAGTATCAAATCTCACACACAACTTTTGGGTGGATTTCACACCTCGAATGCGCAGCAATACGACATCCACCCCCTCTAATCCTGCCCATCCTCCAAATGGGCCAACTACCCATGATTGTTATCATCAAGATCCACAAACAGATCAATCTCTTCATTATGCATTTCCGGTATATCAACAAGATTATCTGTCATATCATCTGTCTCTTCCATTAGAGTTTCTTCTCGTTGCTCTTCTCTTGCAAATTCTTCCAATGCATAATCTTCATCATCTCTTTTCTTGAAAATCTTGATTCTTTTTCCAGCAATAGGCACTCGAAGCACTATCCCATCCAATTCTGTCAACTCATATGTTGCATTATCAAAGACATGTCTGACTATGTACGGCCCAAACCATCTTTTCACCATCTTCCAAATTGTAGTATGCTGATTTTCAAGGCTGCTATCAAAGACTACTACCCAATCTCCCTCTTCTATTGCTCTAGGCCGCAAGTGATGCCTGTAGTCAAACCTGTCCTTATTTCTTAGTCTAGAAACCTTCAACCTGTCAACAGCTAGCTAAATATCCTCTGGTCTTCTCTCCAACTGTCGAATCCAAAGAGCTAAGAGCTCTTCTCTCGTCAAATCCTCCTGCCAAGGTAAAACTGACCAAGTCAAAGCACAACAGTTGGCATAACATGTTTCTGACCATACATCAACTCTGCGGGCATATATCCTGTGGTAACACTGTGAGTCATACGATCAGCCCACAAAGCAAATGGTAGAAGTCTCGGCCATTCTCCAATCTGTCCTTTGCATGCTTTGGCTAATGCTTTCACTATCGATGGATGCCCTCTTTCACACTTCCCATTTCCCTCTGGATTGTATGCCGTGGTTAGAGCCAACTTGATTCCTAGCTGAGAGAAAAACTCCCTAGCTTCATCTGCATCCAATTCACCGCGATCCACAGTGATCTTACCCACACAGCCATACCTGCAGAAAATTTCTTTCAATAAGAACTTACACACTGCACTAGTGGTCTTCGTTTTCAAGGATCTTCCCTCAACATGATTGGTAAGATCCTCTCTAGCCAAAACAATATATCTCATCTGCCATAGACCCATAGGCATAGTAACCAAGTCAACTACCCACTTATAATGAATGCATAGCGGATAGGTCGGATGAAGTTCATCTCGATGACGCACTACCGAATACATCTGGCAGTCCCTGCAAGTCTCTACAAAGTGAGAAACATCTCTATACATGCCTTTCCACCAATATTTCTCCTTGATTTTCTCATAAGTAGCCCACACTCCTCTATGATCAGCCCAAGGACTCTCATGAAACTCCCTCATCACCTGTAACTGTGTCACTCTATCGTAGACAATCCACAAAGGTAATCCGCCTCTTTTCTTCGGATGCTTCCAAAGAAATCCGTCCTTGAGAAAATAACCATGGACTTTCCTTCTGATCTTCTTGAACTCTTCATCTGTCCATTCATCTCTTTTGCTTAGTGTATTAAGGTACTTGCCAATCTGCAACCAATCTCCAACATAGAGTTCTTCTATGAAAGCCACAATATCATAGACATGGCGAACATGATAAACCATAGTGGCTGAAATTTCTGCATTATCCTCTTCTACAAATTGTATCTCCTCATCATCATATCTGGCTCTAGACAGCATATCTGCCACTGGATTATCCTTCCCTGCTATGTATTTAAATTTTGGCTTTAATGACTTGATGTATGCAATCCATCTCAGCATAGCTATATCCAGAGTAGAGCAACTCGTAATCATACCAATCAATGGCAAGCAATCTGTCTCTACCACAAGTGAAGCTCCAATAAAGTACTCCTTGTCACATTTGAGAGCCATAACAATCCCCAGTAACTCCCTCTTGATTTGTGGATATCTCCTCTGTCTCTCGTTTAGGACTTCTGCCCCAAACCAAATAGCATACCTGTTTGCATCTGCATCATCTTGACCCACAGCCCAACCTATGCCAATTGGACTAGTGTCAAATGTCAATACAATAGGCCTTCCACAATTATAATCCGCTTTCCTGAGAGTAGGAGCAATCTGCAATAACTTCTTCAATTTCCGCATGGCTCTAGTGTGGCTCTCATCCCAATAGAATTTCTGCCCCTTTCGAAGCAGCTGATATAAACAATCTGCTATGTGTGCAAAATGGGGTATCCAAATCATATAAAATACACAAGCTCCAATGAATCTCCGTACCTCTGAAGTGGTAGAACAATATTCCGCAATCTTACTTATAGCATCCACCTTATTAGGTGAGGGTTTCCTGCCATAATATCCACACATATATCCAACAATGACAACCTCATTCACTCCAAAAACAGATTTTTGCCCTAATAGTGTCAAGTTCACTTCTTCTAACCTGGCCAAAATCTTCTCACAAGCTGAAATATGATCAGCCACAAAGTATCTGCATCCCTACTCATTTAGACTCTCATTCTTCTCCTCTTCTGCACACCCCTTAATGGGCACATCATCCAAGAAAGGCATAGTAAGCTGAGGTATATAATCACGAAGAACCTTATGCATAGCATTCATCATATGCGCAATAGAATTAGTGGCACCTTGAGGCAACGTACACATCCTGACAAGCCCAATAGGAGTTCTCATGGTGGTTATGTCCCTGCTTTCCAAAGCCAATTGAAACTGATCATATCCCGAATACAAATCACCTAAAGAATAGATGGAACGTCCAGAAAATGCTTCTGCAAACTCATCCACAACTGGACCTATACCAACATTCTTGATAGTAACTCTGTTTACTGGCTGTATGTCCTGTATAAATCGGAGAGTACCATTCTTCTTTGGAACTGTAAACCACCTATTTGAGTATGGTGCAGATGAAGGCTCTAGGATTCCCATCCTTATTTTCTCATTCAACAAATCAATCAGCTTTGGCAGGTGTGCCTTAGGCACTGGAATAGGTCGGAGGTTCCATGGAATATGAGGAATAGTAAAGATCACCATAAGAGCAACAATATCCGGATTCACACATCCAATCTCATGCAGGAAAAAAGTAAATCCCCTTCCATGTCGCTCAAGCATCTCCTGAAAGCATTGCTTCTCTCTGGGTAGCAAGAAATCACCATTTCCAATTTTCAATTCAACAAGAGTCTCTGCTGAAAATTTATGGCCAATATGCTCTGGATTCCTCAAAATTGGCTGTTTAGCAGCCCTCTCTATTTGCTGATCACTGTTAGGTGGAAGCGGTACAGCTACCGGCTTCACCTTCTTATCCACAGTTTTGTATTTCGTGTCAACCCTGGCTTCATTATGATCCTCTGCATTACTCAAATCTTGCTGTAAATCAGCAATTCTGCACTCTAATGGCTGAATATCCTCAGCCCTCTGCTCTATGGACTGCATAGGAACAGCCCTAAACTCTAGATGCTGAAATATTTCAGCAGTTAACTCTGTTGGCTGAAAGTTTTTAGCCCTCTGTGTCTCTGTAAGCTGATCATAATCAACCAGAAACTCTGTTTGCTGAATTTCTTCAACACTCAACACTTTTTGCTGAATCACCTCAGCCTCTGATTCAATCTGTGACACAAAATCTGCAATTTCATGAAACATGTCCAGGGATTGCACTAATACATTACTGTGACAACTTTGCATATCAGTTTTCAGCATATCTTCCATCTCTTCCATCGTATCTGCACAAATCATACTATCATATATCCCATCTATGTGCTCATCATCCTCTAAAATTCCTGCATTTTTCAAATTTTTCTCATTCCTGTATATGTACTGCCTGATAGCTCTAGGCAACTTAGAAGTCTTTTGATAGCTCATTGAACTGTTTACTAAAATCCCAACAAAACCGGAGGAGAAAACGCTGCTGCCAGGAGGCGAGAACTCCAATCTCCTCTACTCTATACCACCGTCGTCTTGCCAAACGGCGGTACCTAATGAAAACCCGAATCCCTCATAGTGGGCAAAGGTGCATCTCTGAGAGTATCCCTGTTTCTAACATGGTTCACACACACAGTCATAAACTGAACTGCCCTCATACCATCTTTACTGTGAATCCGTGCATAAGCAGATCCATCATCCATTACCTTTGTTTCCATATGCATCTCTGTGATGAATGGCTATCCAAGAATTATGGGATAAGAGCATGAATCCTACACAAAGAAATGGAAATCCTCCTCTACATCACCAATAGAAACCCTGACACTGGGATAGGCAGCATACAAATCATCTGCAGTATTGTTAGTGGCTCTTATACGCCACCCATGCTCTACATCCATAGGCCATCTGTTACTCTCATAAACTCCACGAACTATGAGATTAATCTCTGAACCATGATCCACCAAAGCAACATAAGGCACCTGTTTCTCTCCAATTTTTACCATCGTCTTTGTAGTTGCCCTAGCCCAATGACTCCGCAAAAAGTGACTATGCGGTATCAAGACAGGCTCATCAGTTTTAGCATAATGCATAGGCTGAACCCTCTTCTCTATCTGTGGAAAAACAGAAGCATTCTCAACCAAAACCTCATCCTCATCCTCTTCCAACTCCCCAATCAAAACTCCCTGTGTATCAGTAGTAGACAATGCATGTCTTTTCCTCTTTAGGACCTCCTGAAACAGATCTTGAAACTCTCTTTTCGAGATGCCCAAAACCTCAGAAATAGTGAAAGTCACCTCACTGCCAAGTATCTTGTCATTAAAGACTTTCTTCATGTCCGTAGATGTCTCAATATCGGACATCAATCTAAACCCTGGCTGCTTTCTCTCTCTAGGCTCTTGCCTCTTTTCTCTCTTTTGAGCATCTTTCATCTCTCGTTCTGGCCCTGGTCTCAAAGACAGTCCTGTAGTAGGTGGAGTAATAAACTCACCCCCTCTAGTCTTTTTAGCTGCACTTGGATTTTCTTCATCCCTCTTACGCTTCTCCTCAACAAGTACATCTGCTCCCTGAGACTTAGCCAAGTAGGCATAAATAGAGTACCTGTCATGTAAAATGCCGATGACTTTAGGCTCACGTGAACCGGCCATTAGGAGATTTCTTCTCTACTCGACTATCGAGCTGGAGGAAGAGGGGATTAGAAAGGTAGGCAAGCTCCTTGCTGAAGCTTTCCAGGACAATGATACATGCCCATCGACACGCAAGGGGGGGGAGGATCTTGTCCCCTCCCCTATATAATTGAGGGGCCACAGGCTGAAAAGGGGACGGGCCAGAGATGGGGATGAAGACGGAATGCTGCTGCCATAACGCTGTGCCAAAAGTGAGAGGGTGAGAGAGAGAAGAGCTGAGTCATTGCGCCAATGGTAGCCTGTGTGGAAGGAGAAGGGAAGAGTGACACAACGCCAGTCGGCCTCTGGCGTCCCAGTCTGCGCCCCCCAGCTCTTGTCCCAGTCTTCATGCCGCCAAATCACCATTTGAGCTTCCCCCTCCCACGTGGCAAAAGCTTTAGAAGCTTCCTGGGGGGAAGCTTTTAAAGGGCTAGATAAGCCCCCTTTCCCCCTTAAGCCCTTCCTTGGCTTTGGGAACAAACCCCCCCACCCCCCCCGTGTTTTATTCCTCTAAGCCCCTTTTCACCCCCTTATAACCCTTTTAACCCTTTTCATCCCCCTCATAACTCTTTTATTTCCACAACCCCTAAGCTTTTTCTTAATCCCCCGTATCCCCATTATTATTTTTCCCCCCCTAAACTTCAAAATCCAAATCATCATCATGGCCTCGGATGATGTCCCGTAAGGAAAAAGTAGCCCGTGAGATAAAAGATAGGGAGGGAAAGCAGAGGGAGTGAAAAGAAGGAGTGAAGGAGGAAGAGTGGGAAAAGATAAAAGATAGGGAGGGAAAGTAGAGGGAGTGAAAAAAAGGAGTGAAGGAGGAAGAGTGGGAAAAAGATAAAAGATAGGGAAGGAAAGTAGAGGATAAGGAAGTGAAGTAAAATATAAGGAAGGGAAGTAGGGAGGAGTGAAGGAAAAAAAGGAGTAGTGTGAAAGAAGTAGAGGGTGAGGAAAAGATAAAGAAGAGTAACAAAAAATGAGTAAAAGAGTTAGAAAAGAGAAGGAATAGAGGAAGGGCAAGGAAGGAGAATAAGTGCCTTCTATTCCTTTTACCCCAAGTCTAAGTCCTCCAAGGGTTCTTGTGGTTGCAAAACCACACTCACCCATAAATTGTTTTTCCAAAGAGACGGTGGAATTCCAAAAGAAAGAGGAAAAGGCTATCTCACATTTAAACTACGATGCCGCCTAAGAAAGTCCAAGGTGTAGCTGCGAGAGGGTCATCTCCCGGTATCCATGTAGATATCTCACCCCAAAACCAGGTTTTTCTTCTTCGCTTTAATTCGGTTTTAAGTCGATCATGCAAAGAGAAATTGTTAGGGATAGGATATATTTGTTCGAATTATTTGTAATGAAGGAGTTTAGCTTATGAATGATAATGTATAGAACTTAGTTTCCTTCAAATTGTATCAAGCACTATAAATTACGAGCAATATTATCCATTTACTATAGTAGTATATTTTAGTTAAATCCTAAAGGTATAGAAATTATATCTTGCACCATTAGTCTTCTTCCTTTTTCGCAACGAATCATTGTAAATGATTAAATTCATGATAGGGTTCTTTCGTTGCTCAAATTACTAGGAAGTTATCATTGCTAGTTGTACATCTTAGCAAGGGAAACGTTTGTTATTTGGCATGAGTTCATCCGCAAGGAAAAAGGAAGTTTAAATTGAATGGTATTGACTGAAAAGTAAATTGTCACAAGGATAGCAAAACTGTGACAAGACGATTAATATTACCTTCCAAAAGATATCCAAACTAATCTAAACATAGAAATATTCATACCCTAAGGTTAAAAAATTTCGTAAAGATAAAGAACTAGGGCTGTCCCCCAGAGCCTTAAAAAGAAACCCTAGGCCCGACATATGTCAGCTTAAAGGCTCTAAAACAAATTATTCCATCGCAGGACTTGCGCAGGAAGTACGAAATCATTTAGTCTTGTGATTGATTCACAAGGAGAAAGGGTGAAAACCCTCATCAAGGATGGCAGATCCCTACGCAAGTTATCTTGCAAAAGGACATATTTTTGGATATCCTTCTAAATAAGGAAAGTTGTAAACCGGAAACTAGCATATCTAAGGAACTTTAGGGTTGACCAAGTTGGGATAATAAGGTACGCCCTACACCGGAATGTAAAGGATCTTGCCAATTTACAAGACACCTTGCGAAGGAGTGCTGATACACTCAAAAGAAAAGAACACTTCCTTAGCAGTTTGCCAAACAACACGGTTGATTAATGGAAATGTTTGTGCTTGCTAGAGATTTTAGGGATCTGTTTGAATTATGAATTACAAATTAAATGAGTACTTATACTTCAAATTAAAGGCCTGAAGGAAGAGGCACTTTTAGTTATCCCCAACTACCTGCCTAACCCTAACCAAGGGGGTTGTTCACCGCGCCGGGAACGTGGACCAAACTCATCGCGAGAGGTCTCTCCGTTGAGCTCTACTTGGAGTAGGAGGACGCTTGGGTGGCAGAGGGGCTCTGGCCGTAAATCCCTCGCCTTCTGGGTCCTGCACAAGAGGCTAACATGACTCGGGATTGGATCTCGAGGCCCGCATACTAGTTTACGGGCGGAAGCTTGGAAGAGTGATCCCTGGGGATTACTGGATAGCCTTCGGGCAGATTATGGACAAGCCTACGGGCGGAACTTCTTGTATTTCAAAGATAAAATGATGAAATGTTAAAAGAGAACTTGCTTGATATTGTTTTTCTATGTCACGTGATAAGATTACATGAAGGAACAAGTGCTTAACATGATTAATTAAAGAAGATGATTGTTATATGTTAAATTAATATGTTAGATAATTACATAACTAAAACAAACCAAGAAAAGTGCGGACGATGGGCCATGGGTCCACCCTACGGTTGGGTGGTCCCGGTTAGCCGGGAACTTTTCTCAAAAATGAGGAAGAACAACGGGATGATCATCATCATCAAAACGAATAACGAGAACGATGACCTAGAGTTACGTCTTACCCGATTTACGTTGTTTTAGGGGAACAGAATGGGACTATGCCTTATGGTAGAGAGGTTGAGCTTTGCATCCCTCTCGTCTCCCATTCTCCTTGAACCAAGTGCAGCGTGAATCCGCTTCGGACCTGGCGTTTCTGCGTAAAGTAGTTCGCTCGGGTCTGACGCTAGTTGTTGTTAGCTAATGACCAATCAGGAAAACCCTAATTCCGGTCGATCCTAAGTGGGAATGGCCAGGATACTTCCGCTACGTGGTAGACGTGGAAAGACCTAGATCGCAAAACCCGTAACATTCCATGGGAGTGTCAGGCGGAGTTTTCTAGATATCCTTTCTGATAGACTACTAAGATGTGTCCTGGATGATACTAGGGGACACGTTACAGTTGGTATCAGAGCCGACCAACAACGAAATTGTTTTTATGAGATCTCAATAAAATGAAGTAAAGAAATTGTTGCTATCCAAATATTTTCTTACCTTCAATGCTGTCTTGTAGAATTATGAAGCGTGGAACAAGTTTTTGGTATTTCGGGTCATGTTTATGACTGCAATGCATTCTCCCCTTTATAGACAAAGAATTGGAATGATGAACATCCTAGAGCAGATTTATAATCCATCACCTTTATACATAGAATGAAGATGGATGGGGTCTTCAGGAATCTACTATATAGCCGCCCACCGGTTTGCTTATCTACAGACCAATCTAAAGAGGATTAAGTGGTTGGAAGACTTGAAAGTCGTGAAGCTATTCATTTTTGTGGAAGCTCACGTAAATTCGACTTTACATATTCGAGGTCGGAGGGTTGAAATGAACTCATATGTATATGAGGAAGTAACCCGTGTAATCCTAGCCGACAGGATTAAAGTGTTGGGCCGCCATGAGAAGTATGGATTCCAACGGAAAGGGTATCCTGAACTTCCAATGAATTATCGATTCCTAAAGATCCATGACCCAAAACCCTACTATTACACAGTTCCTGTAGACAAATGCAATACAATGTTGTTCTCCGCAAACTGAATGTAATGATTGGCTTATCAGCACACGAAACGTTGTATTCAAAAAGGCTATGCCCATGTAAATACAAATAAAGACTTCTTTTTGTCAATATATGGCTGTGCATAAGAGTTGTTAAAAAGTTAAGTAGCTACATTGTTTACGAGATAGCTGAACTAAAAATGAAAGATAAGCTAACGTCGATTATCATATAATAACGTTAAGAAAACTTTTATCCAGGCACAACCCCAGGTACAGGTTCCAAATTCGCCTCCTACATCAAGTACTGCTATGACCCAAGAGAAGAAGTTCCTCCTCAAGCAGATAAAGCCACCTGAGTTTGACGGGAGAGGCAGTTTCATCCACACTGATGCTGAAATTTGGATTGAATCCATGGAGGATTAGTTTGAAGCAGCAAGTACTGCACCTACCAATCAGGCCATGCTCGCCAAGTTAAAGCTCACCGGCGAAGCCAGACTTTGGTGGAAGCAATGGTGCAGGGATCAAGGGATTTCAGAGGGGTTCGTTACCTGGGAGAAGTTGAAGAAAGCCGTGCAGGGAAGATATTTACCACCTACATATCATATGCAGAAAATGAATGAGTTCTACAAGCTAAAACAGCTAGGACTCACTCTTGACGCATACTACTCTAAATTCGTCTCACTTTTAAAGTATGCGCCACAAATGGACATGACGCAGCAGGTGTCCAAATTTTGTGCGGGCTTAAATCCACCCATAAATACCCATCTCGAATCTATGCGTCTATCAGATCTTCAGGATGCACTCATTCGAGTGGCGCCTATAATTCAGGAGGTGCAAGCTAGACCAAGGGGTAACAAAACTTGGTCCTATAGTGACCCGAATAGAGGAGCATTCAGACCTCAAATGAAGAGAGTTCAAGGTCACAATCAGGGATAAAGGAAGAAAGCAAGGACAATAACGTGAATAACTTTGTTCTTGCTCAAAGTAATGGCCGAAACCTCCGTTGTTTCCACTGCAACGAACCCGGTCACTTCAAGAGGCAATGTCCCAAGCTCAACGGAGGACATCGTCAAATGTCTTTCCAAGGTACAGGCCGCGGTCAAGGAGCCGTTACCCGTGGAAGAGGAAGAACCGCTTGCATTGCCAATAGGCAAAGATGCGAAGAAGAAGAAGAGGAAGATCCGACTATGGAAGCTGAATTCGAAAAAGCGACAGTCCATGCCGCTTTACACAAGAAAGGGCCGAATCACCAGTTTTCGGTAATTCAGACACTATCGAACTATCAAGGTAAAGGTTTCAAAACCTTGATTGATTGTGGCAATACACATTCCTTTATCTCACCAGCATGTGCAAAAAGTTTAGGAATAACCACAGTAGAAGCACCTACCCTGCTTGTGGAGTTGGCAAATGGTCGTGAGGTAACTTGTACCAGGCAAACTGCTAAGGTGGAATTCTTTCTAGGAGGAAAGAAGACTTCAGTCAAATTCAGAGTCATGAATCTAGGTATCCATGAGTGTCTACTCGGGATGGATTGGCTTAAGCCCAACGACGCCCACATCAAAACTCTGAAAGGGAATTTGTCACAACTCAAGGTGAGGCAGGAGTGCCAAGAATCCAATTACCAAAGTATCTCGAATCATAAAAGGAGTCAGAAAAGGATTACCCGTTTACCTGATCAAACTCAACAAGTTAGATCAAAAGCAAGAATCTCATGAAGGACCTTCTTGGCTAAAGGAATACGCTGACGTATTCCCTGAGGAATTGATTGAACTTCTGCCTCAAAGAGAAGTAGATCATGAGATTAGGCTAGTGCCTGGAGCTGCACCAATTGCAAAGAGACCTTATAGAATACCGGAAGCAATTGAGTTGAAGGAACAACTCAAGCAACTGTTAGATCAGGGTTACATCCGGCCTAGCAACTCACCGTGGGGAGCTCCAGTACTATTCCAGAAAAAGAAAGATGGGACACTTCGACTATGTATTGATTACCGAGGGTTGAATCAATCAATAGTCAAGAACAAGTATCCTATTCCTAGAATAGATGAGCTTCTTGATCGTCTTCAAGGTGCAAAGATCTTCTCCAAGATTGATCTCAAGTCAAGTTACTATCAGATAAGGATCAAGGAAGAAGATATTCCAAAGACGGCCTTCAATACAAGATATGGGCACTTTGAGTTCCTGGTTATGTCATTCGGGCTTACAAATGCACCTGCCACCTTCAATAGATTAATGCAATATATCTTTAGACCATATCTTGATGATTTCGTGCTTGTCTTCTTCGATGACACTTTAGTCTATTCTAAACAGGAAGAAGATCATGAACCTCAACTTCGGATTGTCCTTGAGACAATGAGGTCTCATAAGTTGTATGCAAAAATGAAGAAGTGTGCATTCTTCAAGCATCAGATTGAATATCTGGGATTCATAGTATCATCAGAAGGAATATCAGTAGACCCAGCCAAGGTCAGAGATGTGCTTGAATGGCCAATACCAGTATCCGTCAAAGAGATACGTAGCTTTCTTGGATTGACAAGATGGTATAGGGTCTTCATAAAAAACTATGCTTTGATTGCAGCATCTCTTACTGACTTACTAAAGAAGCAGACTTCCATTACATGGTCAACTTCCAAACAAAATAGCTTCGACAAATTGAAGAAAAGTTTGGTATCAGTACCTATTCTAAAACTTCCTGACCTCAATAAGGATTTTGAGGTAGTAATTGATGCTAGCATTCTTGCCTTGGGGTGTGTACTTATGCAGAAAGGTCATCCAGTAGCATACTCTTCAAGGAAATTGAAGAGTCATGAAAAGAATTATGCCACACATGATCTTGAATTACTAGCTGTCATCCATGCTCTAAAGCTTTGGAGACACTACCTGTTGAGTAACAAGTTTACTCTAGTAACAGATCATAAGAGTCTCAAATGGATTTTTACCCAGAACGAGCTCAACATGAGGCAACGTCGGTGGATTGAAGTATTGGAGGAATATGATTTTGAAATCAAGTACTGACCAGGGAAGGAGAATGTAGTTGCCGATGCACTCAGTCGCAAGGCATTCCTAAATTCCCTAATCTTGCAGAATCCATCAACGGCCAGATCTCTGGCTACAAAAGTATCTATGCCAAACAACCCTATACTTGAACTAGCTGGAGAGGAAGCATGCCATGATTTGGCCTACCAAACAATGATAAAGGAAATATCTACCAAGGAGCAGAATTAGAAGTTGCAAGCTAAGTATCATGAATTTTCCATTGATAATGGACTTGTCTACTACAGAACAAGGCTGTGTATACCAGCAAGCCAGTCACTTAAGCAGAAGATATTATAGGAAGCTCATGATTCTCCTTTCGCAGGACATCCTGGCTATGCTAAGACTCTTAATGCAGTTAGGAAGAGCTATCATTGGGAGAGGCTTAAAGGTGATGTTCTCAAGTATGTCACTGAGTGTTTGTCTTGCCAACGTATCAAATCCGAACATGTCATGATGCCAAGGAAACTACAACCACTTGACATTCCCCAAATGAAATGGGAATTCATCAGTATGGATTTTGTTGTGGGCCTACCCCAAGTCCAAGGAGGATACAATTCCATTATGGTTGTGGTTGACATGCTTACCAAGGTTGCACACCTGATTCCAGTAAAGACAAACTATAAAGCCTCCGACATTGCAAGATTTTTATCAAGGAGATATTCAAGCTACATGGGTTACCTAGAAGAATCATTAGTGATCGAGATTCTCTCTTCACATCACACTTCTGGAGAGCTATCTTTGAAGCTATTGGGACTCAACTCTGTTTTAGCACCGCTTACCATCCCCAAACGGATGGCCAAACAGAGCGAGTAAATCAAATCATCGAAGATATGCTTAGGGCATACTGCTGTCGAGAGCCAAAGAGGTAGATTCAATACTTGCCATTGGTTGAATTTGCCTACAATGCTTCTTACCAGCAGAGCATTCTGATGACTCCTTTCCAGGCATTGTATGGTCATGATTGTCGAAGTCCCCTAAACTTTTCAGATCCAACCCTAAGAGTTGAAGCATCAAGACAGATGTTGGAAGACATGGATGGTCAAATAAAGTCAATAAGACAAGACATACAAGCAGCTAAGGATAGACAAAAGGCATACGCAGATTTGAAACGTCAAGAAAGAGTCTTCGAAGAAGGAGACATGGTCTTCATTTGTGTACGCCCTAAAAAGAGTTCTCTATCCCTAGGAGAATGCCAGAAGCTAAGTCCAAGGTATTGTGGGCCGTACAAAATCCTCAAATGCCTAGGACCCAATGCTTATAGATTGCAAATCCCTGAGAACCTAAAGGTTCACAATGAATTCCACATCAGCCTCTTGAAAAAATATGTACCCAACCCTAATCATGTACTTGATGATCAACAAATTGTAATGCCTAGTCAAGGAGTCCTTGAACTAAGGCCTGATGGGATCTTAGATGTTAGGGAGAGACAATTAAGGTCCAAAACCCTGAGAGAATGCCTCGTCAAGTGGAAAGAATACCCCAAAGAGGATGCCACTTGGATAGATGAAGGCACTCTCAACCATCAATATTCCCAGTTTATCTTGAGATGAGGACATCTCGGTTCCTCTAAGGGGGAGAGAATGTAAAATCCCGATGACTTTAGGCTCACGTGAACTGGCCATTAGGAGATTTGGAATTATTCTTTGATAAAAGCAAAAAAATTAAATTTTTTTTAAAAAAATTCCCCTCTCCTCCAGCCGACTGTCGAGCTGGAGGAAGAGGGGATTAGAAAGGTAGGCAAACTCCTTGCTGAAGCTTGCCAGGGCAATGATACATGCCCATCGACACGCAAGGGGGGGGAGGATCTTATCCCCTCCCCTATATAATTGAGGGGCCATAGGCTAAAAAGGGGACGGGCCAGAGATGGGGATGAAGACGGAATGCTGCTGCCATAACACTGTGCCAAAAGTGAGAGGGTGAGAGAGGGAAGAGCTGAGTTGTTGCGCCAACGGTAGCCTGTGTGGAAGGAGGAGGGAAGAGTGACGCAACGCCAGTCAACCTCTGGCATCCCAGTCTGCGCCCCCCCAGCTCTTGTCCCAGTCTTCACGCCGCCAAATCACCATTTGAGCTTCCCCCTCCCATGTGGCAGAAGCTTTAGAAGCTTCCTGGGGGGAAGCTTCTAAAGGGCTAGATAAGCCCCCTTTCCCCCTTATGCCCTTCCTTGGCTTTGGGAACCAACCCCCCCCCCGTGTTTTATTCCCCTAAGCCCCTTTTCACCCCCTTATAACCATTTTAACCCTTTTCATCCCCCTTAAACTCTTTTATTTCCACAACCCCTAAGCTTTTTCTTAATCCCCCGTATCCCCATTATTATTTTTCCCCCCCTGAACTTCAAAATCCAAATCATCATCATGGCCTCAGATGATGTCCCGTAAGGAAAAACTAGCCCGTGAGATAAAAGATAGGGAGGGATAGCAGAGGGAGTGAAAAGAAGGAGTGAAGGAGGAAGAGTGGGAAAAGATAAAAGATAGGGAGGGAAAATAGAGGGAGTGAAAAGAAGGAGTGAAGGAGGAAGAGTGGGAAAAAGATAAAAGATAGGGAAGGAAAGTAGAGGATAAGGAAGTGAAGTAAAATATAAGGAAGGGAAGTAGGGAGGAGTGAACGAAAAAAGGGAGTAGTGTGAAAGAAGTAGAGGGTGAGGAAAAGATAAAGAAGAGTAAAAAAAAGGAGTAAAAGAGTTAGAAAAGAGAAGGAATAGAGGAAGGGCAAGGAAGGAGAATAAGTGCCTTCTATTCCTTTTACCCCAAGTCTAAGTCCTCCAAGGGTTCTTGTGGTTGCAAAACCACACTCACCCATAAATTTTTTTTCCAAAGAGACGGTAGAATTCCAGAAGAAAGAGGAAAAGGCTATCTCACATTCGAACTACGATGCAACCTAAGAAAGTCCAAGGTGTAGCTGCGGGAGGGTCATCTCCCGGTATCCATGTGGATATCTCACCCCAAAACCAGGTTTTTCTTATTGGCTTTAATTCAATTTTAAGACGATCATGCAAAGAGAAATTGTTAGGGATAGGATATATTTGTTCGAATTATTTGTAATGAAGGAGTTTAGCTTATGAATGATAATGTATAGAACTTAGTTTCCTTCAAATTGCATTAAGCATTATAAATTACGAGCAAGATTATCCATTTACTATAGTAGTATATTTTAGTTAAATCCTAAAGGTATAGAAATTATATCTTGCACCATTAGTCTTATTCCTTTTTCGCAACGAATCATTGTAAATGATTAAATTCATGATAGGGTTCTTTCGTTGCTCAAATTACTAGGAAGTTATCATTGCTAGTTGTACATCTTAGCAAGGGAAATGTTTGTTATTTGGCATGAGTTCATCTGCAAGGAAAAAGGAAGTTTAAATTGAATGGTATTGACTGAAAAGTAAATTATCACAAGGATGGCAAAACTGTGACAAGATGATTAATATTACCTTCCAAAAGATATCCAAACCAATCTAAACATAGAAATATTCATACCCTAAGGTTAAAAAAATTCGTAAAGATAAAGAACTAGGGTTGTCCCCGAGAGCCTTAAAAAGAAACCCTAGGCCCGACATACGTCAGCTTAAAGGCTCTAAAATGGATTATTCCATCGCAGGACTTACGCAGCAAGTACAAAATCATTTAGTCTTGTGATTGATTCACAAGGAGAAAGGGTAAAAACCCTCATCAAGGATGGCAGATCCCTACGCAAGTTATCTTGCAAAAGGACGTATTTTTGGATATCCTTCTAAATAAGGAAAGTTGTAAACCGGAAACTAGCATATCTAAGGAACTTTAGGGTTGACCAAGTTGGGATAATAAGGTACGCCCTACACCGGAATGTAAAGGATCTTGCCAATTTACAAGACACCTTGGAAACGAGTGCTGATACACTCAAAAGGAAAGAGCACTTCCTTAGGAGTTTGCCAAACAACACGGTTGATTAATGGAAATGTTTGTGCTTGCTAGAGATTTTAGGGATCTGTTTGAATTATGAATTACAAATTAAATGAGTACCTATACTTCAGGTTAAAGGCCTGAAGGAAGAGGCAGTTTCAGTTACCCCCAACTACCTGCCTAACCCTAACCAAGGGGGTTGTTCACCGCGTCGGGAACGTGGACCGAACCCACTGCGAGAGGTCTCTCTGTTGAGCTCTACTTGGAGTAGGAGGACGCTTGGGTGCCAGGGGGGGCTCTGGCCGTAAATCCCTTGCCTTCCGGGTCCTGCACAAGAGGCTAACGTGACTCGGGATTGGATCTCGAGGCCCGCATACTAGTTTACGGGCGGAAGCTTGGAAGAGTGATCCCTGGGGATTACTGGATAGCCTTCGGGCGGATTATGGACAAGCATATGGGCGGAACTTCTTGTATTTCAAAGATAAAATTATGAAATGTTAAAAGAGAACTTGCTTGATATTGTTTTTCTATGTCACGTGATAAGATTACGTGAAGGAACCAGTGCTTAACAGGATTAATTAAAGAAGCTGATTGTTATATGTCAAATTAATGTGTTAGATAATTACATAACTAAAACAAACCGAGGAAAGTGCGGAGGATGGGCCATGGGTCCGTCCTACGGTTGGGTGGTCCCGGTTAACCGGGAACTTTTCTCAAAAATGAGGAAGAACAGCAGGATGATCATCATCATCAAAACGAATAACGAGAACAATGACCTAGAGTTACGTCTTACCCGATTTATGCTGTTTTAGGGGAACGGAATGGGACTATGCCTTATGGCAAAGAGGTTGAGCTTTGCATCCCTCTCCTTTCCCATTCTCCTTGAACCAAGTGCAGCATGAATCCGCTTCGGACCTGGCATTTCTGCGTAAAGTAGTTCGCTCAGGTGTGACGCTAGTTGTTGTTAGCTAATGACCAATCAAGAAAACCCTAATTCCGATCAATCCTAAGTGGAAACGGCCAGGATACTTTCGCTATGTGGCAGACGCGGAAAGACTTAGATCGCAAAACCCGTAACATTCCATGGGAGTGTCGGGTGGAGTTTTCATGACATCCTTTCCGATGGACTGCTAAGACGTGTCTTGGATGATACTAGGGGACACGTTATAATTCAACAGGCGAATCCCAACCTGTCTCTGATCTGATGCTAGAGCCTGCACTAGTCAAAACAGTTTGCTGAATTTTTCCCTTGTTTGCAGTCTCCATAGCATAATTCCATAGTGCTGACTGATTCTCTGATCCCTTCTCAATTTGGACTCCATATGCAGAAGCATCTCCTCTAGCTGTCACATAAGAAGTACGCGGAGCCATGTCATCCACTAACTTCTTCATTCCGCCTTTCCCAAAGTTGGTAGCAAGCGGAGCTCCTGTTTCAGTCAACCAAATCTTACCATCTTGTCCCCAATATACCAAATTCTTCCTCCTTGCATCCTAAAAAGATTCACAATCTCTACAATGCTGATGGTCCATACTATCACACCAAATACATTTCCGATCTCTCCTAGGTGCAGTAGGAGCACTAGAAGAAATAGTAGGCGTAGTCGAAGCAAACTGCTCTTTTAAATTTCCCACCAACTCCACTTTAACTGAATCTAGTGTCAAATCCGTTATGCCTTTGATTATGTCATCAAGAGAGGTAGGAACGGATGGAGCGGATGGTTTTGGAGGAGAAGGTGCAGGCATCCGTCGTGAAACAGGAGGAATAGGAGGAGTAGAAACAGTAGGCACTGGCATAGGCCAAGAAACTGGCTGAGGAGGAGAAGAAAAATGTAATATTTCCGCGTACCCCGTACCGCAAATATTAACTTCCCGCACGCCGTGTAAACCCTGTGCAAGAGTATTCCCTACTTCGTGATTATTGGTAACCTAATCCACACCATGCACGCTCAAAAATGAGGCCTCCACGTCGAGAATTAAAGGCCGGGGTTGAAGACCGTATAGCCGCAAGGAAACAACCGCTTGGGAAGGGCAATTGGATAAATTCAAGGCAATTTTTTTTATTATTATCCCTTCCCCCAGCCGATGCATGGCTGGAGGAGAGGGAGTGTGGGGGGGAATGGCCAAGGAAGAGTGAGGTCGGGCTGCATGAGGGGGAGTCCTCCACGTGTGTGGAGGCCCTCTTCCCCACCCCTCCCAACGCCTATATAAACACCCCCTAGCTAGAGGGTGCAAGGGGGGTGCTGGACGTGCTGGACGAGGAGCTGAAGGAGGTCGCCGTGCCGGACGTGAAGGGGGAGGTCGCCGTGAAGCGACACGCTGCCGCCCAGACCACCAGTCCGCCGACGCTGCCGCCCAGACCGCCAGTCCGCCGTCGCTGCCGCCAGACCACCAATCCACCTCAGACCGCCGCCCCGCCTGAAGCACGACCCCTCCGTGGCCTGTAGAAGCTGAAGCTTCTTAGAAGCTTCTTTAGAAGCTTCTAAGGGGGGGGCCTCCTTAAGCCCCCTTCCCACCACATTCCCCAAAAGACCCATTCATACCCCTCCCCGGAACTTGAAGAGGAGAGGGTGAAGGCCGTAAAGACTCCCATAAGACCCTTCGAAAAAGGCTTTCGTAAAAGGACTTTGAAGGCCGCAAGCCATCCAAGAATCAATTCCGTGCCAACTCGAGTTTTTCCTAAAAGAACTCCTAAAGCCCTTGCCGCAAGTGCCATCCCGCAAAGAAGTCTTCCGCATACGAGGAAAGGCAAAGGTCGGAAGGCTGCATGCCAAGGCAAGACAATTCGTAGACCACAAAGGCAAATCAGAAGCCGAATCTACGCCTACGATGGCCCCCAAAAGATCACAAGGTGCGACTGCGGGAGGTTCATCTCCGAGTATACAAGTGGACATCTCCCCGAGCCCACAAGTCCAGGTTCTTTCGAGTTATTTCCGCATAAAGAAATGATTAGGCGCGCTTAGTTCATAAAGGGGATTGCATTTTTACGCGTAACTTTAATGCATGTGGAAATTGAAAAAAAAAATACATTTGATAAGTATCTCTTGAAACATTAGGCAAGATTGAAATATGCCATGAATTTGAATGAGTTATCCACCTTAGAAGGCTAGTTGCATGTAGCTATTTTGGTACATTATCAAAGTAATGAGTCTAAACTTAGGCAAAGAAATGGAATTTATAAGTGCATTCTTTTTTGTCCGAGACATGGTAGGAATAAGCGTGTGCCGCATGTTAGGCAACATCCTTCTCGTAACGATTTCATGAGGCAAGGTTAACACCATAAGATATTATCCGAAAAGAAATAATAGAGTACGAAAATGATCTTATGGACTTGCAATAGCATGTAAAAATGGAATGAGTTAACACTAGCTTTAGTTGGTATAAACTTCGTTAACTACATTGTAGCTAGGAGAATGTTGCGTATTGCATAGTCATCATGCGAAAACGTCATTCATCAGAAGCCGCATTTAGGAAAGGTTGCATGGTTCGTCAAAGCATAAGATTCGAAAGTAGACAACAAGGTTGTAGGTATGATTATTGATGTAAGACCTAGTAGGTCCTAGGAAAAGCTAGTATCCAGATTATCGTGCACCAAAGAAAGATAAAGTTATCATGGACCATGTGATGCGTAAAAGCAATAAATCGCATGTTTACGCGTGTTGGTGGAGTTATAACTATTGTTCTCCGTTAGATTTAGTTTATTACCTTTAGAAGGATCATCCTCGTCGCAAGACAAGTATAATTGAATTGACTAAGTAACCTAAACCACAAGGGACTCATATGGGCATGGCTCAGTTGATATGATAGGTATCCCAAGTGTTAACTAGGGGTTAGTGCAATAAGAATTCGACCTAGTTTTACACTGGTTGCCAAGTCTAAACCCGCAAACCTAAGAATCTTACACATGAAATGTCGAATCAATTGGATGTTCATGCATGAAATGATCTAAGGTTTTATCCCAAGGATCATTCGTTTAAAATGATGAAACTCCGACGGAGTTGCCTATTTTTAGGATCATGGGCCAACATAATTAGGAACGGTTTGGAGGATACCCTAAAACCCTGCCACTCGGCTGGAGGTAAATTCCGTGATCGGAAAACGCTAAGCAATTGGGTAGAATGATCCCGTGGAATAGATGCAATACATGTGCAAAAAGCTGCAACTTTGTATAGACTTGAGATTTGCCCACAAGAGAGTTTTATCATCTCTCGAAATGAGGTTGGCAAGTTATTGAAAGAATTTAACTTACAAGAGGATGGGTAATCATCCTGTTACTCACTTTTCTTGAGGGATAACTGCCAAGGAAAAGGAAAGGTTAGGTGTTTGCCTTGAAGCAAATGACCAGACAATAAACTAAAGCGACATGGTCGCTGGATCCTGCCACAACAAAACCTAAAGTATTGGTAGGGTATGACCCTAACCCAAGAATGATAGGAATCTTGCCGAGTTGCAATTGATTCCGGATCGAATGCGGGTTGCATTCGGAGAAAAGGAGTCACTCCTTAACAGTTTGCCAGCTAAAACGACCATTGGAAATTGATTGTGCTTGTAACAGTTTGGAAAGCACTGTTTGCATTGTTTGTTCAATGAGCTAAAGGACGAAAATATATCTAAATACTTCAGGTTGAAGCCTGAAGGGAGAGGCAGCTTCAGTTACCCCCGACTGCCTGCCTGACCCTAACCAAGGGGGTTGTTAGCCGCGCCGGGAACGTGGACCGAACCCGCCGCGAGAGGTCTCTCCATTGAGTTCTACTTGGAGCAGGAGGACGCTTGGGTGCCAGGGGGGGCTCTGGCTGTAAATCCCTCGCCTTCCGGGCCCTGCACAAGAGACTAACGTGACTCGGGATTGGATCTCGAGGCCCGCATACTAGTCTACGGGTGGAAACTTGGATTAGTGATCCCTGGTGGATTACTGGATAGCCTTCGGGCGGATTATGAATATGCCTACGGGGGGGAACTCCTTGTATTGCAAAGATAAAAGGATAAAATGATAATAAAGAAGTTGTTTGGCATTGTTTTCTTTATGTCCTGTGATAAGATTACGTGAAGGAACCAGTGCTTAACAGGGTTAATCAAGGAAGCTGTTTGTTATATGTCAAACTAATGTGGTAGGTAATTACATAACTAAAACAAACCGAGGAAAGTGCGGAGGATGGACCATGGGTCCGTCCTACAGATGGGTGGTCCCGGTTAGCCGGGAACTTTTCTCAAAGTCTTCGGCAAGCAGAGGACGATCGTTATCCCCAAAGCAAGTAGCACAATGACTTGGAATTATCTATTACCCGATTCACGCTGTTTTAGGGGAACGGAATGGGACTATGCCTTATGGCAGAGAGGTCGAGCCTTGCATCCCTCTCGTTTCCCATTCTCCTTGAACCAAGTGCAGCATGAATCCACTTCAGACCAGGCGTTTCTGCATAAAGTAGTTCGATCAGGTCTGACGCTAGTCGCTGTTAGTAAATGACCAAACAATTTCGGTCGATCCTAAGTGGGAACGGCCAGGACACTTCCGTTACGTGGCAGACGCGGAAAGTCCTAGATTGCAAAACCCGCAACATTCCATGGGAGTGCCGGGTGGAGTTTTCTAGACAACCTTTCCGATGGGCTGCTAAGACGTGTTCTAGAGGATTCTAGTGGACACGTTACAAAATAATAGGAATAGAAGCAGGCATAGGAGCAAAAGACGGTGTCGGTGTCATAGAACCATTCTGTAGACGGGTCTTCCATATCCTCCTCTTGGTCAAAGTCGAGACTGCATCCTAGGCATCCTGCCAATCCATTTTAAGTCCCATAGGCTTCGTGCGATCCTCAAGAAGCTCTCCCAATTCTTCTTGAAGAGTAGGATCTGCAGCTTGCAAGAAAAGCTCAACTTTTTCAACATCCAATGCTCTTTGTTCAATAGCATCAAGCTGACTATACCTCTCTTCAAATTCCCGAATCAACTCTGAAGCAGCTAGACCTTTGTTTGGCATGTAGACCCACTCTCAGAATGACCGCCGTGTAGCCATCCCAAAGTCCTCAAGGAAATATTCTTCTTTCAGGGCCTTCTTAAAATCTTGCCAATGTGAATTTTGAATAAAAAGATCAGTCACTTTTGCCCTCAAGGCGGGTGTGACAAGAGAAGGAAGTACTTACTCATAAGTCCAGTTGGAACTCCAAAAAATCCCATCTTGATCTCATATGTTTTCAAATATGCTGAAACATTACGGCCATCAAATAGCTTCTTCTCATTCTCAACTACTTCAATCGCCTTAGTCGCGCTGTTTGCATTCTCCTGCTCCGAATATAGTTGCCTTTGCTGAGACAACTGTTGTTGACGCAATTGCTGCAGTTGCTGCATATACAATTGTGTCTGCTGATTTTGAAGCTGCATATACATGGATATATTCTGCAAAATCTTCTTTAGATCATCTATTGAAGTACTTGACGCAGCAGCCATTGATGGAGCTGAAGTAGAGGACGCAGCTAGAATTGTAGAAGAGGCTGAAATAGATGCTGCAGTATCTCCCATCCTGAAATTTCTGCGACGCTTTCATGTCGGGTTCACTAAAGATATCGAAGGGTTTTGAAAGCAAAGTCATGTCTCCAGAAGACCTTGTTAAATTTCAAGATGGAAGATCAAGCAAGTGAATGAATTCAAATCTGATATGACTGCAATTGCTTCCGGTGATGTTGATGAGTTGGAAAGATCAATAATGTTCATGGTCATACACAACCTTTTATATTGAGTGAATCGGCAATCCTTCATAAACGAGGAAGAAGTACATACAACAGTCTTATTCACCGCTATGAATTTTTTTTTTCTATCATATATCAATATGTTTTTTGGCATCTCTGGTTCATTCTCAGTTCTGCATGGTATATATCATGTGTTTGCTGTAAATTTGCTTCATTTCAGCAAGCAATTCCAATACTTACAGGGTAATAAAAACAGAACAGCATATATGAGATTTTAATTAGAATAGAAGCAGCCAGGTAACAATTGATATGAGCCTGGCTGATACTATTTGTAGTGGCGATAGGGGTTGAGTTTGAGTGACAAGAGCAGGCATTGACAAAGTCATGACAGCCTGAGACAACTTTCAAAATCCATTTGAATGCAGCCCCATCTTAGTGCAGTTGCAAACAAATCTTAAACCTCCTGAGCCCTCTAGCATAGATAACATGAATTGCAGATAGTAATCTACTTCAGAGATGTCCATATGTTGGCATAGGGTACTCCAGCGCATGCAGACCATCGAGCATTCCTTTCTCTTTTGCAGCAGCACTACATTTCAACTTGGCAGCCTTTGCAAATGTTGATGGCGCAGACAATGAGTTGGCTTGTCGCATCAAATCTTTGATCTCCGACAACAACTGTTGTTCTACGAAGTGCAGCTTATTATACTTCTAAGGCACTGACTGATATGCCATCAATCGTTGTCAGGATGGAGACTACATAGGAGATTCGGCTCTTCAATTGCGTCATGATTCGGTTCTTCAATTGCGGCACCTTCCGTTGCGGCTCCACCTTGATCACACATTTGCTTTAGTTTCCTCTTCCCATCTCCAGTCCCCTGAATCTGTTCAATTCGCATCCCAGAGCCCTGATCCTCTTCTCTTCATCCTTCTAAACACAGAGCTCGTCTCTCCCCTGCATCGAAGGGATCAAAATACTGAACAAAGTCAAAGCCCTGAGGTTCCTAGAGTAAGGTGATCGTATTCCCTCCTCATAGCCGAAAAAACTACGACTCCCTTTCCCTCTCACTAGTTCTCATTTCAGATGTTCTCTTCTGCAAAACACTATAGTAATCTCTCGTCCATACAAAATTCGATGATTCTTGTCATATTGTGCCTCCTCCTCAGACCAGACAATGATTCCCCTTTTTTCACCTGTTTTTCTCTTGCTTTTTCTCCCCTTCCGACTAGTAAAGCAGCCCCCAAATTGGCTTTCCTCCCCCCAGAAAAGCTTCCTTCCAGCCCGTGCAGTCCTCCCAACTCTATGTACATAATCCTTAGGATACTCATGAACATTATAATTGATCACAAGGCTGACATTTGGAACGTCAAGCCCTCTACTAGCAACGTCGGTACAGATCAAAACTCCACACTCTCCAGATCTGAATTTATTCAAAAATCCTAACCTTTTTGCCTGGCTCATTTACCCACTTATTGGAATCACACCCAAGCCTAGATACCGGAGAACTAAAGACAGTCTTCTGGTAGCTTTACACTCCCTCGTAAAGACCATTGTCATATTTCCAGCCAATTCATCTAAGATAAATGCTAGGCAACAGTCCTTTTGAGCAGATGGAATAAACATGTATTCTTGCCTCAGCATTCCAACTGTGCAGTACTTTGAAGACACCTCAACATAGTGAAACATAAAGAGTGCACTTGAATCCCTTGTCTCAATAATAGGTATTTTATTACCTTCATTCATCTGGCCCTCACTTGCAAGCCTTAGCAGAAGATGATCTCCACCTTCTACACTTCCAAATTTGAGAAGCTGATCTCCGAACATGAGGCCATCAAGTGCTGCAGGTGACCCTTCTTGAATCTCATCAAAAACAGAAAAAGGTATTGCAGGATAAGAACCCTCACCAAGGTTTGAGTGCTCCAAGGAGAGAGTATGTATGACAGGGTTGGAGTATTCAGCTCTATGAACAGGACTCATTCTTTGATGTGTTGATTCTTCCATCTCAACTATTCTTTTCTGTGGTTCACCCTCCAAGTTCCCCCATTTAAACTTTGAAGTATCTATTAAATTAGCACCAAGTTGATATTCTGCTGCCTCTATCATACCCTCCCAAGCAATGGCATGAGGTCATCTATGCTCAACCTTTACTTTGTGCATCCAAATGCAATGCTTGCCCTATGATCAGTGCTATTGCTCTGCTCAACTATCCTGTCTCAGCCACATCTCCCAAAGCTCCTGTGAACTGTTGATCAAAACCTCCTCGTCTAGGTTGACTAACCACTTGGCAAGACATGCCAACTAGAGCATTATTGATAAGTTCCTCTTGCTCCAAACCCTCTTCACTATACTGCCTACGCAGAACAAAAGTATAATCACAACAACTAAATATGTACAAAGTATCAAATCCCACACACAACTTTTGGGTGGTTTTCACACATTGAATGCGTAGCAATACGACAGCGCATGGAGCCACATTGACTCTACCTTCCAAGGCTTTTCCTGAGAGCCAAGGAGTTTTCTGCTCGATCTTACAATGGATGGGGTGAACCCATTCGGTCTGTGCTCAACTTCTTACAGTGTGTGGCCTATAGTCCTTGTCAACTACAATATCCCTCCATGGCTTTCTATGAAGAAAGGACATCTCATTCTTAGCTTATCGTCCGCAACCGCTACAAAGTAAAAAATATGGACGTGTATCTTCGTCCATTAGTCGATGAGCTTAAGATTTTGTGGGAGGAGGGGGTCACTATGCAACATATGAATAGGTGCTATGGTCGGCAATCAGCCAATATTCGAGCCATTCTTATGTGGATGATGCATGACTTTTCGGGATTTTGAGAGTGTCAGGTGAATAGGCCTCCATTCTCATTGGTAATATCTATATTTTATCTCATTCATGTAAGTATTCACTGGGTCATGGTGTTGGAATAGGTCTAGTTACCTCAGGTTATCATGCATGTCCATTGTGCGGGCCATAGTTAGACTGCCGAAGGTCACGAACCATGAAGAAGATGGTATGTGAAGGACACACTGCTTTCTTGCCAGAGAATCATGAGCTCAGGGAAGGTTTTCTTGGACGACCTCAAACACGTATGAACGCTACAAGATGGTACAAGCTGAAAATGGTCCACGCGGAATAACATCCAAAGGAAATGCGGCGGTTCTCAGCTCTCTATGAGTTGCCATATTGGACCCACTTATAGATCAACCACTTGTTGGATCCCATGCATATTTTCAAGAATGTGGGCAGCTTGCGATGGGATCACATCATAGAAAATAGAGACACTATAAGGGCATGAATGGATTTGAAGGAGGTAGGTAAGATGGAGGCACTTTGGCCACAGTCGAGTGCTGATGATGGTCATGTGCAGCTACCTCGTGCTCCTTGGGTTTTGTCCACTAAAGAAAAGCGCATTGTGAAGCAAGTAGTCAAGTCTATCCGCACTCCGATGGGTATGATGCGTTCTCTGAGGTCTGCATTTTCTAAAGACGACCAATTATCAGGGCTGAAATCCCATGACTGGCATAAGATATGTCAGGTTTGTACTACAAATGGATTGCAATTGGCGTGCGTATTTTGCTATTTGGAGTGTAGCCATTGTTCATAATGCTTTCTCATTTGTGGCAGTTTGTACTACCGATTGCGATCGCAGGATGTCTTACTCCAAAAATACACGGAGCCATTTATAGGTTGTCGACTTTGGTGCAATGGATCTCACAGTAGGAGATTAAGACATCCTCTATTGAATCTGTGAGGCAGGGAGCAGTGGAGACGGTCTATCTCTTTGAGAAATACCTGCCCACCAGCATGCTCATGATACAAATCCAGCTTCTTGTGTATCTTGTAGATGAAGTGGAGATTATTGGACCTGTCCATATGCGATGGATGTTCTTCTTGGAGCGCTTCATGAATATCCTGAAAGGCTTTGTGCGACAACGAGATCAGCGAGAAGGTAGCATGGATGAAGGTTGGTTGGTGTCTGAGGCGCTAGTGCATATTTCACAATGGTTGGAAATGGGGTAGACAAAAGGCTGGATGCCTCAATGGAGAAGAAGGTGAATCGCTTTTATATGTTGCACCATGCCTCTATGGAGACGTGGCTCACCAAGTACCAGATCTTTAGGCAAGATCGAGGGAAAGCATGAGCTGAATTCTGACGTAGTACGCGTCATCGACTGATTCAATATCCCGAGGGCATGGAGGAGATGCCGGGATTCATGTCTCGCGAAGGGACAAAGGTCTCAATGGAGGAGTGGGAATTCTCAAGGAGATGTAGTCCAAAGGTGATGAGGGGTTTAGGATTTGTTGTATCTAAATTTTATATGCGATATCTAATTTGAGTGTTTCAATGTATAGTACAAAATATATAGTGCATCGTGGTTACGCACACGACATTTTTGCGTGGAGCGTATTGACAAAATGCGCTCCTCAATGGACTGTGGTATCATGACAAGGTTTGAGCAAGAGAGCCGACGATGAGCAACGGATCCAAACATGGTTGTGGATGAGATTGAGTATTTTGGGAACTTGCAAAGTATTGTTACGGTGGATTACTGTAGCTTCTCCATGATACTATTCGATGTGCAGTGGTTCAAAGTGGTACTTGGAGGAGTTGGAGCAACAATTCGACGAGATTCATCTGGATTTCTCAAAATAGATTCCGAAAAAAAATTGACGGATTTGCGCGACACCTTTGTGTTGCCGGCCCATTGTGAATACATGGACTCATTTGTTTGCTAATTGTTTTATGACATGGTTTATGTCACAATGGTTTAATCTCTCTTGTATGTGTTTGTGAACATGTAATCTTCTATCCAAAGCCCCCACAACCTCGATGGTGGTATGTTATACCTTCAACTCCTTGAAGTGCGAGAGTATATGATCAAAGCGATGTTCTGAGCATAGATGAAGATAATATGCAAATAGAGGGGTCGATATTGCACACCGAAAGCTGGAGCCAACATCGGCTAACAATGATGAAAATACAAGAGTCCAATAATTCTTTGAGAACGAGGTGAACTCATCCTTTTGTGGTGACATGTTTATCGACCTTCTAGTATATGTGGAGTTGTGTCAGGAGATTGACATGGAGCCATAGGATACTTCATACTTAGAGCATCCACTTACTCAATTCGTTGACCAATCACTTATAAGGGTACATACGATATCCATTTTAAGTGAGATCTTTTTAAGGATTTATATTACTATGCTTTGTATGATTTAAATTGATTATTCTAACATCATTTTTTGTCTGTGCAGGTGACTTTTTTAGGATGAGTCGAGGGATGAGCGATGAGGAGTTATAGGATATCTTCACACATATTTCTCCAGACCAGATTGCGAGATCCAGAGATATGGTAGATCAAGAGCTCTCTCGATCTTCCTCAGGGCGCTCTGCTAGATCTACTTCAACGCGATCGAATGCTTCAGCTTCGAGTAGATGAGTTCGACACTCCAAACTTGGGCTAGAGCGAGGAAGTGCGTCAGGGTCAGGGGGATGGTACAGAGGTACGGATGCAGTGAGCCCGTGATCAACACGGGATACAGGTGCAACTCCTCGCTCTCGTGGCCCTTCCAAGGAGCGTGGCTTAGGATCAAGTGGATGCTCTGAAGGCACGAACGCAGTGTCTCCATCTTGTCGTTCAGCTGGAGTTGCCTTACCTCTAGGATTTGTCACACCTGTGGGGATGTCTACTCCAGTTACTTTGGCTTTTGCTCAGCCGTCAACAGGTGGCACCCCTATGGGTGCCACTTCGAGAGATATTACCCCGGTCGGTACACCGAATGCACAGGGGTCTCCTGGATATACCCAAGAGCGTGGATGCAGATGGGAGAGGACCCATCTTAAGTAGACTCTAGGGGGATATGGATATCTAGTCGATGATAGGTCACGAGCCATTATCATGAATGATAAGGGGAGGAGGGTGATGGCTCGCATGAGAAAGTTGTGCGAATACGTTTTTGGACACAACGTCTTAGATCATTGGAAGAACATACCGCAGGGGAGCAAGGACTACATAGTAGCATCCTTGCATGAGGAGTTTCCGGTTCCAGCCTCAGTAGATAGATTTTCTACGGGCTAGATGATGGATTGCATGCGTGCATATATGTCACACAGACGATCTGACGCACGCAAGGCAATCAAGAGTAGGGATGCAAAGCCCGAGTGGTTAGACGCAGACGACTGGCACCGACTGAGGGAGGAGGCTACATATTCTCCAGGACGTTGGAGTTAGCAGCGTGAGGCGGCGAGGGCACGACTGGAGGCTGGAGTAGTCCATCATCTTGGGAGTGGCATCCACAGGACATATTTGGAGGACTTTGCAAGTTTTTCTTTTATTTTGCTTGTTTATTTTTTTGCAATATCCTTTGTACTGACAATCATGTTTCTAACAATTAGCATTTTGTTTTCTTTGCAGTACTCCATTACAAATTATGATTCTAATGGCCTTGAGACTCGATATGTAGAGAGGCACGGTCTCACTTCATTGATCCATCGATTGTATAGACGCAACGGCCCTAGAGTCACTCATCTTTCTTGTCCATTGTTACCATGTTTAATTAGAATGCATTTTTGTATGGTGGATTAATGTGTTGTTTCTTTTTTTGCAAAGTCCGTTCGATGCTCCTTTGCGGCGGGACGAGCCTTCGGAGGGCGAGGATATGTAGCTCGCCCTTGGATCCCTAGAGCTCCATACCTTTATTTTTGGGTCGCCTAATCTATGTAGATATTTTCTATATATTAGTGATATCTTGTCATAATTGTACCAATCGCTTATTATGCAATCATGTATTTATTTCATGTATCAATGTTATGATTTCAGTATACTTTGCTTTTGTTTGCAAGTGCATTCTACACAGTGCAAAAACTATTTTGTATGGCTTTAATAAAGCACACATTGCCCTACCACAAATTTTTTTTCCCCTGTTACCGTCGCTATTAGCATTGTAAATTTTACTGTTCATGTCGTTATTGGCATCATTATTTTCATCGCAAACCATCGCGATGCTGATACTGACTCCAATACCTACGCTGATAGGAACATTGATACCGACTGCTCTATGGCGTTGCCAATAACGACGCTCTTTGCGACGACGGGGGCAAATTTTGTTAGTTGCATTTTCGTCGCTTTTAACGCCGGTATAAGGCCTATATCTTGTAGTGAACTTCACAAAAAACTCTTAGGTGCTAATTTGCATGCAATGATTTCAAAAAATATTGATATGATAGTTTCTATAGGAATTTTATCTTTTATCATTAAAATTAAGTACTTGAATTGATCCTTCTTAGTCCTAGAAAAATTCACCATTAGAAAATGAGAAATTCTCTATGTTAACATACCATAGCAAGGAAAAATGTCAAAACTAGAGTATGACTTAAAGAAAGTATGTGCTTTGAAAAGATTCAACAAAAGGAATAAGAAAACTATCCCATGTAGGGAGTGAAAATCTTATTTTCCTTTCTCTTTTTTGTATATATAGTCACGGGCTTCTAATTATTCTGATTGAAAGAAGAAGTTCCAGACATTCAATAAAAGATGCTTTGATCAACAAATTCAAGAAGAAGTTCCATACATTCTTTTTTGTATATATAGTCACAGGCTTCTAATTATTCTGATTGAAAGAAGAAGTTCCATACATTCAATAAAAGATGCTTTGATCAATAAATTCAAGAGTCCCGTAATACATACATCACTTGTGCTTCTCATTTATTTGATGATACAACAACATATAAACATAAGGCCCTAGGATGGACTTTAGAGTTTCTAAATGAGAAACACCTGATATACAAGGGACACATAAAGGCTACTAATATTAGCAATATTGAAACTATTTTCTACTGGGAATTAATATGTTATGTAGTATTAAATTCACATAAGGATTATTATGTGTAAGAGTATACAAAAGAAAGTTATTTTCTTGCTCGGATATATATATATTGAGATTATAGATCGACCTTGGAAAAAATAGACACTTATTCATAATACAAAGCTCATAAAGACAATGATCGCAAGGATGATGATGAAGAAAATGCCTCATCATATACACACTTGCACCTAAATAAGGCTATTTAATTATGAATCTACATATTTGCATTTTTAGGTTTAATCATGCAATGAATACATATAGTTTAAATGTATCTTCAAATTACTTAGTGCGATTAATTCTTTTGTTTTCCTAGTCTTCACCATGCAATATTGTTTGACATCAATGCATGGTAATGTACTTGATTAGAAATATCTAACATCATTCTCTTCTTATTTTTTGTATAGTCATGACTTCATGGAATGTTGGAAACTTGAGCTCTAGAAAAGGACACAAATTTCTATTTATCACTTTCGTGAACTTCTTATATGCAATATTATCAAGTTTCTAGCCAATTAGATACAACCCTAGACAAAAGTTCAACGTAGAAAATCTCCAACATATTGTACGTATTTGGGAGGCATATAGTAAGCAATCCAAAGGGTAATAGGATGCAAGTATTAGATAGCGGAACCAAAGAGCCACCTTATATAAGCACAGAACAAAGTGTTTCTTCTAGTCCCTTGCAAGATTGCTAGTTTACAAAGTTTCTAAATATTTTCTTCAAGTAAACCTCAAATTTCAAAAAAAAAAAACTTTTTCCAATGAGAAAGACAATGTTCATTGTTCCTACTATGATAGGAAGAGACACTATGATCCTTATCCAAATCAAAAGGACCTTGAACATGGTAAATCTCTTTCCTGAAAACAATGCAACAATCATAATAAGCAATCCTATCTCTCTTTTCCAAGGATTGCATGCCTATGAGAAGCATCAAAAGATAGCCAATTAAAGTATTTGACATAAAATTATGACATAGAGAAATAATGGCCCTCTAAGTGACAATAATAACTTCTTGGATGCTGTTAAATATTACCCATAGCTCATTTGACTTGAATAAAAGCATATGGAAGTTAGTTGAGTTGCTAAAAATCTAGAAGATGAGGTATACAATGAAATTCCTTAACAAACATGGTCTAGCAAGACTAGGGGTTTCCATGCATGGGTGTAGAATCAACCACACCCATCAAATATTGGTCATTTCTAATGTCCAAACTATTAGCATAAGTGTGATTCTAGGTTTTGGTTTAAAAAATAAATGAGTGGATTCAAGAAATGGATAAATATGACATAATTTAAACATGACTTCAAGGTTCCAGCTTAATTCTTATGAATGCTAGGGAACCACATATCTACCTAAAATCATATCTTTTATCCTAACAACTAGGGATTTTAATAGTGAATGCTAAACTATGAAGCAAGTCATACTATGAGTCCCATTATGAATTTTTTATAATGAGATATGTGTGTCTCTTTGACCTACAAGCTACAACTTATCACAAACATGTGTAATGTAGGCTTGAGTTGGGATAAATGATGATTTTGATTCTATTGGAAAGATGATGAACTTGTATGTCTTTCATAATAATGTTGGAGGGAAATATTTAAGACTTCTTGCATGCATTCATATTAATTGGGCTTCTTATTACTTTGAGAGTACTACAAATATACATACATAAAGCCCTAGGATAGGCTTGAGATTTTAGAATTAAGAGATTGACACATAAGGGCTAATAATACCAATACTACTTCAGACTTTTGATAGTAGCAAAAATTGCATGGAGACCATTAAATTCAAATAAAAAGTTTTCATGCAAGAGGATATAGAAAGAAAGTTACTTTCTTACTTAGATATACACAACTTTTTAATACTGATGAATGTTGCACTCAAATAAATGGTAACAAATTTATATTTCAAGATTTGAAAGAGAGATCAATGAAGAGTGATCTATAGCAACTCTTTACACAAGTAAAACAGTTGTAGAAATACATCTTAGCAAAATTTCTCTCGGGCTATATCCTGAAGATGAATAGTCAATCTACATGTGGGGATTGAAGTGTCCCACTCATAATGAAGTTTTATATTCCATCGACTTGAAAGCATTCTCAAGTTGAGCAACTAGTTGAGAACCAAAGCACAAGCATTGAGGATGACTCAGTAGCATATCATTGCCATTTTTCTGCACGAAAGTTGACTCAAATTTAGGATGGAAAAAGGGAATTTCTAGCTGAGCAATTATCTATGTTGATATTGAATGCCATAAAATACAATGTTGACTCATTTCCATCACTACTTACTGATGCGAGTAATTTATATTTTGGGTTTGTATGTGTGTGTGTGTGTATGTGTGTTGCCCATACACACACACATATAGATATGTGTGTATGAGTGTTGCTCACACATGCACGCACACACACACACATAGATGTGTGTCTGTATAATAGTGAGAGAGAGTATGTGTGTGGGGGGGAGGGGGTGGGTATTTACATGCAACTGAAGATCATTTGATTGCATGAGTGGATCGACTATGCTACCCCGAGGTTGCTCCATATTACCCTTGCTTACTTCGGCACGCATGTTGGTTCCTTGATTCTTGGCCTCGTCTATCAAATCGAAACAACTAAATATCAAAGCTGAAAACATTGTTTGATATGCGAAATGTGGAATCAAATCTAATCCAACAAATTGTCCACCATTATGCCAAAGCTTTGCACTTTAATACGGACCTACATCATCAGGAAGTTGCTCCATCTTGGTTTTGGTGGTATGCCTGCGTGAAGCGGTGTAATGCATAATTAGATAGTGGCGCGAACATGTGTCGCTTATACCCACTATAGGTGGTGGTACATCGAGTGAAGAGAAGAAAATGTGTACCTAGTTCTCAAATATCCAAAATACTCTTCGGCTGTACCAAATGTTTCCATGTGAGCCTTTTCGCTTTCGTACGTGGAGACCTGGGTAATAATGTGTCCATTAAGACTAAGTGAATGTGCAAAAAAATTAGAAAAATCGCCAAAAGAGGGAGATAGAAAGAGGTTGGCATATACCGGAAAGTTGGATGTAAATCCCAGCAGTCTGAGAGCCGCTAGGTCACGCGTCCTGGCAGTCATCTCCTCCTCTTGATAGGATCCTGCAAAGTGGTCATACATCGTTGATGCACTCCCCATTGACGAGAACTATAATTCCATTAAGGACCAGCTAACACGAAGAGAAAACCATTAGTTATGAAGCTAGTCATCAGGCCGGAGGTAGCTATGCCCAGGTGCACTGTAACGTATATTTATGCGTTGTCCACGTCCCGTATTCCACCACATTAAACATATCCATGCCATCAACCACGAGCAAAATACTTGTGAGTTCATACCATGTCATAGATAGCCAAACTGGGCAAGCGGTTTTAGTGTGTGTAATGTATGAGCGATGGGAGAAAGTATTCACGCTATTAACGTAGGATCGATGCGAGCTGCAATATGAATATGTACTTAAGCTACCTTTCTTGCCTCGTTTAAGGCCGCCGTTCTTTTTCATAGCCATCTTGTTGTGGTTGACGATAGAGGCAATGTACTTACCAGTCTGGCTGTGCCTGAAAACATGATCCGTATGATCTCTTAGATTAGAAATAATAGAGCGACATTTGCGCTAATTACATCTGACGGAATAAGTGATCATCAGATTACAAATGCTTCCTTCTACTAGAAATAATTGAGCAGTGCTAGGACCAATTACATTTGAGAGAAATAAGGAGATCAGAGACACAGTAATGTTTTGCGCAACATCATTTATAACTGGCTATGCCGTGTGGAAGCTTGAATACTTACTTATGTACCCCGATATATTTGGATGTACATGGTAGTTTAGTCTTGCGATTTTGAGCTTCTTCGCGATGTACATGCTGTTGCGGCCAGCTGGGTTCCGCTTGTGGATCACTATCTATATGCTTCAAGCCTTCACCGGTTGATCCGTCGGGAGACATATTAATCATGGCTGTACAGCTTCCAAATGTCGGCAAACAACCTGCAGTATAATATTGTGGACATTGTAAAATCAATGCATCAAATGTTAAAGTCAGGCAAATGCGACGCCTGATCGGCATTAGTTGACAATCTTGTCATCATCAGCCGTATCTTAGCTTACACCACCATAGCCTCATGTGTGAGCCCCATGCGGATTATAAACGCAGTCTAACGACCAGAGTACAGATGCCGGCATCATATCGACTTTACGTTAATTACAATTGCATGGCCCTGAATAGTCAATCACTATGATGTGCAGCATCAGTACAAGCAGAAGTGGCGAGACAAACATCAATCACAATATCAACGCAATACAAGCTGTACGACGATAACAATAATTCTATAACAATTATGTGAGCTCGTCCTACCTTCTCCGTACCTTCTAGTCTGATCCGCTGCCCAACATACGTCCTACTCTGATGCGCTCTAGAGTGGCGACAAATTGCGTTGTTCCACCTGGCAAGTTTTACCACGTCATTAGCAGATCCTCTTTAATACGGACAGGAGGCAATCGCAGAGCCCGACACGGTGGATGTATTTTCTAGCTGAACGAGTAAATAGATACATAAACTTGTCCAATTGGAAAAAAAAAGGTATGAGTTTCGTAGGGAATCTAGAAGGTGCAAATATGAAGATATTATTACCTTTAATTTGGAAGACAAAAGTATAAGGCATAATGGTATTTAATAACTCTTAATGGCATCTTCAACAACACGAACCATTTTTTTTCTAAGTTCAAAATGAAAATATATTGTTATTTGCAACCATGTTTGTTTTTTGTGACCAACAGACTCCTTTTCTCGATGAGTAGTGTCAATAAAAAATGGATATGACAAGCCTTGGCCCGCAAGTTTAAGCTCCAATACAACAAATATAAGAGTTGATATCTAGCATGAGCCTTGTGTGATGTCGTGGCTCGTTATTATACAAAAGATAAGTAGATAACTTCATAAATTTGTGAGGATGTTGTTACGATTAGGCAATATAAATAACAATAGGTTAGTTTACCATTCCACCTTTACTAATTCTATGTTGTTCAAATAGACAACATAAATCTAAATTGTAAACTTTAGGCTATACACTCATTCTCTAAATATGCAAACCCTTAAGCAATTAATGTATTGTTGCTTCATGGTATTATGGAATTATGTTTATCACGATATTTGACTAGAACTATGAAAATATGTTTATCATGGTATTTTTATTGTTGTAGATTTTGTTTATTTGTCGCATGATCACTGACTTATCGCATGAGGCGAATGTGTGATATTGATCGCATTATGCCTGGTAGATAAATAGAAGGTTACTAATATATATTGTGTTGTGGTGAGTAGATGATTAGTTACAATCAAGCAAAAATATCATTTTTAGAGTGCACAATTTTGTGCATGGAGTCTATATGCTCTATAGCATAGAAAAATATTACTGAAATCATTTTCTTATTATGCATCCATTAACACAAGGACTTTGCATGTGCAATGTCATGCACAATAGATTTATTTTTTATGTATTTATTCAAGAATACAAAATACTATTTTTTTGTAAAGCTATTAGAATAAAGTGTGTTTTGATTTATTTGCACAAAAGCAAGTCATGCAAAGTGTGGAAAGTGAGAACCATAAAGAGAATGATTTCAATGTATTTTGGGCATAAAAGCTTGATCTAATATTATAAATACATGTATGGAGGAGGTGCTCACCCATGTGTGGAGGGAGATTATACCCCATCTTGTATCATGCATGCTTTCTTAATTTCTCCTCTCTCTTGTCTCTATTTTCTAATTTCTTGTTCGATTTGCTTCTCTTTCAACTTTTGGTTAATAGTTTGTTGTTGTATGGTAAAGGCGTTCAACATTGGTATTAAGTAAGGTGATTGGTGGATACATGAACATCATTAAAGAGGCAAACATTCATAATAGAGTATAACACAGTCTTCATCAATATCAAGAGGTATAATGTTGTCTATTTATTCAAGTTTTTTTCCCCTGGTTCATGGCTAAAGGCCCTACAAGAGAAAGACCCTATAAACGCGCATTGTACACGCGAAAAAGCGGGCACGTTTATAAGCACATGTATCAGCGCATCTATTTACGCTAGTATACAGAACACGTCTATATATCCGCGTTTATAAATGTGCCTATAGATGCGAAAATAAACGCACATATTTTTCATTTCTCATAAAGTCCCTAAATATGACCAAACCTCTTAATAGCTAGTATTTGTTTGAATACACTACCAACTTTAATTCTTTTTGAGTATTACAAATATACATCCAATCATTCAAAGCTAATTATATATATGTGATTTCATGCCCTATATACATCCAATCATGCCCTATACAAATGTGATTGGATAGGGCATGATTGGATGTATATACGACATAATTACACCTCGATCATAAGGACATGCTATACATGTATATACGACATGATATACATGTATAGGGCATACATGTATAGGACATGATATACATTGCCAACTTTACTTCTTTTTGAGTATTACAAATATACATCAAATCATTCGAAGCTAATTATATATATGTGATTTCATGCCCTATATACATCCAATCATGCCCTATACAAATGTGATTGGATAGGGCATGATTGGATGTATATACGACATAATTATCAGAGAAGTGATTGTTACATGCACATGTTGCATCTATTGTGCACTTAACCTAGCCATGCCTAACTTATAGATCAAAGGTTGACTTATGCATGTGCAATAGAGAGAGAGAGAGGGAGGGAGGGAGGGAGAGACCAGAGAGAGAGAGGGAGGGAGAGAGAGAGAGAAGTGATCGATACATGCACATGTCGCATCTGTCGTGCACTTAACCTAGCCATGCATAAACTTATAGATCAAAGGTTAGTTGGTGATTTAAGAGAGTATCCTAACTTTTTAGGGTAGTCTCTTGACTCTCATTAGTCTCAACAAATATGCAGCACAATCAATACAATCAAAGAAAAAGTAAGACATGCATGCCAATTCATAGCGTGAGTAGAATGATGCAAATAAATTGACTTGTGCATGTGCAATAGAGAGAGAGAGAGAGAGAGAAGTGATCGATACATGCACATGTCACATATGTTGTGCACTTAACCTAGCCATGGCTAAAACTTATAGATCAAAGGTTGACTTGTGCATGTGCAATATATATATATATATATATATATATATAGAGAGAGAGAGAGAGAGAGAGAACTGATCAATACACTCACATGTCTCATTTGTTGTGCACTTAACCTAGCCAAGCATAAATTTATAGATCAAAGCTTAATCAGTGATTCAAGGGAGTACCCTCACTTTTTAGGCTAGTCCCTTGATTCTCATTATTCTCGATGAATATACATCACAATCAATACAATCAAAGCAAAGGCAAGACATGCATGCCAATTCGTAGCATGAGTAGATTGATGTAAATCAGTTGGCTTGTGCATGTGCAATCATGTCAAGGTGCACTTATAGCTCACATATAATTTTAGATAAGGTGGACCACATGTAACCAATGTGCACATGTCCTCTTTTCATCAACTTTAGCCAGTGTGTCCACTTGTTGGTGACTAAAATGGATTACTCTAAGGATACTTTGCAATACCAACAAGCCAACTACAAACCTCTTATCTATGAAATGCATAAGTAAATTAACTTGGTTAATTTGATGAGGTCAAGTTTTCCTTCCATGGACAGTGTGGTTGGCTATCTACTTCAAGGTTATGGGAACTTGCAGAAGTCAATGGAGCATCCTAAAAATGATAATACACTAATTACTATATCAAGTCACTTCATATATATATCTTTGATTGATTGATGGATAATATGCCTTTCTCTATCTCTTTCGTATACACCTTCATTGCATTATCTCTCTCTAGCTAAAAACCATTTGTGCTTTATCCACCTATTGATACTTGTATGCAATTGCAAGTGGGATGGTCTAGTAAGTCACCACATATGTGCCAATTGACTTGCCAATGTGTTATCTCTTATCCTCAAGCTTTGTTATATATGTCACCACATAGAACACAATAGTAGTGAGTTTGGGAATCTCCCAATTTCTATTTTTTGAATATTAAAAAGGTGGCACCCAGATAACATGCCCATAAGTTTCTCAAAACCATATGATGTGACCTATCATTGGAAAGCGCTTGAAAAATGGAATCTATTGAGCTATAGAGCGCTTGATTTGGAGTTATAGTGTTCAAGTTATGACAAATCCAAAGATTTGACCACGTGTCCCAAACTTATGGGAAATTCCCATATTCCCCAATATGGTATTATAGGTTAATTGATTTGCTAGTGTACAATCTCTTATCTCAAGATTTTCTATATATTTCACTAGTATTCTCAATCAAAAACATCATATCAAGCATATCTTGCATTAATCAAGCAGATTGGCCAACCCAACATAAATGAAATTGTATGAATAGCAATGTAGATCAAGATCTTAGCTTGAATCAATGACACCTTTTTGCACAATCACAATCATGTCTATTTAAAAAGTGTGAAATCATTTCAATTATGTGTGTTTAAAAGTTCCTAAGCTCTAAAGTTCAATGCTAGGTCATTAGCAAGCACCCCTTGCATTCTCTAAGTACGACCACCAAGTAAGACTACATGAATTTAAATTGTATTGTTTGTCCGTCATGATCACGATGATTAGTCTTAAAAATCAAGAATAACTTTGTGTATGAACATAGTCTAGTTCAAGCTATGAACATAGTCTAGTTCAAGCTATGAAGGTGTTTCAATTACATTTAAAACTTTTTAAGCTTCAAGATTGTGATCATAGTTTATATCAACAAGAAGTTTGTGCCTCAATTTATGCATGTTCATAGTTAGGATCATAGCTCTAGAATTGTTTTATTTTGATGCATGAAGATTTATATGATTCTTCATAGTTTGTCTTTGGATTATGCATGCATTTGGTGATTTCATTTGGTATATATGTCATATTCCCTAAATGCATACATTGATACTTACAACATGGAGGCAAACATTTTGATATTGAAAGACTAGGAAAGTCATATCATGTTGATCCAAAAACAACCAAAAGCTAGCATCTAATCAGTTTAATTGTTACTGTGCGTCTGTCAGCGCGTGTAACAAGTATTATCTGCGCATATACACGTGCAATTACACGCGCCTACAGACGCGCTACGCAAATATAATTTTTTTTTTAAAAAATTTGTGGCTTTCTTTTCAAACCAGTGCTTTCCTAAATTTTTTGAACGTTTTCTACAGTTGGAGCTCGACATCACTAATCATGTCTATCTATCACTTCATGAAGACAATGAGGGAAGGAAATAAGAGTAAAAAGAGGACAGGAGGAAGGAAGAGCCAAAGATTAAAGAACAAGAGCCAAACAGCAAGGAAGAGAAGAAGATTCAAGTAACTTACCAAGGGAAGGGAGAAGAAGGACAAGGAGCTTGCAACCTAGCCGCCACCCATCAGAACAAGCAAAGAAGGTGAGTTCTTCTTCTCTCTCTCAATCTAGTTTGCTTTCTCTGTCTGTTTCTCTCTCTCTCTCTCTCTTTATATGCTATAGATTGTCATCTATGGAGGTTTGTTTGCATGTTTTTTAACCAAGTTTGAAAAAAATGGTCCGACTGTGCACATCTGTCAGCACGTTCATATGACAATGTAGACGCAGGTATAGACGTGGAAATAGATGCGCTGACAGACGAACACAGAGACGTAGATATAGACGCAACATGTAATATGTTTTATCTGCACAAATATGATTTTTCTTGTGTAGATGTAGAATCCTGGATCTTCTAGCACTGATCCTGAGTTGGAACGCATGAACAACACCTTAGCAGAGTTTTCTAGAGGTGTTCGTAGCTTTTTTTGAGGTTTTCCAAACAAGGAGCAATTCATGGGGGAGATGACCAATTATCTTGGTTGCCCTCCCACTGCAGAGGAGGTTTTCAGTGTGATGTCTGGGACACCTATCACATCTTTGCCTAGTACTGCCACACAAATACCAAACATTGGTACACCTCTACTAACAGGTACTCCACGCACTATGCATACACATAGATTAGCTGATGCACAGGGATCAGCTGAAGTACATGGATCGGCCAAAGCACGTGCATCTACAGAAGCACGTGCATCGAGTGAGATAGAGGGTAGTGCCCGTCGAGGGAGGAGGGAGAGTCGTGCGGGAGGACAAGGAGGTCGAGGGCTTTGTGGGGATTGCCTAGGAGGTGGCTCTCGATCACCCTCACTGGGAAATGAGAGAGGTGAGCCTCCACAAATGTACTACTCTCTCAGTGATGTTGGTGGTATCTTGCATGACTCTGAGGGAAGGGATGTGATAGCCTACTTGAGGAGTATCATGCATGCCACATACAAAGATTGCATGATTCTCTTCAAGCACCAAAAAAATGGTTTGTGGCAAGAGGTGCTGCGGGTAGTACATAGAAGGTACCCTAATCCCGAGAATTCATTATTCTCAGGTGATTGGGGACGGTCAAAGGTGAGAGACGGGCTTCATAACAAGAGGTCTCACCTTATGACGCATGCCAAGGAGTCAATGCGGAGACAAGAGCAGGGGCGCCCTAGATATGGCCAACCACCCAATTGCCACCGTAGGGAGTGGAAAGAGGCCAAGAAGAGAGTGCTGGCGACTTGTCATTTTCTCTGCATAATACGTTGTATGTTCAAATTGTTTTGTAGTATCATATCGTTGGTAAGATGCCTACTCCTAGAGAGATAGGCTACCATCGAGATCATAACTGGGCATCCACTTGGCATCATTTCTACGAGGAGGAACTCATCACAGAGGAGCAATATAATCGTGCCATGGGGATTCCACAACCAGAAGAGGTATGTTTTATTTTTTACATGAAAAGTATAGGTAACTCTAATTTATTGTTTGTAATGGTATTTATATACCTTAATCCTTTGTGTAGGCGAACCTTGATGTAATTGAGGATAGCAAAGGGGGGACTAGTAGTAGCAGTAGCGGCAACGGCAACGGCACAGGCAGCGGTGGTGGTAGCAATGATGATGCCTCTTCTGAGGAGATGTAGAGGAGCCCCATGCATGCATGCCTCCCCTTGGCTTGTAGTTTTCATTTTTGATATGTATTACTTTCAGCTAGTGCTTGCGACCATGACCATACTTGAGGCCACAAGCACTAGAATTCATCATGTGAAAACGTTTCATCTATATATATGAAATTTCGTGTTCTACATACATTGTTTTGTTTTCAGTACAAAAATCTTCGAAATAATTTTTCTCTGTTTTCTCTAAGCATACAATTTGATGTTGATAGGGGGAAAAAAACCAGAGAGCATGTGGCTTGCAAAGCCACATGCTCTCTGGTTTTTTTTTCACACATCTGTTTTACGCATCTATCACTGCGTCTAAATTGCAGAATAAATGCGCGTCTATTCTCGTCAAAAACTTGCAGAGTAAACGCTTTTTTAGACGCGCATATACACGCGTATATAGACGCACAATATGAATATATCCACTTTTTTATAAATATGATTATATATTTGAGTAGCGTGTCAATATGCGCGTCTATATGCGCATCTATATGGGTATGTAACTCTCACTATAAGCGTGCTTTTAGACATGAAAATTTAGATGCAGCAGTAGACGCGGTAATAAACGTGCCCGACATTTTTTAATATAGTTCAAATATTGTGTCTACAAGTGTGTCTATGGAGCCTTTTTGTTGTAGTGAGGATTCTCCACTTGTCTTTTAACTTAGTGGTATCAAGATTATGTAAAGAGATATATTTTTTAAAAATAAATCCTATACAATTGATTTATACTGAAGCTTCCTTGTCTTCTTGATTAAAATCATGGTTATTTGAATATTTATTTTAAAACAAACATTGTCTTTCATAGGCATAAAGGCTATAAGGCTTATTGTCTAAGCTTTTATCAAAGGCTTCATGTGCCTCCATACATACGGCACTTCAATCACCATTTATTACTTTGTACCCTCATTTTATACATGATTCATTGTCAATGTCCATGCACTTGGAATGAGGGAAAGGTTGTTGTATTTTCACCTCCATAATCAGGTTGTGAATCAGATAAGTTTTAGTCCACAATGAACTGGCCAAGCAGGACAACAAAAGAAACCACTCGCATATTGGTTTTGAGAGAGAATGTTGTTTTCCCCACTAAAGAGGGAGAGAAGGATCATTCGTGATCGATCACTTTCTGCTCTGCAATGCACATCCTAAAACAATCTTCTGCCACATTGTCATTATGTAATTGAAGTTGCCAGCAAGTTGGACAATCATCATCATTTTAGCATCATAGTAGGCCGTCACATTATTTGGATTAAGCTTTTTCAAAGCCTAAAGCTTTATGCTTTAAAGCTTAAAGTTTTTGTTTTCTTTATTATCAATGGGAAATGGCTTTCTAGGAGGGGAGCATTAAATTAATCCCCTTCTTCCACAAAAGGGTTATTTTTTACTTAACGCCTTGCTAATCACATTTAAGGTGTTATTGCAAATAAGTAATTTTAGTTCAATTTCAAGATACAATAAGTATTCTTAAGCCTTTATCTCTACTACTCTCATGCAAATCTTTCTCTTTCTTGGGAATTACTCCCACAAGCTAATCAAGCCACCAAGGATAAACATTAGCCTCCCATGCTATCAATTTGCTCTCACACCGCACTAGAGAATACACAACATTCTTGTCGAGGTGAATATCAATCCACTCTTTGGTGAATTCTAGATCTGTATCTGACCTCTTCTCTTCTTTACATTGTAGTATCCACCTGCTACATTTTTCGATACAAATGACTCCATAATTATCAAAGGAATTACCACCATAAGAGAGGAAATGATTACTCCTCATACATAACTGTCATAATAAACCTATAAATCACACGTTTGGCTAAATACACAAGCTTTGGAAGTTTCTCTATAGTGTTTGAAGACTTCACTCCATACAAGTGATGTACAAAAGCGGACATACATTTTAAAAACTTGACATTGGCACATACATTAAGAAAAAACTCAAGAAAGAAATATAAATGTATTGCATTGTGTGAACTTGCATGACATGATTCTTCAAGTTAAGGTTGAAGAACTCCTCAAATGATTCTGACTATTGTGGACCTTTTACTTGAATCCCTTTGAATGTATAGCACTGTCTCCAAATGCAAATGAGCCCAATATGTCTCTTCCTTCATGTAAATCCAAAAGAGCTTATAATCACCCAAGTGAGGGTATTGGGGATATTTAGACTTTGTAAAACTCATAAGATGCAGCAATAGTTTTTTCCTGCAATGCCCACCAATATGCATAATAGGAAGCAGTTAAGCAAAAAGAAACATGCAAACAACTTTTGTTTTGAATATAAATTACTTCTCTAGAGAGAATTTTCATCTTGTGAGACAATATAACTTGTCTCTTGTGATCTTGAGCATGCTCACATCATCCCACCTTGTAGGCTAAATAACAACCTAAAGAAATCATCCCCATTTTGGGGATTGGCAATCCATAAGTATTTGTAATCCCTATCCTTGAGGCACTCCTCTTACACTCTTATAGCCTTATCTAAATATATATTTCTCTTTGTCTCATCTATACCAAGAGCCTCAACCTTTGCAAATTCTATTGAGATGATGGCGTGGAATTCATCTTATCATCCCAAAACATAAATAAAATTATATCCAGAGATAGAAAAGCACATTCTATATGAGAGAGCTAGAGATAGAAGAGTGCCTTCCATATAAGCAAAGATATTAAACCACAAGGAGAGTTATACGATGGAGTTGCACGATGATCATACCTTCCCTCTATACTCATCTCAACCTCAACCCAATTCGTCATGTCTCGGCTCAATCTATCTAGAATGGGTTCTTTGTTTACAATACCAAAATTTTGCAACATGTACACAACATGTGCAATATTTGGAGAACCATGTGCCCTAGAAATAGTATTGAAAGAAAACGTAAGAATAACATGAGAATGCTTTCATAATAATCATAAGAATAACATGTAAAAAGAAAACATAAAAATAACAATGAGAAGAATAGTTGAAGGAAGAAGACTTACACATTGGTGGTATCCAATGCAAATAGTAGCTTTGCTTCCTTGTTCTTTGACACCTCAAAGAATTGACACTGCACACAAATATGCTATTGAGCATTCTCGGAGTACTCTATAATTAAAGGTTCACTTATATAAGAATGGGATACAAATATTCAATGCTTACATATATAAGGGACAAAGTATGAATAAGTACTTACTTTCTTTGTTGTATCTCCACCATGTTTTTAGCCTATGGTTCACATCCCAAACCAATAATGTCTTGCCCTTATGGTCTTGCGAGTCTCTCCCAAGAGCTGTCTCAAACTCCTCATTTCTTTGACGAAAAATTGGGCCTCACTCGACTGGACTTTGGATGTCATAGGCATGGTCTCTCCTCTCGGACCCACAACTGACACAAGGAAGTATCTGGTAGTCTCAAGATAACTAGTGGAATCAAAGTAAGCAATTGACCCACTGAGCATCATCTATCACAAATGTGACTATGTCATGAGCCACAAATCTACAAAGAGACACGATAGGAGGCGTTGTACTTACCAGTCTAGCTGTGCCTGAAAACATGATCGGTATGATCTCTTAGATTAGAAATAATAGAGCGACATTTGCGCTAATTATATCTGACGGAATTAGTGATCATCAGATTACAAATGCTTCCTTCTACTAGAAATAATTGAGCAGTGCTAGGACGAATTACATTTGAGAGAAATGAGGAGATCAGAGACACGGTAATGTTTTGCGCAACATCATTTATAACTGGCTATGCCGTGTGGAAGATTGAATACTTACTTATATACCCCGATATATTTGGATGTACATGGTAGTTTAGTCTTGCGATTTTGAGCTTCTTCGCGATGTACATGGTGTTGCGGCCAGCTGGGTTCCGCATGTGGATCACTATCTATCTGCTTCAAGCCTTCACCGGTTGATTAGTCGGGAGACATATTGCTCCTGGCTGTACAGCTTCCAAACGTCGGCAAACAACCTGCAGTATAATATTGTGGACATATGTAACATCAATGCATCAAATGTTAAAGTCAGGCAAATGCGACGCCATTAATTGACAATCTTGTCATCATCAGCCGTATCTTAGCTTACACCACCATATCCTCATGTGTGAGCCCCATGCGCATTATAAACGCAGTCATGGTTTCGAGTATACATTAGTAACGCATCACTAACGACGAGAGTACAGATGCCGGCATCATATCGACCTTACGTTAATTACAATTGCATGGCCCTGAATAGTCAATCACTATGATGCGCAGCATCAGTATAAGCCGAAGTGGCGAGAAAAACATCAATCACAATATCAGCGCAATACAAGCCGTATGACGATAACCATAATTCTATAACGATTATGTGAGCTCGTCGTACCTTCTCCGTACCTTCTAGTCTGATCCGCTGCCCAACGTACGTCCTACTCTAGAGCTAGTGGCGACCAATTGCGTTGTTCCACCTGGCAAGTTTTGCCACGTCATCAGCAGATCCTCTTTAATACGGACAGGTGGCAATCGCACAGCCTGACACGGTGGATGTATTTTCTAGCTGAACGAGTAAATAGATAAATAAACTTGTCTAATTGGAAAACAAAAGGTATGAGTTTCGTAGGGAATCTAGAAGGTGCAAATATGAAGATATTATTACCTTTGATTTGGAAAACAAAAGTATAAGGCATAATGGTATTGCATAACTCTTAGTGGTATTTTCCACAACAGCAACCATTATTTTTCCATGTTCAAAATGAAAATATATTGTTATTTGCAACCATGTGCATTTTCCTGACCAAAGGCTTCTATTGTTGATTAGTGTCGATAAAAAATGGATATGACAAGCCTCGGCCCGCAAGTTTAAGCTCCAATACAACAAACGTAAGAGTTGATATCTAGCATGAGCCTTGTGTGATGTCCTGGCTCGTTATTATACAAAAGATAAGTAGATAACTTCATAAACTTGTGAGGATGTTGTTATGATTAGGCAATATAAATAACAATAGGTTAGTTCACCATTCCACCTTTACCAATTATATGTTGTTCAAATAGACAACATAAATCTAAATTGTAAACTTTAGGCTATATACTCAATCTCTAAATATGCAAACCCTTAAGCAATTAATGTATTGTTGCTTCATGGTATTATGGAATTATGTTTATCATGATATTTGACCAAAATTATGAAAGTATGTTTATCATGGTATTTTACTGTTGTAGATTTTGTTTATTTGCCGCACAATCACTGACTTATCGTATGAGGCGAATGTGTGATATTGATGGCATTATGCCTAGTAGATAAGTAGAAGGTTACTAATGTATGTTGTGTTGTGGCGAGTAGATGATTAGTTAGAGTCAAGCAAAATTAGCATTTTTAGAGTGCACAATTTTGTGCATGGAGTTTATATGCTCTATAGCATAGAAAAATATTACTAGAATCATTTTCCTATTATGCATCCATTAACACAAGGACTTTGCATGTGCAATGTCATGCACAATAGATTTATTTTTTATGTATTTATTCGAGAAGAAAAAATACTATTTTTTTGTAAAGCTATTAGAATAGAGTGTGTTTTGATTTATTTGCACAGAAGCAAGTCATGCAAAGTGTGGAAAGTGAGAAACATTAAAAAGAATGATTTCAATGTAGTTTGGGCACAAAAGTTTGATCTATATTATAAATACATGCATGGGGGAGGTGCTCACCCATGCATCAAGGGAGATTATACCCCATCTTCTATCATGTATGCTTTCTCAATTTCTCTTCTCTCTTGTCTCTATTTTCTTTCTTGTTCAATTTATTTCTCTTTCAACTTTTGGTTAATAATTGGTTGTTGTATGGTAAAGGCATTCAACATTGGTATTAAGTAAGGTGATTGGTGGATACATCAACATCATTAAAGATGCAAGCATTCATATTAGAGTATAACACCATCTTCATCCATATCAAGAGGTATAATATTGTCTATTTATTCAAGATTTTATCCCTTGGTTCATGGCTAAAGGGTTCTCCACTTGTCCTTTAACTTAGTGGTATCAACATTATGTAAAGAGAGATATTTTTTAAAAACAATTTCTATACGACTGATTTATAGTGAAGCTTTTTTGTCTTCTTGATTATAATCATGGTTATTTGAATATTTATTTTAAAACAAACATTGTCTTTCATAGGCATAAAGGCTATAAGGCTTATTGGCTAAGCTTTTATCAAAGGCTTCAAGTGCCTCCATACATACAGCACTACAATCACCATTTATCACTTTGTACACTCATTTTATACATGATTCATTGTCAATGTCCATGCAGTTGGAATGAGGGAAGAGGCGTTGTATTTTAACGTTCACAATTAGGTTATGAATCAGATAAGTTTGAGTCCACAATGAGCTGGCCAAGCAGGACTACAAAAGAAACCACTCCCATATTGATTTTGAGAGAGAAGGTTGTTTTCCCAACTAAAGAGGGAGAGAAGGATCATCCGCTATCGATCGCTTTCTGCTATGCAATGCACATCCTAAAACCACCTTCTGCCCCACTGTCATTATGTAATTGAAGTTGCCAGGAAGTTGGACAATCATCATCATTTTAGCATCATAGTAGGCCATTGAATTATTTGGATTAAGCTTTTTCAAAGCCTAAAGCTTTACGCTTTAAAGTTAAAGTTTTTATTTTCTATATCTCATCAATGTGCAATGGCTTTCTAGGAGGGGAGCAATAAATAATCCCTTTTTTCCATAAAAGGTTATTTTTTACTTAATGCCTTGCTAATCAAATTTAAGGTGTTATTGCAAATAAGTATTTTTAGTTCAATTTCAACATACAAGACTGAAGCCTTCATCTCTACTACTCTCATGCAAATCTTTCTCTTGCTTGGGAATAACTCCCACAAGCCAATCAAGCCACCAAGGATAAACCTTTGCCTCCCATGCTATCAATTTTCTCTCACACAATACTAGAGAATACACAGCATTCTTATTGTGGTGGATATCAATCCACACTCTCATGAATTCCAGAGATCTATATCCAACCTCTTCTCTTCTTTACATTGTAGTATCCAGCTTCTACATTCTAGATACAAATGACTCCATAATTATCAAAGCACTTATCACCATAAGAGAGGAAATGATTACTCCTCATGCATAACTATCATAATAAACCTATAAATCACATGTTTGGCTAAATACACAATCTCTGGAAGTTTCTCTATAGTGTTTGAAGACTTCACTCCATATAAGTGATGTACAAAAGTAGACATACATCTTAACATTGGCACATAGATTAAGAAAACACTCAAGAAAGCAATATAAATATATTGCATTGTGTGAACTTGCATGACATGATTCTTCAAGTTAAGGTTGAAGAACTCCTCAAATGATTTTGACTATTGTGGACCTTTTACTTGTATCCTTTTGGATCTATAGCATTACCTCCACATGAAAATGAGCCCAATATGTCTCTTTCTTCATGTAAATCCAAATGAGATTATAATCACCCAAGTGAGGGTATTGGGCGTACTTAGACTTTGTAAAACTCTTAAGATGCAACAATAGTTTTTTCCTGCAATGCCCACCAATATGCATAAATAGGAAGCACTTAAGAAAAAAGAAACATGCAGAAAACTTTCCTTTTGAATATAAATTACCTCTCTAGAGAGAATTTTGATCTTGTGAGACAATATAACTTGTCTCTTGTGATCTTGAGCATGCTCGCATCATCCCACCTTGTAGGCTAAATAACAGCCTAAAAAAATCATCCCCATTTTGGGGATTGACAATGCATAAGTATTTGTAATCCCTATCCTTGAGGCATTGCTCTTACACTCTTATATCCTTATCTAAATGTATCTTCCTCTTTGTCTCATCTATACTAAGAGCCTCAACCTTTGCAAATTCTGTTGAGATGAAGGCATGTAATTCATCCTATCATCCCAAAACATAAATAAAATTATATCCAGAGATAGAAAAACACATTCTATATTAGAGAGCTAGAGATAGAAGAGTGCCTTCCATACAAGCAAAGATATTAAACCACAAGGAACATGTACACAGCATGTGCAATATTTGGAGAAACATGTGCCCTAGAAATACTATTGAAAGCAAACATAAGAATAACATGAGAATGTTTTCATAATAATCATAAGAATAACATGAAAGCAAACATAAGAATAACAATGAGAAGAATAGTTGAAGGAAGAAGACTTACACATTAGTGGTATCCCATGCAAATAGTAGCTATGCTTCCTTCTCCTTTGGCACCTCAAAGAATTGACATTGCACACAAAAATGCTATTGAGCATTCTCAAAGTAATCTATAATTGAAGCTTGACTTATATAATAATGGGATACAAATATTCAATGCTTACATGTATAAGGGACAAAGTATGAATGAGTACTTACTTTCTTTGATGCATCTCCACCATGTTTCTAGTCTATGGTTCCCATCCCAAACCAAGAACTTCTTGCCCTTACGGTCTTGGGAGTCTCTCCCAAGAGCCATCTCAAACTCCTCATTTCTTTGACACCAAATTGGGCCCCACTCAACTAGATTTCGGATGTCATAGGCATGGTCTCTCCTCTAGGACCCACAACTGGCACAAGGAAGTATCCGGTAGTCTCAAGATAACCAGTGGAATCAAAGGAAGCAATTAACCCACTGAGCATCATCTATCACAAATGTGACTATGTCATGAGCCACAAATCTACAAAGAGACACAATAGGAGGCACCGATGTCGTGACGCTTTGTGTCCACCACTGCAAACTTGAGGGCGCAGTTGTTCACCAAGAATTTGAACACATTAGTCAGTGTCATTAGGAATTTTTTTTCCATTGTGTGTGTCTTTTTGTTTGCATTCTGCATGATGACGCACGAGCACATGTAGATAGGCTAGGCACATTTGCTTCAATATTTTTGTGTGAAAGCATTGTTTGTTTGATTGCATTGCATGGATTTTAATTTGCATTTTTCAAATCACATGAATGATTGGGCACAAAGTTCTCTTTCAAAACATATTCTTGCTAGGGCACATTACATGAAAAAAGATTCATATGAAGAGGTACTTGGGTTCTCAAAGTTACAAGCTTTGTTGAAGTATAAAAAATATGATGGAATTTGATATGATTCAAAGATTGAAGGTATTGGGGAATTTCGTTTGAATAAGAGATGGACTTTGGCCAATGCGTAGAACATCAAAGCGAGACCTGACTTACAAAAAGCACAACCCTTGCCTTTGTTTTCTTATGGAAAAGAAGCATCATCTGTTTTGCTCTACTCTTTCATTTCACATGTATCTTCTCAACATTGCCAATATGATCTCTATTCTAGAAGAGAGCTATGGGCTGAAAGCTCTAAAGAAGAGTACTCAGCTTATAAAGGGGACGAGGATCGATTCTTTCTTACATTTTCTATGTCATGTATCTTATTTTCTCATCAGCGGTGTTGATTACCTTCGACCTTGCAAAAGCAGTTCAGGCAGACATGTGTTGCATTATATTTTTCTGGCTATGATATTTGCAATTGCTTTGGCAATTATGGAGCTATTAGGCATTGTGCTATTTACAATTATGTATTATGCATGTAAGGCCTATCATCACAAGAGCCAATAGAGAAATTGGCACTTTTTGAACATCTCGGAGCCTATGCAGGGGAATATGTGAATTTCAGAGCACATTGAAACCGGTCTGTGACTTGGGCCAAGTTTAAGGAGCTTTGCTCTAACCATCTGGACACTCCAGTCGAGAATGCCATGAAGGATGAAAAACTAAGTTTTAATGATATGAAGGAGGTTATCCTAGTGGGAGGCTCCACAAGGATACCAGTTGTGCAAGAGCTGGTCAAGAGAAGGACTGGCAACGATCCAAATTTCGTAGCCAGAGAAGACACAGGGCTTCATTGCAGCAAGGCAGATGACATACGCATTGATGATGTGAAGGTGGTGAAAAGAAAACAATTAAAGCTTTAAAAATCTTTAGACGTTTAACGCTTAAAAGTTTTAACCTACTAAGTGTATTGCTTTTGTTTTTCTAAATGCTTAAAGCTTTTAAAGCTTAGCTTTAAAAAAACTAGAGCAAAAAGCCCACTCAACGTGTGGAAGGAAAGACTATATATGGAGGGTAGAAGAGGTGCAAGGCCCTCCTACATCTCTCCATGAAGACCACACATAAGAGGCTATTCAGTCGAGCTTAACGTTCATTGCTTCTTTAAAGCTTTGCCATCAAGTTCGAAGGCACTGGCTTGAGGTTGAGCATTGAGCCCCTCGCCTACTTAGGAGACTCTTTTATTAATCCATCTTCTTCATCGATTACTTCTTCCTTTTTGACCGATGAGATAAAGAATTTATTACAAACTCTCTCTTTAGCCATTATAATGCAAAATCAGGAGATGCTATTATCTATGCAGCAATAGAGTAGCAGTTGAATCAATGACTGTTGCATCAAGAAGAGGAGTATATGCATGGTGTGACCAAGGTGATTGAGGCTATGGTTAGTGAGAGAAAATGATTTGATGGTTGGAATGTATCAGCCTACATTAAAGCCTTTGAAAGCCAGATATGGTTCTTCAAAGTTTTGACCAAGTGGAGAAACTATTTCTTACAGCTTGTCACACCTGCTTTGCGGGCTAGAGTGAATTTTTTTTTTGTACAGGACTCTAACTCCGATTCTTTCAAGAAAGCTCTAAAGGGAGCTCATGCTTAACCCCCAAGACCCAGGGACCGCTTATTGTTCAAGCGTTTCAAGGGAGCACTAATGGCTACCTCTCACATAGTCGATGTGCTATCCCTCTCTATGAGTGTATTGAGCTTACCTTAATGCCCAAATCAGTTGTCTCCTCTCTCAAGCACACCGGTAGCTCCACATTTCTTGATAAAAGCTCAAGCATTCTCAAGCCTCCACCTCCATGCTCCATCCTCCATAGCCGCGTGTGAGACAAGAGAAGAGAAGAGAATAAGAAGAGAGAAGATGGTCGAGAGCTTCATCTCCTTGATCCCTCACCCTCACACACTCACTCCCTCATACTCTCACACTACCTCTCTCAAGCACACAAAAGCAAGCAAGGAAGGGAAGAGAAGAAGAAGAGTCCACTTTGCCACACACAAATGAATGAGCTCTCATTCCATTTTTGAATTGTATATACATGCCTTAAAATCCCATGGATATCCATCCTCTTTTTACATGCCAAACCGTGGCCTAGGCCCTTTTTCCCTTTGCCCTAACTTCCTAGCTTAGTCCTACTACCCGTTCATGGTAACAAATTGCGCAGGATTGAGCATGACGCTCTTTTATAGAGATTTTGGTTGTGCCTTTATATTTAAAGGTGTGCCTTCTTGCTTTTGGCTTCTTGTAGCTTCCATGGTTGTGTCTTGGACTGATCGTGGTTGTTCCCATGCTTTTAGATTTTTTTCCGTTCACTCCCTTGTAGGGCACATTTTCCTTTTTCCTACCTTGCAATTTTTCTCTTGATGCCTCTTTTTTCACTTCCTTTGCTTCGCAATAAACATTACACCCTCCTAGTTGAGTGCCAATCCCATGGCACTACTGGAGGGTGGTGAGTCGGACAGTGTTGCTAGGGTAGCTAGGTGGCTTTTTAAGTTTGTATACGAGCCCTGGTTGAGGGTGTGTTGGAGGGGTTTATATCCTTGAAAGGCTTTTTGTGTTTGTATACAAAACCTAGTTGAGGGTGTGTTGGAGTAATTTATGCCTCTGAAATTTAACATCGAGTCGAACAAATTCCTCTATTGGCCCTCCGTGATTGTCTTATCTTGCGTTGTTCCAAATGAGCTTCTTCATTCACTTTTCAATAGTTCCATGACACTACTGGGTGGGGAGTCGAAAGGTGTTGCTGGGGTAGCCATGTGGCTTTTTGAGTTTGTATATGAGCCCTGGTTGAGGGTGTGTTGGAGAGATTTATGTCTTTGAATTTGAACATCGGGTTGGACAGATCCCTCTGCTAGCCCTATGCGATTGTATTATCTTGTGTTGTTCCAAATGAGCTTCTTCATTCATTTTTTAACTTGGATTGTTGCATCCACTCCCCCTACTTTCTTGCGCTTTCATGGTGACATTATCGCATAAGATGGGGAGTGCATTGCATGGATAATACAGCTCTGGAGCTGGTGGTCGGGGCCTTTATTTGTACCTAGAAAGAAAATAAGGTACACTACCTGGGGGTGTGCTTAGTTTATTCGTGGTGGATGGTTTTTTGTTGATGAGACTGGGCGTAAGCCTAGGCGTTGTCTCTCATTTGAGGATTTAGTTTGTGCATAAGAGAGGTGCACAACGTGTAGCTTAGGGAGACATGTCTAAATAACTGTAGGCGAGTGCTACCTCTCTTAGTGTGTCCTGCCCTTGATGTGCCCTAAGCATGTATCGTGGGGAATCAAAAGGGATAGGGGGTTAGACACGCTGACCGACCGAGGCCACCGAATGCACCTAGCTTGAGAACCCCCAGATGCAATGACTATGACCCCTATGCATCCTAGTATGTCTACGTGTGATATCATTTTTAATTTCCATGTTCTATGATTGCCTTTTTGCATTGTATCTCCTTGTATTTCTTATTCTTCTTCTTTGCTCAAGTTACGTAGTTGTGACATAATTTATTCTTCATTATCGGAGTGAGCTAGAGAAGGGGGCCTAATATATTTGTTAAGGAATTGGTGGCTTTAGAGGTACCCCTTGAGGTTTAGGCAAATTTGAAGGGTGGTGGTGGAGATGAATTGATTATTGCAGTGGGTGAAGCGGTTGTCATTCATATCCTCTAGAAGAGCTAAGAAAAATGAAGGTAATAGAGCAGCTCACATCATTAGTCGAGCCATCCTGCAACTATCTATAGTGTTAAGATCAAAATGTAGTACTAGGAGGCTACGCTCCTGCGGGGTGGGGTCTTGCCTAAGGAGCATCCTAGGTAGTCTAAGGAAATTACAAGTAGTAATAAAGGCGGGGTCAGGACATGAAGAGAACTCATTGGTGAAGTGGATTAGTGTATCATACAAGTTCTCTGATGTGAAGACGATGGCATCTTCATATGTAGTACAATGAGGATTATAGATTATAGGAAAATCAGAGCAGTTGTGGATACTAGAGTCAAAATCCACTCCCACCCTTTGAGGTTAAGGCATAAAGGTTGGGACATTCTGCTCGAAGGGTTAAGTGTTGCAAAAGGCCATCCAAGTGTCCAGGTTGGTGTCACAGACCCTTCTTCTCCATGTAGGTTGGCATTTGTAGCCAAGCACACGCCTTGATACTTCAAAAACCTTATTTTGCCAAATTTTGGCATCTTTAGTGCCCATAATGTGGGATTTTACTCTCTCTCCTCAAGCCATTTTTGTTCGAACCTGCTTCCGATGTTAATGACCTCCTCCACCACGTTGATGGGCGAAACCCTTCACAAGGTGGTAGGGAACTGGAAGTTAAAGTCAAAAGGGTGGCTCCACCTTTCTTGCCTCTCCCAGGTCACAAGGTTGGCATGGAAGCTTACTAGAGCATCATCCTCTTATGGCGGGATAGGTGCCTGGGGTGCCCTCACTCGCTTGGCATTCCGTTTTCTCCTTGTCTCCTCCACCATTTGTCTTCTTCTTTCCCTTAGTGCCGCCTTTCTTTTTGCAGAGGTGTCTGCGTGCTACTACTCTTTAGGTCGTAGGGAAGGAGGTGATGGGACAAGCTCTTCTTCATGTAGTCCCATTCCAAAGTTCACATCCATGTCCCTCTCCTGGCTTGGCTCCTGCTGCTCTTCTTCGATGAACTCGAGTACATCCACTTCCTATGAGGTTAGGCCCGCCAATAGGAGATAATGGTGTTGCTCTTCAAACCTTGGGTCAACTCTGCTAGGTTGTGGTGGCATTTGCAGTCCTGCTTTCAATGCTCTATGAGTCATTCCCAGTTTCCTTTTCATTGTCTCTATGGACTCTCCCTTCTCTGCCTGGGTAATGTCCAATAGGGTATCTAAAAAGGCACATTGTCGTGTCGCTACGCGCACACCGTGTAAAAAAATCTAGAGTGTGGCTTTCTTATTGATTAAGAGAGCCAATGGCATTTAAGACATTAGTTTTAGTATCTATGGTTCAAAAATATTAGATTTTTAGCCAATTTTTAATATTTTAGATATTATCTCTTGTAAAGATCCATAAAACTGTAGACAATTGGTAGATTAGGATGACATGTAAAAGAAAGCATGTAGCTTTCAGCCAATTTGAGAGGATTTTATGTAAAAAGAGAGATTGACAAAATCACCGACGCGCGATTGCTGTTTTCAAGCAGTGAACAACCCCAGAAGGGGGAGATGAAGGAGTGATCTGGTAGAATTTTGGCCATGTATGCTGGTATTTTACCTCTCTTTTGGAGCCAATGGAAGAAGTAGATTAGCAATCTGAGTAGCATAGAGGAAGGTATTATTTAATACATGTGTTTGTCTATTAGAGTTATATCTTCTCATAATGTTGAAAGAAACTAACAAGCTTCATCTCTCTTAGTATTCTTCTACATTTCTGATTCTTTTTTGGAGTATTCTTCTACGCCTTCAATTTCTTCAGACCTCTTCTCTTCTCTCTACTCCTCTCCCTGAATCTACCTTCACCCTGCTCTCTCTTACCCTCGTGGTGGACTCTCGACACCACACGCACCAACACCGTGTTAGGGAAAGTTTATGGTATCATGAAAGGTGAATTTTGGAATATATTTAGGTTTATTTGAGGCTAATACCTTCAGCCATATTCAAAGAATTAGCTACAACATTGTTATTTTAATTCACTTCTGACTCTACAAAATACATCTTGTCAAAATATGCAAGTATTATATAGTGATATGGCAAGGCAATGTTTGTAGATCATTCATTGATGCTTTGAGTTGAATTAGGAGGAGCTTTTTCTCTTATTTCTTGGCTCTGGTAACTTATCCTTATCAGGAGCTCAATTTGAAACTCTCTTGAAGCAAGTCTCTTTGCCTTACAAGCCTTGTGATTGACACATAAGCTTTTGTCCCTAACAGTCTACATTGAATGTAATCTTGCAAAGTTTATTCATGCTATTGCATCATGTATGAATGATGGGATGCATAGTTGTTTATGAAACATGACAACATATCTTACTTGATTTTTTAATTTGTCATTGCTCTTATAAACAAGAAAACAAACTTGATTTGAGATAATGCTCTTGTGATCTTTGCTAAGAACATGCAGTTGGAAGCTCTATTAACATCTTCAAGAACTTGGCTTGAAACCTTCAACCCTTCTCTTATCTCTACCATCTTTGGAGTCTAAGCTCTTAAACCCCCATACATTCGTCTCTTCCCAAACTCCTGTGGTAACCTTCAACCCTACACACTGGGACATTGCAAAGTTTATTCATGCTATTGCATCATGTATGAATGATGGGATGCATAGTTGTTTATGAAACATGACAACATATCTTACTTGATTTTTTAATTTGTCATTGCTCTTATAAACAAGAAAACAAACTTGATTTGAGATAATGCTCTTGTGATCTTTGCTAAGAACATGCAGTTGGAAGCTCTATTAACATCTTCAAGAACTTGGCTTGAAACCTTCAACCCTTCTCTTATCTCTACCATCTTTGGAGTCTAAGCTCTTAAACCCCCATACATTCGTCTCTTCCCAAACTCCTGTGGTAACCTTCAACCCTACACACTGGGACATTGGTGAACCCAACATGAAGGTTGGTGTAAAAGGACTCCAAGATGGGAAATTCTTCAGGAGATACTCTACAACAATTGGTGCACATACTGCAGTAGACTCAGTAATAAAAAATCCAAATGTTACAATAACAACAACAAAGGTAGGAGGAAGAGAAGATTGATTCCACAGCTATCAAGGCCCTAGAGGAAGTTGGGCAGGAATTAAAACAATTTAATGGTCAAAATGTCTATGTTTTTATTTGCTTGTATGTTCAGAAAATGCTCTTCTTTGTTGTACTACAACATGCATGGAGTCGTTATTTTTCCAGACTAGCCAAGCATGGTCTGCAAGAAAGAATCCATGGTATTTTTCAACGAGATGCAGATAGGGCTACATTCAAAAAATCACTATGCGAAGAATTCTTCTCAGAAGACTTTGGCTTAATGATGAGGAAAAGTTTCACTGATTGGATTAGAAACCCAACAAATGTTTAGCTGCAATAGCTTTATGCCATGAGTTTGAAAGTAAATTTGGGCAACTTGATATTGAAGACCAACAAATTATGGAAGGCCAAAAGATTTGAATTCTTTCTTAAGGCTGCAGATTCCATTCTGCAAGAGAAGGTTGCTCATCGCCTAGAAGATGCTACCTCCAAATCAGGAGTCAAGACTACATGGACACAAGAGAACGGATATCACTAAGATTGGGCTCTACTTCAACTTCAACAACTCCATTCGTGGAGCTTGTTCCACCTTTCAGAATCCCCTATTCCTTTGACTAATCAACCAAATCTTTCTTCTTTGGTTCCTTCTAAAAATGATGTCATGGATGAACTCATTAAAAGCATGTGCAACCTTCATTTGAATCTTACAAAAATTAGTTCCAAAGTGGAGAAGCTGGATGTCAAAGTTGAAGAAGGAGGACAATCATCAACTGAAAGACCCATGAGAGAAGGCTTTAAGAGGCATTGTATTTAGTGTGACAACAAACAACATGACAAGAGGGAGTGTTCTGCCTTCCGTGAGGCTGAAGCAGAGAAGCTCGTCTTTTGGAAAGATGAAAAAATTATGTGCTTTGCACATTTGGTTGACGTCAATCATAAAGAAGTCTTGATTGAAGAATAGTGAAGAAAAGAAGATGAACCAAGGCCTTTCACTTTTGGCCCTCCGAAATGGATAACTAGAAGAACACATGAACAACCAAAGCTTACAGAAAATATAACCCTAGATCAAGAGATGAAAGATGTGCCACAAACAAAAAAGATTGAAGGAAAGAAGAAAGACAAGCAACTAGGCTACAAATTGCAGTCTGACATAAAATCTGCAACCGATCTCAAACGAGTCCTAGAAGAATGAATTTTACGAAGCAAAATTGAATTCACCTTAGGAAAAATTCTTGTAATTACCAAACGTGAATTCCATGATGTAATTATTAATGTAATCAAAAGAAAAAGACAATATGTTGGTAATGAAGCTAAAGAAACAGTGCATGCTTTTTTGCAAGTTCTTTGAGTTTTTGTGTAGGATGATGTAGAAATAAAAAGAAAATTGTGGGGAGTTGTAACAACATTAAAGTGTGATCGTGAATACTTTATAGGTGCTTCCATAGTGGTAGAAAGTGATTGTCTTCCACTCTTGGGAATGAATGCCAACTACTCTACATCGGACACTGCTATGCGAAGATGGATTGCATATATTAAATCTCTCAACCCCAAATTAAAGCATATTGCAGGAAAGGCAAATCCAGCTGACATGGTAGCATGTGCAAGATATGACAATGAAGAAGAGATAATGGAATAAGATGAAGCTAAAGAATCTATACTTGCTGAATTTCATTCCATGGCTGCTGAAAGTACCTTTTGAGTTGCTGCATATACAAACCTAAAGCTAAATCTTGCAGGTGAAGCTGATCTTTTTAATGGGATAGCATTAAGTACAATAAGAATAGAAAAAGGTACTATTGTAAATCAGCATAAAGCAACAAAGATCAAAGATTTATCTATGGAAGAAGGGTGTCAAATAGAAGCCAACATGCTCATTGCATTGCTCAAGTTCTAGTTCATTTCCTTGAAGAAGATTATGAAGAAGATTGGCTGAAGATTAGCCAATATTTGAGCACAAAGAAGGAGTCTTGGACTGAAGAAAAGTTCAAGCATATCAAGAGGAAAGTTATGGATTTTTTCTTAAAGAAGGGCATATATGGAAGCACGCAAAGAAGAAGAAAGGAGCACCTATCCAATTTTTAGGTAACAAAAGATTGCAACAACAGTCAATGAAGGAATTCCATGAAAGCCTGTGGGCTAGCCATAAAGACATATATGGAGAACCTTTATTAAAGTCAAAGAAAAATGTTGGTGGCAAAACATGTATCACAACATAGCACATTTTGTTGAAACCTATTATGTGTGTCAAATGTATTCTATGGTGAAGCATCGAGATGGGTTACAATTTACTTATCCCTTGTTATACATTATAGATGGGTTATTGATCTTGTAACCATGCCTACAAGAATATGGAATATGGAATATTTAGTGCTTGCAAGAGAGGATCTAACAAATCAAGTTGAAGGCAAAGCCTTAACAACCAAGACCACTCAAGCTGTTTGTCATTTTTTGCTTGAAGAAGTGTTTTGTAGATATGGTTGTGTGGGTAAAGTAACTGTAGATAGAGGAGAGTTGAAAGTTGATGAGGCACACAACTTCTTTCCTCAATTGGGTATTAAGTTCACTTTAATATCGGCCTAAAATCCTGAAGGCAATGGAAAAAGTGAGAGAGGGCACCAGCCTATTCCCAAAGCTCTAGCAAAATCTTGTAGAGGAAAAATCAAAGAATGGCCTAAACTTCTACCTTTTCCATTATGGGCTGATCGGACTACTCACAGTACAATGAATGGACATATGCCAACTTAACTTATGCATGGACAATAACCAATTATGCCAATTGAAGAATCTATTCTCACATGGAGTCTTCTACCTTGGGAGGAAGGCATCAATAGAGAAGAGTTGCTGACTTTGTGCATATGACAACTAGAAAGAAGGCCTAAAGTTGTTCAAGTAGCTATTGAGAAGCTAATGATAGCAAGCCTAAAGAACAAAAGAAGATTTGATAAGCGACATCGACTTCGGCCAAGGGAAATTCAAGAAAATATCTAGGTGCTTGTCTATGATAGAAACCTAGACAATCAATTCAGTGCTTCTAGAAAGATGGTAAAGAATTGGTTTAGCTTGTATGTGGTAAAGGTCATTCATGACAATGCCACATATTCATTGGTTGAATTGGATGGAACAAGCATGAAGATACCCATAGCTGAAAAAAGAATCAAGCTCTTCAAACAAAGAGAAAGTTCAACATATAAGTTAGAAGACTTGGATATCATTCAAGAGCATGAAGACATAGAGGAAGAAGAAGAGGCAGAGATGAAGACATTGACATGACACAATATACTTCTTTTAACACTGTAAATCTGTAAGACTTTGGCACATGCCAAAGGATGTGCAGGTTAGGAGGGGGTGGATGTCATGGCAGTACCTGCACACCGTGTAAAACAATCTAGAGTGTGGTTTTTTAATTGATTTAGAGAGCCAATGCCATTTTAGACATTCGTTTTAGTATCCAAGGTTAAAAAATATTAGATTTTTAGACAAGTTTTAATCAAATTTTGATATTTTAGATATTATCTCTTGTAAAAATCCATAAAACTATAGATAACTTCTACATTAGAATGACATGTAAGAGAAAGCATGTAGCTTTCAAACAATTTGAGAGGATTTTATGTAAAAAGAGAGATTGATAAAATCACACGATGTGCGATCATTGTTTTCAAGTAATGGACAACACTCCAAAGGGGGAGGTGAAGGAGTGATATGGTAGAATTATGACCATGTGTGTTGGTATTTTATCCCCCCTTTGGAGCCAATGGAAGCAACAGATTGGAAATCTGAGCAGCATAGAGGAAGGTATTATTTTATACATGTTTTTGTTTTTTAGAGTCATATCTTCTCATAATGCTGAAAGAAATTGACAAGCTTTATCTCTGTTAGTATTTCTACATTTTCTAATTCTTTTTTGGAGTATTTTTCTACATTTTCAATTTCTTTAAACTCGTTCTCTTTCGTCTACTCCTCTCCCTGAATCTACCTTTACCCTGCTGTCTCTTACCCTCCTGGTGGACTCTCGACATCAAACACACCGACACCGTGTTAGGGGAAGTCTATGCTATCATCAAAGATGTGTTTCAAAAGATATTAAGGTTGATTTGGCGCTGATATCTTCAGCCATATTTAGAGAATTAGCTACAATATTGTTCTTTTAATTGACTTCTTACTCTAGACAAGACATCTTGTCAAAATATGTAAGTATTATGTGCCCCTATGACATGGCAACATTTGTAGATCATTCATTGATGCTTTGCATTGAATTAAGAGAAGATTTTTCTCTTATTTCTTGGTTGTGGTAACTTATCCCTATCACAAACTCAATTTAAAGCTCTCTTTTCCCTACAATCCTTGTAATTGACTCATAAGCTTTTTCTCTTATTTCTTGGCTGTGGTAACTTATCCTTATCAGGAACTCAATTTGAAGCTCTCTTGAAGCAAGTCTCTTTGCCTTACAAGCCTTGTGATTGACTCATAAGCTTTTGTCTCCAACAGTCTACATTGAATGTAATCATGCAAAGTTTATTCATGCTATGGCATCATGTATGAATAATGGGATATAGAGTTGTTTATGAAGCATGATAGCATATTGTACTTGATTTTATAATTTGTGATTGCTCTTACAAACAAGAAAACAAGCTTAGTTTGAGATAATACTCTTGTGATCTTTGCTAAGAACATGCAGTTGGAAGCTCTATTAACATCTTCAAGAACTTGGCTTGAAACCTTCAACCCTTCTTTTATTTCTACCATCTCCGGAGTCTAAGCTCTTGAACCCCCATACATTCTTCTCTTGTGAAACCCCTGTGGTGACCTTCAACCCTACGTGCTGCAACAATGTTGCTGGGTTTGGGAGCTTACTTAGGCGGCTTCCCCTCTGCTTTCAGTAATTATGTTTTCTTTTTCAACTTTAGTGAGATGGCGTGCCAAGGCTTTGACTCTATTTTCATTCTGGTTAGCCCATTTCATATCTTTGAGGCTTTTCCTCTGCCTTTGAGCTGGCACTGTCAGCCTTCATTCTTGATCTTTCATTTCTATCCTTAGCTTATGATGCTTTTCTTGTGTTGAGGTAGCCTCTTGGGTTAGTTTATCTACCTTTCTTTCGTACCTGTGAGCTCTTTCCTCCCTCAGCTCCTCCAGTTCTTCTATGGCTTTAGTGATTTTCTCCATTTCAGCTTGCAGATATTCGTAAAGCCCCAATCTCCTCATTGTGCCATCGTAGACGTTGCATGGTCTCAGTTTCTTCCTTCAAGTGCACCTACCATTCCTCTTCTCTATCTTCCTTAGCTTGTAGCTGGTCCTTGAACTCATTGGCTTCCCTTTGGGCCATAGCTATTTGGCATGTTCTCTCCACTTGAGATGCAGCCATGGCCTCTTTTTTGGCTTCTAGCTCTGCTAGTGCAAATTTCTTCTCCTCCTTGCCTTTCTCCAATTGAGAGAGAAGCTCCTTGATGTACTTGTCATATTCTTTGGGTGGCCTCTTTGTTGCAGTTAGATGGAGGTTGTGGAGCTTGCCACCTTTTGCATCTTTGGGTCTTGCCTCCTCGACTCGACGTCTATTGCAACTGATATTTTGGTTCCTACCAGGGGGGGTTCCTTCTCCTTCTCCTTGGCTCATTTCTTTATTCATGAAGTATGGACCCAAGGCATTAAGTTGTTGGTGTCCACCTGGCTCGTAGAGCTGGGTGTGGACATGGCGGTGGTGGTGGGGAGCATCACGAGAGTGGGAATGGGGGTGATTGGGGCCTTGCCCTTGCCTTCTTGCACTATAGGGGGCACAAACTCATGGCACATGGGCACTTGAGCTTGGCCCTTCATCTCTAATCAGGCTCGTGGGATTCGGCTCGTCCTGCCTGGACTGCTACTCAATGGACCTACCCATGGTGAGGGCCATGTATTCCTCGTCTTTTTTTCTCAACTCCTCCTCCTCCTCTTCCTTCTTTCTTTTTTTTTCCTCATCGAATTTTTTGGACTCATGATTTTCTAGTGCAATTTTCTTCTTCATCTTCTTAGCCTTTCCTGACTAGTCTACTCTTCTTGTTCCCTGTCTTCTTCTTCCTCACTCAGTGTCCTTTCGCTGGACTGTGCCTTGTGTTCTTAGTGAGATGGCGACCTACTTGTTGTTTCATCCACTCCTTCTCTTGCTTCTTCCTGTCCTTGACCCAAGGCTTCCTTAATAATATTGGTAAGGATCCCACCAAATCTAATGGTCGAGGCCTTTGAAGATGAAGCTTTGATTTTAGCCTTGGTGGCAAGGGATTACCCCCCCCCTCGAGCTATCCTCCCATTGCCAAAGCTCTTATCAAAGTCTCAATGGTCTTCCTCACAAAACTATTGAGGTTCACCTCATCTAGCGACCTTGCTGCGATGCTCTCTAGCAGGGGGACATTAATGCGGCTCATGATGGTGTTGTACCTCTAACTAGAAAACAAGGCATGCACCATCTGTGCTTGGAGTTGGACTTAAGGATCCAGAATATCTACCAAAGTGATGCCATCATTGTTGTGGACCTTTACTTTGTTCATTCCTAGCAAGGTATATACATCTCTGTGTTTGGCTTCCTCTCTACTTTGTTTAGCAAGCCCAATGCCTTTTCCACCATCTCTGAGGTCAATTCAATTCGCACCCAACTAGTTTCCTCTCCCTCATGCATAGTTAAGGCACCACGGTTCTTGTGGAAAGTCCTAAAAAACTCTACATAGTGGAAGTAGTCCACCCCTTGGCCTACTGCTTCCATGTATTTCTACAGATTGCATTGCTCGATGATCTACCTCGCAGCCCGTTCTTCAATGGCCACGTCTTCTAGGTTGTTGAAGGCTCATGTTTCCACTAAAAGACTGTACTTTGCATGTGTTCTTCCTCCAAAAAAGGCAATTTACTAGCCTTTTCTTGGCCTGCCATGGTGGGTGTCTATCATAAAATCATATTCTCCATTAGTGTTATTCAAAATAATCACAAACAAAAGGGATCAATTACATATCTGTTGTACTAAATTGCTCAAGTGTAGAAATCGACTTTTCTTCCAATCAGTCTATTGATTTCAAATTTTTTTAACCTTTTATGCACTCACAAGTTGTTCCATCTTGCCAACATGTGACTTTCCTTTATTTTTTTACTTGTATGTTTGGTTTGATTTACCTTGCCCTTCCCTTTGCCTACCCTTACCCCCTTCCCCTGGAATTGAGAGAAATCCTTCCTAGGATTGAAGGTAGGAGTGTAAAGGATGTGCTACGCATGGGTATAGTGCATTACGTCTGCATGACCCAAGCATAAAAGTTTGGATTATCTTCAATGTGAGCATATCAGTCCATGTCGAAAGTCGGATGGCAAGATGGGTGATGTAAGTAAAGACATCAAGCAAGAAGTCACCAAAGTCCATGTGACTAGCAATGTGTAGCTCTTCCTTGATAAGGATGCGATCTAAGTAGGGGTGTCCTTGAATATATTCCTCCATGGATTGGTCAAGAATGGCCCTTAATACCTTATAAGAGGTTGGGACAACATAAGTTGGGTCATATTTTGATGTTTTAATTGCATGTCATAGCTTGACATTTCACATGACCTAACATCCCTCTAGCAATATAAACTTCCTTTTGTAACTCCCTTTGCACTAACTCTCAACTCATGTGTAATAGGGTTATAATATTTTTCTACTTATAGCAACTCTATTTTGTTGCGAAGCATATTTACCTGTATATTATCTCTGTATACTCTTTTTTTGTAAAATTTTAGAAAACTCATTGAAAAGATACTATCTCCCTCCATTCAATCTTAGAAATTTAATATGCAATCTTGTCTCCTCTCAACCAAAGCCTTAGATCTTTTAAAGTGGCCACCTCACTTTTCTTATACATAAAGTAAACCCATACTTTGCAAGTATGATCATCCACGAAGGAAATATAATACATGTAATCACTCAAGGTTGGAGTCTTTATATGACCCCACACATAAGAATGTATCAATTCAAGTTGCTTCTTGTATACATACTTTTCAAGTGGAAACACGTATCTTGCTTCTTTTTCAACTTGACATGCTTCACATACTTTTCTTCTCCTATCAACTCTAAGACTTCCACAATCTCTTTTGATGGCATGTCTTTTAGACCTTTCACATTCGTATGACCAACTCTCTTATGCCAAATTTCAATATTAGCCACAACAAACGAACCTTATGCAAACATAGCGCCATCCATTTCAAGTAGACTTCCATTGAGATTAAACAGATTGCCAATATGTCTCTCTTTTGAAATCAACTTTCAATCATTTTTAGATCTTCTACATAACAACCATCACATGTGAACTAAACCTGCAATCCATGTTCTACCATTTTACCAATAGAAAATCAAAAAGGAAATGAGAGAGGGAGAGGAGAGAGAAAAAACATTAAACATAATAGGGAAAGAGAGAAAGAGAGCGAGAGCGAGAGGGAGGGAGAGGAAATGAGAGAGGGAGAGGAGAGAGAAAAAACATTAAACCGGTTTAGGGAAAGAGAGAAAGAGAGGGAGAGGAAATGAGAGAGGGAGAGGGAGGGAGAGGAAACATAGCAAGAGGAAAGAGAGGGAAACCTTAAACATAATAGGGAAAGAGAGAGGGAGAGGAAGAGAGAAAAAACATTAAACATAATAGGGAAAGAGAGAAAGAGAGGGAGAGGGTGAGAGACGGAGGAAATGAGAGAGGGAGAGGAAGAGAGAAAAGGAAAGAAGGAACGAGAGAGAGAGAGGGAAAAAAACATTAAACATAATAGGGAAAGAGAGAAAGAGAGGGAGAGGGTGAGGGAGGGAGAGGAAATGAGAGAGGGAGTGGAAGAGAGAAAAGAAAAGAAAGATCAAGAGAGAGAGATGGAGAAAATATTAAACATAATAGAGAAAGAGAGAAAGAGAGAGAGAGGGAGAGAAAATGAGAGAGGGAGAGGAAGAGAGAAAAGGAAATGAGAGAGGGAGAGGAGAGAGGGAAAAAATTGGGGAGAGGAAATAAGAGAGGGAGAGGAAGAGAGAAAAGGAAATGAGAGGGAGAGGAGAGAGAAAAAACATTAAACATAATAGGGAAAGAGAGAAAGAGAGGGAGAGAATGAGGGAGGGAGAGGAAGAGAGAAAAGGAAAGAAGGAATGAGAGAGAGAGGAAAAAAACATTAAAGATAATAGAAAAAGAGAGAAAGAGAGGGAGAGGGAGAGGGAGGGAGAGAGAGAAGGAGGGAGAGGTTGTTGTTTTCTTGTTTTTTGTAGTAGTAGTAGTAGTATTTTCTTTTCTTTTCTTGTTTATTGTTGTTTAGTTTTCTTGTTTTTTGTTGTTGTTGTTGTAGTAGTAGTACCTGTATCCCGAGCGGACCACAGGCTCACTACATCCGGATCTTTGCAACATCCCCCTAACCGTGAAGCACTCCCTCTATCTGGCCCAAGTCTGGAGCGTCGACCTCGTCTGCTCAAAACTGAAGCATTTGATCGCGCCAAAGTAGATGTAATAGAGCGGCCTGACGATGTCCAAGACAGATCCTGGTCCACCATGTCTCTGAATCTCACCATCTAATCTAGAGACATGTGCGTGAAGATATCCAGCAACTCCTCATCGCTCATCCCTCGACTCATCCTGATGATCTAAGTATCCACAAAGGTCACCTGCACATACAAAAAATGATGTTAGCATATAAAATTTAAATCATACAAAGCACAGTAATGTAAATCTTTAAAAAAATATCTTACTTAAAATGCATATCTTATGTACCCTTATAAGCTATTAGTCAATGAATTGAGTAAGTGGATGCTCCAAGTATGAAGTATCCTATCTATACTTTGTGAAAAAATTGGATAGCATCAAATTTTGTTTAGTTTTCTTTGAAAGTGGTCAACATTCATTGTGTTAGCATGAATTGTGCATGTGTCCTGACTCTTAATGAAAATTTAATCATTTTTTATCCCTTGATACAATACGTCATAGTAAACCCTCTAAAATGCAATATCATTGTGAAAAAGTATCAAGTTGATTGCTAATTTTCCAAAATCTAGAGCATTATTAAACATTGCAACCTTTTGTCTGCCCTGGAACACCTGCCAATATCAAAATGTGCTTGCTCACAAACACACAGAATAGACAAAATAGGGAGGGAGGTGTTTGTTGTAAGCTTGATGGATTGGCTAGCGCTAGAGGTTAGATGGGAAACTCATAAGTGTTATTAGAGTTGGAGAAGAATTCCACCACCGTGCTCAGAAACGTATTTAGTCTTTGTATGTGAGTGGAATGGGCATTCTTAGGGGAAGTTGTGGCAAGCTTGGAGGGGCCAGGGTGGCAATTAGATTGGGAGAAGAATTCATAGCCTGAAAAGGATAATAATTTGCATATAGCATGCTCAAGACATGCCCTCTCTTTTGTATGGGATCAAGGAACATGATTCCTAGCTTATGTATTTACGGGGTTCTTTCTCAATCCTTTATCTATGACTTTGTGCATATTTGGACCTTTGAAAGAAATGGCATGGTTTGTTATGTAAAATGCAATATTGTTTCTATGCAGGGCAAGAAGATTCCTATGGCAAGAGAAGTTGAACACTCGTTTTAAAATATCCAAGAGTGTTCAAATAACTAGACATGTTGGTCCCTCACGAGGTATCTATAGCAAAATATAATGGGCAGATGAAAGAGCCCTTAAGCTATGGTATAGTTACTTGAGCCTTAAAACAAAGATCAGCATTACTTCTTCTCTAAACTTGGATGAGAGTGCCAGTGAAGACTCAAGTGTTTTATGGCTCGAGACTCAATCTATGAATCGAAAAACATCACGTCCACATCTAGGTTGAATCCCACCCTTCAAGTTCAAAAAGGGCATGGGGTTTGGAATTCCTAGCTTTTTTAAAGGCATGCCAAAACCATTGAATAGTTTAATGAAAGGCCCTCCCTTTTTCTATTTTGAAAATGTTGAGAACATTCCCAATTTAGAGTGGGAGACCATCAAACAACATTTTAATGGCATAGATCCAGAGTTCACAGACTCTAGATATTTTTCAGCATGCTTCAGGCCTCGTGGTTACGTTCAAAACCTTCCAGTAGATGGAAGAAGGTTGATCCTTCCCCCCTGCTCCCATGACAATCTTTGAGGTGCTTTCAGAAACAAAGAAGTATTGGCCGCCATGGGATCCAAGAGAGAAGCTGAATTGCATAAACACACGACGTGCCCCTAGCACTCTATGTGGACTGATCATAAAAATATTTATTTCCACAAAGAGAGTGAGATACCTTCATATCTTCAACAAGAGATTGTCCTTGCATGCAAAATATGGAACTTGGTCTAGTTTACCCCAGGCCAAGCTGCCCCACTTGAACCCCATGAGATTGAGTTCGTGCTTGGGTATGATCGTGACCATACTAGAGGCTGCTCTAGCCTTTTAGATCGGTATGATGCATTGCGCAACTCATTTCAGGTCAATACTATTGCGTACCATCATTCACCACTAAAAGAATTATATCCGCAAGGTTTAACAGTTCTGTCCTTATTCTCGGGCCTTGGTGGGGCAAAAGTGGGATTTGCACAAATTGGGTATAATTTTGAAGGTTGTTATTGTGGAGATCAATGATAAATGTAAAAACATAATAGCCAATTCGTGGAATAAAACTGGCAAAACAGGCCGATTTCAAATGGAGGATGATGTTAAAGATCTTACTGATGATAAGTTGGCTGAGATTGTGGATGTACTGGGAAAGATTGACCTCATAATTAGGGGTAGCCCTATCTCTCAAGCACCAATAGAGTAAGCAATAGTTTAAAACATATCATGCAAGCAAGAGGTTACTTTTGAGTTGTTCAAAACGGCACCAACATGCAAAAAAGAAAAGGAGGTGTAATCTGTATGAGATCCGAATCAGTTTTGGTCCTTAGTAGCCTTGCAAGCAACCTTCTTGAATACTAATAGTTGCTTGCCTTTGACAAACAGCCTATTTTTTGTACATGTCCTTTTGTTATTGCTATTAAATTTACGGGACCCAAACTCTCAAATTGACCTTCTTAATTGTAGGTTCAAATCAGAAAACAACAAGTACAATTGTTCTTAATGATGGTACAACTATCATAAATATAGGTACACCACTAATTACAGCAAGTACAGCAGGTATTTCTGTTGTAATAGAATTTATAGTAGCAAAGAATGAAGAAACAACCATGGAAAGACAGTGGGTAGCTGAAAGACAGCATGCTCAATGCTTTGTTTTAGTTTGTTCTCATTTTATGAAAGAATATTATGTAGATGATTGGCTGAAAATTGGCCAATACTTGAGCATTATGGCAAAGAAGGAAGATTGGACTGATGAAGAGTTCAAGAGAATCAGGAGAAAGGCTTATGGCTTCTTTCTCAAAGACAACTACCTTTGGAGGCATGCGAAGAAGAAAGGAGGAGCGTCTGTTCGTGTCTTAGGAGACAAGAAGACTCAAAGACACATCATGCAAGATTTTCATGAAAGCCTATTGGCTGGCCATAGAGGCATATGGGGCACTTTTGCCAAAATAAAATAGAAATTTTGGTGGCAAAATGTGTATAAAGACATTGAGCATTTTGTTGAGTCTTGTCATGTTTGTCAAATATACTCTATGGTTAAGCATAGAGATGGGCTTCAGCCTACCTTTCCTTTATCCATTCATTACAGATGGGTTATTGATTTAGTAACCATGCCAACAGGAATTTGGAATATGAGATATCTAGTGCTTGCTAGAGAAGATCTCACAAATCACGAGTAAGTGTTTTGCAGGTATGGTTGTGTTGCCAAAGTAACTGCTGATAGAGGAGAATTGGATGCCGATGAGGCTCGCCATTTCTTTGCTCAATTGGGAATCAAGCTATATCTTACATCAACCTACAATCTTGAAGGAAATGGTAAGAGTGAAAGAGGTCATCAACTGATTCTCAAAGCTTTGGCAAAGTCTTGTAGAGGGAAGATGAGAGAATGGCCTAAAATGCTTCCATTCGCATTATGGGCTGATAAAACTACCCATAGTGCAGTGATAGGTTATATGCCGGTTGAACTAATGTATGGGCAGCCACCTATTATGACTATTGAGGATTCTATTATCACTTGGAGTATCAAGCCTTGGGATGAAGGCATAAATAGAGAAGAGTTGCTGATTTTGCACATAAGGTAGCTTGAAAGAAGGCCATAGGATGTCAAGACAGCCATTGGAAGGCTGAAGGCAGCGAGGTTAAAGAATAAGAAGAGGTTTGACAAGTGTCATCGACTCCATCCAAGAGCTATCCAAGAGAATGATTGGGTACTTGTCTATGACAATAGCCTAGACAATCAGTATAGTGCGCATAAGAAGCTAGCCAAGTGATGGTTTGGACTATATGTGGTGAAGGTAGTACATGATAATGCTACTTACACTTTGGCTGAAATGGATGGGACCATGATCAAGATACCAATAGTCGAAAAACGTATCAAGCTCTTCAAACAAAGAGAATCTTCTACTTATGAGCTTGATGACTTGAATGTGAGCCATCTACTTGAAGACAATGAAGAAGAAGAAGATTTAGAGGATGAAGATGAAGATATGTCAGAAGAAGAGCCTCCTTAACCTACAAATTCATGAAGTGGCACATGCCAGAGGATGTGCAGGTTAGGAGGGGGTGAATGTCAAAGGGTTTTCTATTCATGGCATAAAACATGGAGTTCTTATGTTTGCAGAAGAACTTCATTAGGATCAATATAAGAAACTTTCATACATAATTCAGTCATTATTCCCTTACATTTGTCTTAGATGTCATTTAATCTCATAAGTTCCTTTGTAACTTAATATGCAATTTTCAGTTTGTATTGAGAAAAATGGCAATGATAGTGTATATGAGGACCTTCAACTTGATCAACAGGTGGTAATTGATAGTTTACAAGTGATGTCACATTGGTTATGAAGTTCATTAGCTTGGAAGATCCAAATTTTGTCAAGAGCACTCCAAAGTTGACTAGCTCCACAAGTGACATGGAGTAATAGTTGCAAAGGACTTATATGACTTTTATATGATCTTTTTGAACTCTTTTTTGTGTGGAAGAAGGAGAGGAGTCCAACACGCTTTTTGGGGGGCTTTTTTCGGCCTGCATACCTATGGAAGATGGAGGGAGAGTTGAAGACTATGATGAATGCTCCAAAGCATGCGAAGACAAAGCAAACTGAAGATCAAGAGAAGATACAAACAAAGAAGGTAAGAGTCCTTTTGCCTACTGTGCTCTTCTCAATGATGGCTGAGAATGTGAGGATATGATCAAGAGTGGAGTAACCCCTCCTAAATCTTGCTTGTCCACATGATTGGAGTTGGTGCTTCTTTGCCCATTGGCTCAACTCATTCTCTAGTATCAATTCATAAATAGCCAACCATGACCATCCTATAGTTTTGTAGGAACCAGGGGATCTCTAGCTTTCAGGATTGGTAGTATAGTATTAGTTGACCAGCTAGGATGGAAGCTTTCACATAGGGCCTTGTTGAATTTGTGGGCTAGAAGGGGTGCTAGGATGTCTTTGGCATGTGATAGATGCTTTGCTACCAATCCATCCAGGTCTTGGGCGTGATCGTTTTGGAGCCTATCGATGGCTAGCTCTTCAACTCATTGGTGTGCTTGGTAGTGGATATGAAGGAGTGTTGCAATTGGATCATGTTGATCATGGTTGTGGAACCATCTTCAAGTCTTCCAGTCATCAAATGTAATAAGTTAGATGAGTTTACTATAACTATAGATAGTCTTGAATTTTTACTTTCTTGGGTTGGAACAGAGGATGCTTGGTTAGTTAGAGTGCAGTGTTGAGACAAGGTGAAATATTGTCGTGCTGAAGTGAGTTGTAGCTTTTGAAACAATATAAGTCCCTAATCTTCAACAATGAAGACCCTAATCAACAATGTTAGAACAATGAAAACCCTAATATTCATGTAGCTGAGTTCATGGTATAAAAATAATAGAACCCTTGAGCATTGGTTGGCAATATTTTCAGTCACTTTCAAAGGTGTGGCATTTCAATGGTATGAGAGATTGGCAGTACGAACTTTCGGCACATGGGATAACCTAAAGCTGGCCTCCCTCACTAAATTCAAGTGTGAAGGTTTTGAAGAGCGGATGCCACAGGTGTTTATGAACTTAAGTCCAGCTCTCTAGTAAATGGGTGGAAGCATATGCCTGCTGAATGGAATCCATACTAAAAAGATGGAGCAACCATCATTTTGATGAAGATATAGAGAGAAGGCATTTTTTCATAAAGGCCTAAAACTAGAGAAGCTCATAAGTATGACCTGAGGAAGAGGATTCTTACCTCCTCCCATGATAGAAATTTTATATCCATCAAATGGAGTCCCACAACTATCCCTGCTCTCATATGAAAATAGTGCCGTATTATGGTGCACCAAAGCCACTGTGACCATAGACAACAATACTTGAAATGATGCTTCAACCACAACAACAATGGCCTTAAATAGTTCATCAAATGGTGGTGACTCAACAACAACAATGAAACCCTACCAACTGCAACCAACAACCATTGTCTCAACATAATCAAAAGTGGAGTGTTACAAATGTAGAGAAAATGAACATATCTCACCAAATTATCCAAACCCTTAAAGATCCATGAAATATAAACCCTTATACACTCAATGCAAAGGAGAAGGCCACACTACAAAACACTATCCCACTTCAGCTCTTGTGAAAGCCAACACCAATGATAACTGAGGGCTGAAATGATGAACGGGTTGCCTCTTACCCATCCAACCTCCAATCCTCACTAAGAGAACTAAAGAGGGGCACCACCTAGCCAAAGGAAGGATGGGCTAGGACATCCATCTTCTCAAAGAGAATCAAGAGAACCAACACACAAATTTACAAGAGAGAATATATGTACTAGGCACCATATTGAAATATAAGAGAGAGAGAGATGAGAGGAGAGGGAGACAAGAGGAGAAGAGGTAGAAGAAGCTTGCCATTCTGCTACATGGAATGAGAATATGAGAAGAGAGGGAGATAATAGGAGAAGAGGTAGAAGAAGCTTGCCATTTCTTCTACGCCATTATGCTACATGGAATGAGAAGATGAGAAGAGAAGGAGATAATAGGAGAAGAGGTAGAGGAAGCTTGCCATTATGCTACATAATAAAAGAACTCACTCATAGCTTCCCTCAAAGAGATGAGGGTATTCTAGAATGCTCTCATTGACTTGTCATTGTCCTTCTTCCTTCCTTTTCTCAAAGAGAATCAAGAGAACCAAGACACAAATTTACAAGAGAGAATATATGTACTAGACACCATATTGAAATATAAGAGAGAGAGAGATGAGAGGAGAGGGAGACAAGAGGAGAAGAGGTAGAAGAAGCTTGCCATCATGCTACATGGAATGAGAAGATGAGAAGAGAGGGAGATAATAGGAGAAGAGGTACAAGAATCTTGCCATTATGCTACATGGAATGAGAAGATGAGAAGAGAGGGAGATAATAGGAGAAGAGGTAGAGGAAGCTTTGCCATTATGCTACATAATAAAAGAACTCACTCATAGCTTCCCTCAAAGAGATGAGGGTATTCTAGAATGCTCTCATGGACTTGTCATTGTCCTTCTTCTTCTCCCCTTCTTCATTCTCCATGGGCTCTTTATATAGCCTTCATGAGGGATTATATTAAGCTAATCTTCTTGATTAACATAATCCTAGATGATATATGGCATCTTTGAAAATATGGAGCATAGTGAATGGGACAAGTCCCCACCTTGGTCATCATGCAAGAAGCCAAGGGTGGTGGTAGAAAACATAGAAAAATGGAGCTAGATTACAAGAGGTGGGTGTCCAAAGCACATTATTATAATATATTTACAAGAAGGCTAGAGTGGAAAGTTGGTGTGGTGAAAGAGAGAAGAAAATTGCATGTAGCCAGCAGTCTACGCCTTCGTAACTTCAAATCCGTGAGGAATTTGAAAAAAGTTTCTTCTGCAACTTTGTAGACCAGGTCGAAACTGATCGGCTCGCGTGGGAATTTTCTTGAAATCCGCTTTTTCTTGGGAGTTATTGAGATTATAAAAAAGGGCTTCCAAAAGCTGCTTTGACTTTAGTATCCCATATGTATATAAATACATATAAGCATGTGACAAAAGGGGTCCATGCTTGTAAGCTTTTGTGCAAGATCCAAATGACACCATGATGTGGATATTGACTTGTGTGCTAGGATGAGGTGTCCTCTAATGATGGTGATAGATTCCAAATCTTAGTGATGCAGACGGAGCCCATGTGTAGTTGGAGGCTAGTCCTTTGAAAAAATCTATGCATTCACTCAACCCCTAGGTGTAATGCATTTTCATCTTCACTAAGATAACCATCCCTTTGACCCTTTACATTGACATGCCTTCTAAGAACTTGTTCCCCCCATTTGCTAGAGTTATCGTAATCGAGAAGCAATGTATCATACCTAGTGCTTGAAGAGTAAACCCAAAGTGATATGGTAAGCTCTTGATAGGGGCTTTGGCCAAAATTTTGTGGTAATAATCCGGGTTGTAAAAAACCCGGATCATTAGCCCTCCCCTTAGGCTAGAGGTATTCATGCCTCTAGATTGATAATGATGGTCCAATAGAGTAAGGAGGACTGCACCCCCTCATTGGTGGCTCTTCATTGAATGACTGCTCCAAAGTGTTCATATTTCTTTGAAAATAAGGCTTCAGTCGCCATCCATTTACCCTTGTCTTGTGAACCTTCCCATCCATGTCACCTAGCTTATAGCTGCCATTTGAATATCTCCTTATGACCATGACTGGCCCTTCCCACTTGAATACAAGTTTAGCATCCTTTCTATTATCAAAGCGATTATCATAACGTAGCACAAGTGATCCTTCTCTTATGTGTTTGCTAGCCAACTTCTTATTAAAGGTCTTCCTCCTCTCATCAGCTTGCATGGAATAGTGTTGGACTGCTGCTTCTCTATCTAACTCCAGCCTCTCTAGATCCAAGATCCTTTCCTCTAACTTATCTTGATTCTTCTCTTGACTCGCTACTAAAACACGCAAAATGGCCAGTTCCACCTCTATAGGAAGCAAAGCCTCTTGGCCATAGACGAGGCGAAATGGAGTATAGCCAAGTGAGGTTCTGAATGAAGTCCTGTAGGCCCAAAGAGTTGCATTCAATTTTTTATCCCAGTGCTTGGGGTGCATGTGTACCTGCTTGGTAATTATCTTACAAATCAGACCATTCACTTTTTCGACCAAACCATTACACTGTGGATAGTAGGGAGTAGAATGCCTGTGCTTGATTTTTAGCCTTTCCATTAGCTCCCCTACTAGGTTTGCCCTAAAACCAGGACCCCGATCAGAGATAATTTCCAAAGGTGTGCCAAACCTGCAACAGATATTTTCAAACACAAATTTTTCCACTTCTTGGGCTGTGATCCTACTAGTTGCTGAAGCCTCTGCCCACCTCGTCATGTAGTCTACTCCCATTATGATGTATTCCTTGCCAGATTGAGTTCATGGGAGTGGCCCTATTGCATCAATCCCCCATTTATCAAATGGGCCATATGTAGTTATGGGATTTTGTTCCTCATGCACTAGCTTCCTTGGTCCGGCCTTTTGGCAGTTGTCACAAGTGCGGCACCAATGTTGCACATCTCGATGTAGACTAGGCCACACAAAACCGGCTTGGAGAATCTTCCTACTGGTTATTTCTTGAGCAAAATGTCCACCACAAACCCCCTCATGGCAGCTCTTAATCACATCTATAATCTCCTTTGCTGTTGGCACCCTTCTAAGCACTGCATCCTTTCCTTTGCAATACAACACATCATTTATCAAGCGGTATTTAGTGGCCTTAGTAGCTAGCCACCTTTTCTCACTTTTACTCATATGTGTAGGTGCCTCACCATGCTCAAGAAAATAAAGCACATCTCGTAGTTGAAACTTACCCTGAAACAAGGGAAGCTTTACTGTAATGATGCCCACCATTACCTCTTTCAATTTTTCAGCTGCTAGAGCATCTATGTCGCCATTTGTGTGACACCATGTGTGAGACACCACCTCAAACCTAAAAGCAAGGCTTGATATTCTGCCTCATTGTTAGAATGGACATCCTCCAAGCTGATACCTTCTCCATAAAGTTTGTCACCTTCGGGACTGAACACCACTATTCCTGCTGCCGCTTTGTCTTTAACACGCTTCTAGGCTCCGTCAAAGTAGAGGGCATGGGCATTCTCCACCCGTGGCGGCTCCTCAAGAGGAGGTGTCTCCTCTTTTACCTTTCCCTTCTCCTTTTCCTTCTTTTGATGGCATCTATGGGTCAACAAATCAGCTAGGCAAGCTCGAGTAGAATCCTCCACCTTGAAGGTGTAGTCAAACTCTTGGAGTTGTATCACCCACTTAGCGATTCTAGCTGAAACATCCATGTGCTGTAAGGCATAGGGAAAATGCTCTTCTGTCGTGATCACAGTGAATGGCCTAGGGAGAAGATAAGGACGAAACTTTCTTACAGCAAACATTAGAGACAAAACCATCAACTCGACCATCTTGTACCCTCGTTCTGATGCTGTCATTACTCTACTAGAAAAGTAAACCGGTCTCATTAGTCCAGTTTTAGCATCCTTTTGTATTAGTGCTGCCCCTAGAGCATCTTCCCCAAAACTCGGGTTGACAAAAAACTCTTGATCCCAACAAGGCTGTAAAATTATAGGAAGGGTGCTAACAGCCTTCTTCACCTCGTGAAAGCACCTTTCGCTGTCGTCACTCCACAGGAGCTCCTCAGAGTGGGTTAACTGTTGCAGTGGAAATATTAATTGGGAGAGGAGATGAATGAACCGCCCCATATATCGCACCTTCTGAATGAAAGAGGTTAGTTGCTTCACAGAAGATGGTGATGGCACCGCCAATAGGGCCTTAACTTTGTTTGGATGTTTCAATGCCCCTCTCACTTACGACATGCCCTAACAAAGTTACACTGCTTTCGCCAATGCGACACTTCTCATGGTTTAATTGCCCCCCCATTTGTGCAAGGCGGTTGAAAGCTTCATCTACCTTCCCTAGATGTAAAGCCTTAGAACTATAAATACAAAAATCATCAATAAAGACCCTGATGGATTTCCCAAAATATGGCTGGAAGACATAATTCATGAATCGCTGGAAGGTAGCTGGGGCATTTGTTAATCCAAATGGCATTACTTTGTCAGCAAAACAACCCCAAGGTGTAATGAGGGTGGTCTTCTGTTGATCCTCCTCAACTATTCGAATCTGGGAAAAACCCGAATACCCATCACAAACAGTGTATCTCTCATGCCCGGCCACCTCGTTGAGTATTTCATCCTGAAAGGGAAGAGGAAAGTGATCTCTCTTTGTTGCAGCATTTAGCGGCTTGTAATCCACACAAATCCTCCATTTTCCATTCTTCTTGGGTATCACCACCACAGGGGAAACCCACTCTGAATCCCCTATTGGATAGATGAAGCCTGCCTTTAAAAGTCGTTGCACCTCAGTGAGTAGAGCGTTTTGTTAAACTACTCCCAATTGTAGTATTCGCTGCACCACTGGCCGTGCTCCCTCTTTTAGATTAATGTGATGTTGTACTACCGTCACACCTGTGATGTGTTCATAACCAGAAATAAAAAGTGCAGAGTGTTTTATCACCACTTCCATGTAGGCTACCTTCTCCTCAACTGATAGATCCTTAGCCAACATTTTTTCTAACCCCTCCTTCTCGACCTTTGGAAGCTGCTGCGGAATTTCACTACCAGATGGCCCTTTTAATGTAATCCCCATCACTTCTAGAGAGCTTTCTTTCTCCTCATTAGAAGACTCTCCCTCTGTCATAGATGACCAACCCTCGCTGGAACTCCATTCATCAGCGGTGGTCTCTAACACAAGATCCTCCTGTCGGCCCTCCTTCATGTTGTAGATAGTGCTCTTCCATTTTTTATGCAGCCCCTTTTGTGGCCTTAGCTCTAAAGCCCCTGTCTCCCAATCTTGTCTGGCTTTCATTCCCATTAGCCATGGTCGCCCAAGAATGAGTGGATAGTCGTCCCCCTTCACTGGCATCACATACATGTCAAGCTCCAATTGCACTCCACACACCTTTACCTTGACTTTCTTTATAACTCCCAAACAATTTACTACTACATTGTTAGCCATTTTGGCCCCAAATTTAGTAGTTTCATTTACCTCTAATCCCAAACTATGCATCAGCTTTTCCGTCATGACACAAATCTCTGCACCTCCATCCACATATGTCTTTGACACTCTCTGCCCATTGATTTCGGCTTCCACTGAGGCACAATATCTTTCATCTTTCTAGCCTGGATTGCATTCACATGTCTATTCTTCATGGGTCTAATGCTTACCATCTTTGACCATTGTCGTCGCACTGTTGGAGATAGATGTAGTAATTGTGGCCATGAAATTTTTGGCCCTTGATTCCTCACATCAGCAAGCAATCATAAGCTTTAGTACCTTTACCTAGGGAAAAATCATCTGGCTCAATGTGTCGGCGTGAGCGAGCCCTCCTCTTTTTACTGTTGCGTGTCTTTGCAGCCATTGATGACTCTGCCTCCTCTTCCATATTTTCAACCTCCTTTGGTGGTGTAGGCTCCATTTTCTCAATTCTCCGGGCTTTCTTCACCGGCATTGCTTCAACCTCTACTACTTTGGCCTTCCCTTTGACATCACTCTCATCTAAACTAATTATCCTAACATCATGATTCTCTGGCAGTTGGACAGGCAAGGGCGGCACCTCTGCAAGTGGTCGAGGATGCTGGAGAACTTGAACTGGTGGTGGAGGCCTTGGATTCGGTGGAACAAACCTTTCCCTAGGTGGTGTCACTTATTGTCCCCTTCTTGGTTGGAACCCATTTCCTGGAAAATGCTTGGGATGAGGGCAAAAGTACATACCATGGCCAGTCTCCCCACAATTATAGCAAACATACTCTCTTGCTTGTCTTCTTGGACCTCGACTGCCTTCGTTTATGAGGGGAGGGGGTCGTACTCCTTGCACCAAATTTAACAAAAGGCTTTCAAGTTGATTAGTAATGCGTTGTAGGAGCTCTTGCTGTGGTATCTCCGATTCAGGTGGGGCATCTGCTATTTCTCTAGGCCTTGGCATGGTTGGTAAAACCTGTATGGGCTCAACTCCCCCTTTCAACTGGGCTTGATACTTCAATTTTCTATCTTTCTCCCTCGCATAAGTGACTGATTCTTCATAGGATGTGGGAAACTTTCCTTTGACCTGATCCCTTAGTAGAGGATGGAGTCCGGCTAGAAAAAAATCTTCTTAAGGCAATCAGGTACTCTTTCTCCCTCGGCTAAAGATACTGTCCATTTATCCCACAATTTTATAAGCATGCCTTCATATGCTTGGTACTCCCCTGCTATGGTTTAGCGAAGATCTAAGAGCTGTCTCCAAATATCTTCAGGTGGCTCTGCATCTTGGTACTTGTGCATGAATGCGGTCTTGAGATCCTCCCAATTACCCCTTGTAGCCTCTGAGAGAGCTTGATACCACACTCGAGCATCACCCTTTAGAACTAAACGAAAGGCCTGTACTTTGGTTGCTTCATCATCCCGGCCTGTGACTAGGAATGCCATTTCTAAGTCATCCAAAAAGTCTAGAGCTTTCTCCCCTTTGTGCCCAAAAAAACTTGGAAATGCCATGTTGCCTTAGTAGAGTATGAAGATGAAAACGTCTAGACTTAAGTTGTATTTTATAAGGGGAAGGATGAATGGGTTCACAGATGCATTAATTTCAGCAAGACGTCTAGGCCCCAGTATGCTCCTAATAATGCCTTGAAATCTAAGTTTTGTGCTAGCTACAATATGCACAGTTTGCATAGCAAGTGGACGGATAGGTCCCTACAACTCGTTCTGATTCATGAGAAACTATTATAATAGGATAAATACATGTACATTGAAGGATGCATTGTAGTCTAGCATTGGGAATATTATAGGTTCTGGTGATACAAGAATCTCCCTTAATCTTTCAGCCCCAAAGTACATCACAAGACGTTGCTGGAAGAAAATCTTCCTACTGATGCATACATTAACTCGGATGTTTTGTACAGAGTGAAAGGTGTAGAAATTCGGGCCATTGTTATTATTCATGAGTGAAGACTACTTAAGGGAGTAGAGGGAATGCACTTTCTTGAATTATGAAGGATTTTTCCCAGAGTGTTTCTTTTTGGAACCCACCATCTTTGCTATACGGAGAATTTGCTCACCAGTGATTGTTCTTGTCTTGGTGTGTCCATCCTCAGTGACATATATTTCATAAGGTGTGATGGCCACCTTTTCAACCACACCCAACCTTCGAGCTAACAACAGTTGAAGGTAGTCTCCATACTTTGCACTTCTACAAAACTCCACACCGTTCATGCATAGTTGTCCTCCTTTGATGTGGATTAGGCCAAAGAGAGAGAGGGATTTGATGATTTGGAGATGAGGACCTCTCGGAAGGGCCTTCACTTTGTTTGCAAAACACTCACCACAATTATGAGAACCTAGCAATTGATGGCAACATATTTTTTTCCCTTGTGAGATAATGGAATTTCTAAAGTGAACACCTTTTACCTGCATGCATGCCATCATCCGATAGGCATACTTTCTTTCTTGAGCTTCTTTAGGAGACAATTTTGGGAGTCGTGGACTTCGACCAGCTTCAAAAATAGTTGGTGAAGGCGTTGAGGAAGAGCCACTTGGGGAACTTGTTGTAGAGGATGCACCACCATGTGTTGTATCATTCCACATAAGGAGGTAGAGAATTGTGGTTGAGAATGTCCTCAGTGGGGGCACAAAAAATGAGGGCTGAAATGATGAACGGGTTGCCTCTTACCCATCCAACCTCCAATCCTCACTAAGAGAACTAAAGAGGGGCACCACCTAGCCAAAGGAAGGATGGGCTAGGACATCCATCTTCTCAAAGAGAATCAAGAGAACCAATACACAAATTTACAAAAGAGAATATATGTACTAGACACCATATTGAAATATAAGAGAGAGAGAGATGAGAGGAGAGGGAGACAAGAGGAGAAGAGGTAGAAGAAGCTTGCCATTCTGCTACATGGAATGAGAAGATGAGAAGAGAGGGAGATAATAGGAGAAGAGGTAGAAGAAGCTTACCATTTCTTCTACGCCATTATGCTACATGGAATGAGAAGGTGAGAAGAGAGGGAGATAATAGGAGAAGAGGTAGAGGAAGCTTGGCCATTATGCTACCTAATAAAAGAACTCACTCATAGCTTCCCTCAAAGAGATGAGGGTATTCTAGAATGCTCTCATGGACTTGTCATTGTCCTTCTTCTTCTCCCCCTCTTCATTCTCCATGGGCTCTTTATATAGCCTTCATGAGGGATTAGATTAAGCTAATCTTCTTGATTAACATAATCCTAGATTATGTGTGTCATCTTTGAAAATATGGAGCATAGTGAATGGGACAAGTCCCCACCTTGGTCATCATGCAAGAAGCCAAGGGTGGTGGTAGACAACATAGAAAAATGCAGCTAGATTACAAGAGGTGGGTGCCCAAAGCACATTATTATAATATATTTACAAGAAGGATAGAGTGGAAAGTTGGTGTGGTGAAAGAGAGTAGAAAATTGCATGTAGCCAGCAGTCTGTGCCTTTGTAACTTCAAATCCGTGAGGAATTTGAAAAAAGTTTCTTCTGCAACTTTGTAGGCCAGGTCGAAACCGATTGGCCTACGTGGGAATTTTCTTGAAATTCGCTTTTTCTTGGGAGTTATTGAGATTATAAAAAAGGGCTTCCAAAAGCTGCTTTGACTTTAGTATCCCATATGTATATAAATACATATAAGCATGTGACAAAAGGGGTCCATGCTTGTAAGCTTTTATGCAAGATCCAAATGACACCATGATGTGGATATTGACTTGTGTGCTAGGGTGAGGTATCCTCTAATGATGGTGATAGATTCCAAATCTTAGTGATGCAGACGGAGCCCATGTGTAGTTGGAGGCTAGTCCTTTGAAAAAATCTATGCATTCACTCAACCCCTAGGTGTAATCCATTTTCATCTTCACTAAGATAACCATCCCTTTGACCCTTTACATTGACATGCCTTCTAAGAACTTGTTCCCCCCATTTGCTAGAGTTATCGTAATCGAGAAGCAATGTAGCATACCTAGTGCTTGAAGAGTAAACCCAAAGTGATATGGTAAGCTCTTGATAGGGGCTTTGGCCAAAATTTTGTGGTAATAATCTGGGTTGTAAAAAACCCGGATCAATAACCAACAAAAGACTCAAGAACCTACCTTCAACTTAGTGAATTTGAAAGTTGCCGTGAAACAATGCGTACCAAGAAAAGAGAACCTATAGTTCCTAAAGCATCAGACAAGGAGGGCACTTCCTTGAAAGAGTCGCATCTATACCTAGAAGTAATCCATGGGACCTTTATCCAGAAAGTGGAAGGTGAAGAGCAATTAACTTTTGTAGATACAGATGGTACAGAATGTTATCTAAAGGTGGGTATTAGTCTTCTAGAAGAGGAGATGTCGGTCTCGTGTGACCTATTGAAGGAGAATTAAGTCCGTTTTCATGGTTGTATAAAGATTTGAAGAAGGGGATTGATCTCACAGTGTATCAACATCACATTGACCTCAAGCCTGATGCCAAACCTATGATGCAAATATAGATGTGTATGAATCCAAATTACTCCACCCTAGTGAAACCCAATTATTGAAACTCCTTGAAGGTGAGTTTATATATGCAATAGGGCCAAAAGCGAATGGCTTTCACCTATTGTGGTAATACCCAAGAAGAATGGAAAGCTACAAATATGTGTGAATTTCGGAAAGCTAAACTCTAAGGCAAAGAATGATCATTTCCCTATTTCTTTCATAGACAAACTGTTGGACATAATGGCTAGATATGAGCTCTATTTTCTCTTGGATAGATTCAGTGGGTATAACTAAGTTCATATAGTAGAATAAGATCAATCCAAAACAACTTTCACAACAAAATGGGGAACCTATGCTTACAGAGTGATGCCATTTGGGCTCTGTAATACTCTTGCTACCTCTTAAAGAGTGATGATGGTTGCACTCCAAAATCATCTCCATGATTTTATTGAGGTATACCTAGATGACTTTTATGTCTATAGTCTCATCCATGAGAATTGGGAACACCTAGAGTAGTGCTTTGATAGATGTGGAAAGTATTGGATTTCTCTCAACCCCAAAAAATGTGACTTTGGAGTTTCGTCACAAGTTCTTCTAGGCCACATTGTGTTTACACAAGGGATAGCAATAGACCTTATCAAGATTGACAAGATTGCAGTTCTAACAGTGCCAACCAACCTCAAACAGTTGAGGGGATTCCTTGGCCATGTGGCCTATTATAGACAATTCATTGCACACTTTCCAAAAACAAAGGCAACCCCCTTGCATAAGCTCTTGAGGAAAGGTGTAAAGTTTATGTAGACAGTTGGTTTTGACAAAGCATTCAACATTTTAAAGCAGTGTCTAATTGAAGCACTGATCTTGAAACCTTTTGATTAGACGAAAGAATTACATGTGTACACTAATGTATCTATCGAAGGGTTAGGTGCAGTCTTATGTCAAAAAGGCTACTCAAAGTTAGTCTAGCCTATCTACTATGCAAGCCATAAGATCATTGATCAAGAGAAAAACTACACAATGATGGAGTTAGAATGCCTCACAATGGTGATTACCTCTTAGAGAAATTCCAACAGTACCTACGGTCGACGCATTTCAATTTCTTTGCAGACCATGAGGGACTGTTCATCTTGATGAATAAGGTAGATGTGAAAGGCCAAATGATGTGGTGGATCCTTTTGTTCAAAGATTTTGACTTTATAGTGGTTACAAAACCTAGTCGCTCCCATGTCCTCATTGATCATCTTTCGTGAATCCCTCAGAGCGATGGAAAGGAAGAGGATGACCTAGACCTCCCTTATGCTTCCCTCTTCTTGGTTGAAACTGTAACCCCATGGTATGCAAATATAGCCAACCTCTTGGCAACTCAATAATATCCACTTGGTTGTGAGAAGAATATGCTTTTGTTGAAATCAGCCCCTTACATAATGTTAGGTGGTACTGTCTACAAGAGAGGCAAAGATCCTTCCTCTCCTGGTTGAAACTGTAATCCCATGGTATGCAGATATAGCCAATCTCTTGGAAACTCAACAATATCCTCCTAGCCATGAGAAGAAGAAGCTTCTATTGTAGTGAGCCCCTTACACACTGTTAGATGGTGTTTTGTACAAGAGAGACAAAAATGAAATGTTGCATAGATGTGTTACAGGGGAGGAGATTGAGTTAGTTCTAAAAGCATGCCATGATGAGCCTTGTGAAGGACACTTCGTAGGAGAATCGATTGCCAGAATGGCTTTACTCATAGGATACCGGTGGCCTGCATCACAGAAAGATGTCTATGACTACTACAAACATTATGATGCTTCTCGAATGGAAAAGCGTATAAAAACTAGTGCTATGCCCCTACAGTCCATTCTTTCCCTAAAGATGTTTAAGAAGTGGGACATTGACTTCATTGGGGGCCCCATCAATCTGCCAACCAAAAGAAAGAAGAATAGATACATTTTGGTATGTACAAGCTATGTGACCAAGTGGTATGAAGCCAAAGCTCTCAAATGAGATAACAACAACAATATGGCCCTTTTATGTACGAGAATACCATCACTTGCTTTGGTAGTCCCTTAGAGATGGTAAGTGATTAGAGGTCCTTACTTTCTCAATAAGATTATGGAAGAATTGATAGTGGTTCTTACAAGATATGCCATTGCAAGTCCACACCCTACTACTCCCCAGAGCTAGTGGCCAAGTCAAAGTTACCAATGTCATTCTCTATTCAATCCTAAGAAGGATGATTATGTTGCACCTTGCCATGCTTGGGATGATTGACTTACAGAGGCCCTATAGGAATATAAAACCTCTTATAAGGCTACTCCAAGACACTACTCCAAGGCAGACATCTTTTCAATTAGTGTAGGGTGTAGAAGCCGTCTTCCTTATCGAGCTAGAGCTACCCTCTTTGCGAGTGGCTATCATTGAATGCTTGGGAGATTTTGATTTGCTACAATGTTGTCTTCTACATTTGAAATGTTTGGATGAAATATGACAAATAGCCTGATAGTGTCTGGAAGCCACATAGCATCAACAATGGAAGGCTTACCATGATAGTTTCATCAAGCATAAGGAAGTCAAACAAGATAACCTAGTCTTGACCTATGATTTGAGATTTGGGAAGTTGCCAAGAAAGCTCCAACAATGCTGGATGGGCCCCTACAAGAGGTACTTGCCATAAATCCTAACTGCTCTATCCAAATATAGGCCACCATGGATGCCTTTGAAGATCCCTTTGTAATAACTAATGGCTATCACTAAAGAAGTACTTCCATCCTTGGGGATCCTAACAATCACCGCTGATAGCCCCTTCATTACTTGTGAGTCAATTGGTAATGCTTTACACTCTAATATTGATAGTCATTATTTTTCTTTTGATGAGATATTTGATACTTTCTATCCCCTCAATTCAACCTTCCATCCCTACTCTCCTACCTTCATGTCTAATCCCATAGTGATGGAGTGGATGGTTCTACTAAGTTATGTTCTAGCCCTGTGAACAAAGAGAAAAAATAAATATTTTTGTTATGGGGAAAAAGGATTGTGGTCCTTGCCATGTCAATCTACTCTTCAGGAAAAGGTGGAAACACCCTCTAGAGTAAGGGAAAAATAAAAGAGGAAAAAAATAAAAAATAAAAATTGTTATGGAATAAAATGAAAAATTTCATTGTTAGAATATTCCTCGCTCTCCGAGTAAAGGTAGTGAATATCATTGGGAAGGAAGCTGCCAGTGGAAAAGGTTGTAACACCCCGTAGTCAATTCTATAATCAATCTTCTAGGATCAAGTTCTGAGGTCGCCTCCCTTGGTGCGTTCTATACCGCGACACTCTATAAAGCATATTTTTTCTTCAGTAGATGATACATTCCTCTATTCCAACACAAGTTCTTGATCTGTTGCCTATCTTGCTGGGTATGCCTCTTCATCAAAACAGATACAATTCAACATTATCAACAAGTTAACATAGATCTTTATTAACAACCCCTTGAGTGATGTGAGTTTTCATCCTAGCAAGATGAGGATGTGAGTATTGGATGCCCTTTGTATTCATCAATAGAGCATGAGACAAAGAGAGGGTTGAGTGTGACTGGTTTTGCCTTCAGTCAATTGAGAGGTGAAAATCGAGGGATGTTACGACATTGGTGATCATGCATGTTTCTATTTTCCTATCCACACATGGGACGAGCCTCTACCATGATTACAAGATACATCACTCTATTCTATGCATTGCACTATAAGGCTTCTTAGCCTTCATTCTTGCATATATGCTAGATAGGTGGGGAAACACAGATACACCATCAATTGTGCACACTAACATACTTTCTCTTTATCATTCCCCTTGTCGAATTTTAAAACAGGCATGAGATATGGATCCCATTCCATTCCTCTCCGAGTGATGTGAGTTATGGGATGAGAGACTAATCTATCATTCAAACATGAGTGATTACTTAGATTGAGTGTTGTATTCTTTGGCATTGACATCTTATTGAGTCTTTATCAATGATGCTACCTCCATAGGTGCTACTTCCTAGTCCCTACCATGATGGAAGCATACTATGGCAAGCCATTGTACCTCTTGTGGATAACTGTAACTCCCCACTACATGTTGTTGATCTCCATCAACAAACTGAATGTGCCAAGTGTTTCTAATCTACCTCTTTTGTTCATTTATATGTACATTATGTCTTAATTGTGGAGACGTACAGATATGGGTCAACTCAAGTGTTAGGCCCATGTTGATTAGTCAAATTGATTTGTTTATGTTTTAAGTGTGGGGATGCGTCCCTCCACATCTCGTTTCTATACATTCATAAATACACTACTCTATGATTGTTACACAATAAAATATTTATTTTATGCCCTGATGGGGACCCTTCCTCACCCACCTCTCGTATTCTAACTTGTTTACGGGGTCTTCTCTTGCCCTTCTAGTTTTTATCATTTTGTTGACCCTACATGTGAACTCATCCTATGTTCATCAATATTGCAATCTGATCTTCCAACATTGTTTTTCCCTTTGAACTAGCCACTTTTCCTTTTTATAGCCCTCTATTGCAAGGAATAGTTTACCTGTTGTGGGAGCTTTTGCTCAACCGCCAAGACCCACGGACCGCTTATTGTTTCAAGCATTCCAAGTGAGCTCTAATGGCTATCTCTCACCTAGCTGACGCGCCATTGATCCTACGAGTGTAGTGAGCTTATCTTGATGTGTGATCGAGTACTCTCCTCTCTCTTGCACTCCGGTAGCTCCACGATTCTTGATGCTAGCTCAAGCATCCTCAATCCTCCTCCATCTCCAAGCTCCATCCTCCAAAGTTGTGCGCGTAAGAGAAGAGTAGAGAAGAGAAGAGAAGAAGAGAAGAGGGGATGGTGAAGAGCTTCACCCTCTTGATCCCTCACTCCCACACACTCACTCCCTCACACTCTCACACTCCCTCTCTCAAGAGCACACACAAGCAAGAAGGAGAGAAGAAGAGAGGAAGAAGAAGACTCCTTTTGCCACACACCAAAAGAATGAGCTTCTCATCCACTTTTCAACTTTATATACAAAAACCCTAAGTCCCTTTTTGGGCAATCATCCCCTTTTTCCCTTTTTTACATGGCCGGCCGTAGCCTAGGCCCTTTTTCCCATTTTCCACCATTCTTATTTATCCTATTACCAACTAATGCATACAATTTGCACAGGAGCGAGCCTGGCACTCTTTTACAAGGATTCAAGAGCACTTCCACACTTAATGGTGCGCCTTTTACTCTTTTGCTGTCTCGGGGCAACACTGAGACTTTTCGAGGGTCGTGCCCAAACATTTAAATTTTCAGAGCGCCTTTTCCTTCTTTTATCCTACGCCTTTTTTGCTATTTTCTTTTTTTTTTTTTCATTTTCCCGCTCCTCTATGCTGTGGTAAATACGGTAAACATTACCCCCCTCCTAGCCAAGTGCCAGTCCCATGGCACTGCAGTGGGAGGTAGTGGAATAGTTGGGTCGTTGCTAAGCGGGCTGGTGGGTAGATGATACAGATTCAAAGGTGAGGGTGTGAATGAGAGGTAATGGAGTTGAATGACGATGACCAGGAGAGATTCTGATGTGCTTTAGGCTTCATGAAGATGCTCGGCATTTCTCACACAGTTGTGGCTTCCATTCTGCGAGGCTGATTGGGGTTCCAATTGGCTGGTGGAAAATATGTAGCCGCTCGTCCCTTGAGCATCAAAAATGCTTGATCAATAAGAAATCCCTTAGGAGGATGGTATTGGAGGGATTTATCCTGGAGAAGCCCCCTCGAACTCTGCCTTGACAAAGATATGCTTTGTCTTCTCATTGAAAAGCGGTGTCTTTGATTTGAGGATCTTTGTCTTTGAGTTGAAGGTCTCCAGAGTTGCATTGAAGATCTTCAACCTTGTATTGAAAATCTGTAGGCTTGTGGAATCAATAAGCGATCCATAGATCTTGAGGCGTTAGGCATGCATCTTTGGAAGATGAGGTTCCAAGATCTATGCCAATGGCAGATCTATTAGTGAGTACTCCTTTTGCTTGATTTGGTTCAATCATGGTATCCATCAGCACACAGATGGTTGGTGACATGAAGCATGTTGGTCCGTCCACTCCAATGCAGAAAAGCTCCTGAAACAGTATCAATGGTGTCATGTCTGGCACATGAAAAAAGTTTTGGTCATTAAAGGATGCCATGGGTGATCTTCTTCAGCTGGGTAGCCAGTTCTTGAAACTCGAACATAATCTGCAAGAAAAGTTGTGCACTCCCTAAGGGGTGTGTCTGCCTCTTCGTGTAGTACGTGGTGCCCGTGTGGCAGTGGAACTCGGAGATGGATCTAACCCTGGGCGGGCCCTTGGTAATGTCCCACACTTGAGGACCCAGTTCGTGTGTCATTGGAGATGCGGTGCAAGTCTTAGGGTGACAGGTCTGAAAGCCCTGCCCTTGATGTGCCCTAAGTGTGAAGTGGGGAGGGGGCTAGGGAGAACCCTAAGTGCAGGACTATGGTGCACAGCAAGGCGAAGGGAAGTTGCAAGCGGATCATGTGAAGTCCTCTCTCTCTTATCTTTGCTTAGTAGTAGATTCATCCCTTGGCTTTGCTATTCTTTGTTGTTGTCGCTTCTTTCCAGTTCACCTTTTCTTTTGTTGCCTTGTGGCTTTTTTTTTTCCGAAGAGGCTATACATAGATGCATGTGGTACAAGGGCATGACGGGAGTTTAATCCTCGTCATCCGAATGGCGGGTAGTGGATTGTGGAGGGCGGGGGGCTTTGTTAAGGAATCAACGACTCAGAAAGTAGCCCTTGAGATTGAGGCAGGTTTTGAGAGTGGTGGTGGAAAGGAAAGGGTGGTTGCACTGTGTGAATTTACTATCATTTATATCCTCAAGTAGTGCAATACAGAAGGATGGCAAAAGAGTAGCGCGCATCATGAGGCGAGTCATGGTGCTGCTATCTATGGCATTGAGGTCGAAGTAAAGGGGTGGGAGGTGGCGTTCTTGAGGTGTAGGCTTTTGTTGGATTAGGACCCTAATTAGTCTAAGATAATTACAGGTTGTTATGAAGGCGGGGTCAGGACAGGATGTGAACTCACTAAGGAAACTATCTATAGAACTGTACAAATTAGGGAGGGTAAATACAAGGGCATCCTTATAGGAGGTGCTATTGGCATTATAGATGATGGGGAAGTCAAACCTGCCATGGATGGACGGATTAAAATCCACGCCTACCGTTCGAGGATATGGCATGAAAGTGGGGTCGTTTCTCTCAAAAGGGAGGGTGTTACAAAATGCCATCCAAGCATCAAGGTTGACATAAAAATGCATCTTCTCCAAGTGGGTTGGCAATTATAGCCCTCCATCGATCTAAGCACTTGGAGGACTTTATCATGCCAAAATTCACGGTCCTCGGCTCCCCAACCAGTTGGGTTGGCCTCTCGCTCCTCTAGCCACATGTCCTTGAGCCTTGCACCCATAGCGATTACATCATTTACAATTTCAATGGGCATTACTCTGTTTAGTGTAGTGGGAAGCTTAAAGCTCAAGTCGAAGGGGTTGCAGGCACATTCCTACTGTTCCCAGATGATCAACTCTACATGAAATCTGGCGGGGAGATCCTCAGGGCGCGGTGAGAGAGGGGCAGGTTTTCTTGGGACAGGTCTAACGTTTAGCTTCTTCCTTGCCTTCTCTACCATTTCTCTTCTGCGCTTAGCCAGGGCTGCTTTCCTCTCAGCGGATATGTCAGTGGGTTGCACTTCATCTTGTTGTGGAGGAGGGGGTGGTGAGACATAGTCCTCCTCCTGAGGTCCTAGATCAAACTCTAGTTCACCCCCTTCTACTTGCACATCTTCTTGTGCCTTCTCTTCTGTGAAGCCAAGTTCGTCGATTTCTTGCACCGTCAGGCCTACCTATGCAAGGTATTTTCTTTGCTCCTCCAGGCTCTACGGCGGGCCTCCTAGTTGTAGTGGTACGTTGAGGCTTGCTGTTAGGACTCTGAGTGCAATGACTAGCTTCTTCTGCATCTGATCATTGACCTCATTTTCTTCCATTTTGGTGGAGTGAAGTAGTGTGTTGAGGAAGGTGTGCTGTTGGGCTATCATAGAGAGCTGGGCAACCTCTGCCTAATTCTCAGCCAACACTCTATCCCCTTCTGCTTTGGCCAGTCGGCGTGCCAGGTCTCGTACCCTTCTTTCGTTGTGGTCCACCCATTCCTTCACTCTCTTTTCCATATCTTCCAGGCTCTCCCCCTGATGGAGGGTCATAGCCATGAGTCGTTCCTCCTGGTCCTCGAGCTCGCAGTGTAGGCGAGACTGCTCCTCGTGTCCATTGGCGATCTGTGCATTGAGCTGATCCAGCTTCACTTGCATCCTTCGCACCTGCTCTTCTCTTAGTTGGTCTAGCTCTGCAATCTCCTGTTTGATCTTCTCAAGCTGGTTTTGTGCCTCCAGGTTGACTGCAGTAAGCTGGTTGTTCTTGCGCCGCAGATGAGCAGTGGTCTCTCTCTCTCGGTTGAGGCGTTCCATTAAGATTTTTCTTCTTTCTTCCCAGGCAACATCATGTTCCTTTAGGGCTTTTACTTCTTCTTCATCTCTATTGCTGGCTTCCTCCTTTAGCACAGCAATCTCCCTTTGGTATTCTGCTATCTGCTTAGTTTTCTCCAGCTGGAGAGTGGCTCTTGATTCTCGCTCTGTTGCCAACTCTTCCATGGTAGTTATTTTTTCTTCCTTGGCCTTTTCTAGCTACGAGAGCACCTCCTTAACGTAATCATCGTATTGACCTACTGGAGGTGGGGGATGGGACATGGTGGCGGTGGTGATAGCGGCTTCAGTTTTCTATCTTTTAAGCTCTGGCCTTGGCTCCACATCAGCCGTGGTTGCCCTCTTCACTCCTGACGCTGGGGTGGCCATGTCCGCTTCTCTTGCCAACTCCCTTTCCACCAGGAATTACAGCCAAGTGAACATATTGCTCTCATCGACCTTTGGAGTGGAGCCTTGGGTGGCGGTGGTAGTGGGCGTTGTCATGATGAGAGTAGCTATTGTGGTAGGTACGAAGAGAGGGGGAATTGGCGTCATTAATTCTTTGCCTTTTTCTTTTGTTGGGGGCAGGGGATGCAATTTCAAGCACATTGGTACTAGAACCAAGTGCTTCTGTTTTGTGTGGGCTCTTTGCGCCCTCCTCGTCTCTTTTGTGCTACTCCTCAATGGAGCGACGAGTGGCCAACGCTATTTTTTCCTCTTTCTTTCTTCTCAACTCCTCTTCAATCTTCTTTTTTCTCTCCTCCTCATCCCTGAGCGACTCCCTCTGAGCCCTCTCCAGATCTTTTTTTTCTTTTTTATTGCGCTCTTCTTCCCTCTTTCCAAGCACGGCTTTCATCCTTTGTTCTACGTGCCTTTGTGGGCTGCCCTGGGACTCTCCCTCTTCGTCGTCGTCAGTCTCTGTTTCATCTGAAGACCTATGCTGTTCTTCTTTTTGAGGTGGGGATTGTGACGGTGAGTCGTCACTTCCTTCTTCGTCTCCCTTCTTATCTTGTTATTCGTGTCCTTGCCCTAGTGCTTCTCGGATTATGGCAATAAGGATGCCTCCAAACCCTATGGTTGAGGCCTTGGAGGACGATGCCTTACGTGTTGATCTGGATGATGGGGATTCTCCTCCAGCAGCTCTTCCTCCCATTGCTAGGGCCTTAGTTGAAGTCTCTATGGTTCTTCTCACAAACCCATTTAAGTTTACCTCATCTAGTGATTGTGCCGCAATGCTGTCGAGCAGAGGCACGTTGATCTGGCTCATTATGCTGTTGTACCTCTAGCTCGAGAACAAAGTGTGCACCATTTTTGCTTGCAGGTGGATATCTGGGTTTGGGATGCCTGCCAAGCTAATCCCATCATTGGTATGGACCTTCACCTTGTCCATTCCCAACATGGCGTAGATGTCCCTCTTTGGCTTTCTTTCCACTTTATTTGGCAATCCCAGTGCCCTTTCCACCAATTCCGGGGTCAGCTCAATCTGTACTTGCCGGGTGTCTTCATTCTTACGCATCGTGATGGTACCTTTCTTTCTTTTAAAGGTGCGCAAAAATTCGGCGCACTGGGTGTAGTCCACCCTCTGGCCCACTGCGTCTAGGTATTTATGCAGATGGCACTGGTCTATAGTCTGGCGCACTGCCGGCTCTTTGATGGCCATGTCTTCAAGGTTGAAGATGTGATGGAACTTCAACTGGTTAAAGGCTCTAGTCTCCATCGTGAGGCCGTTGCTCCTCCTCCAAGAAGAGGAGCTTGCCAGTCTTGTCCTAGCTTGCCATGATCGATGCCTGCAAGTTCAACCATTTCTACTATTAGTGCTTTTTGACAAGTAACTTGCTGAAAAAAGAAAAGCATAGTAGATTCTATTGATCTGAAATATTTTGAGTATAGCCTTAACTTTTCTTTTCAGACTTTTATCATTATATTTTACCATTGTATTTCAAATTTTATTGACATTTCATACTTGGTTCACTTTTTAAATTCCACCTTACCCCCTTCCCCTTTGGAACGAGAAGAATCCGTCCCAGGATTGGAGGTTGAGAGGACAAGGGCATTTAGCATAAAGAGTGTTGGTCTATTTGTGCAGGAGCCAAGCATAGAAGTTGGGGTTATACTCTAGCTGAGCTTCTCGGTCTAATTCGAATGGACGGATACCCACGTGCATGATGTATGTCAGAATATCAGTTAGGAGATCGCCAGAATCGACCCGACTTGCAATGTGGAGTTCTTCCTTTGTTAAGAGGCGGTCAAGATAGGGATGCCCCTTGATGTGCTCTTCCATGGGTCAACCACGAAGAGTGGTTAATACTCGATACGTGGTTGGCGCGACATAGGTGGGGTCGTACTCTGCTGTTTTGATGGCGCGGCGCTGCTCAGCATTGGTCATTATGCGGCACCCCTCAACTTCCCATTGTAGCCTAAGAGTGTGCCAATGCTTCAAAAACATGGAGTCAGTATTAGCAAGCTTGGATAACTCGGTGATTTCCTGATCAGTGATAGCAAAAGTGGTTCGCTGATTGTAGGATGTGATGAGACTTTGTTTAATGGCTTGCTCTTTGGAGATCTCGCTGTTGAGCAACTCAGCAGCAGAGCGAGAAGCTTTTGCAAATGCGAATTCAAAGGTCTCCCAAGAGCAAGGCATATTGCGCACTTTCGTTGCAAAGGGTTCTTCCAATAGACCTAAGTCCAAGTAGTCGTAGCTGAGGGCTAGCGACACGAAGGTGGCATCGAGTCGTTTAATGCATTCCACTACATCATCCTCGATGTCCTTCGCAAGGTCAGCGGTGGCTAGTGCTAGAAAGGATTTTCGTTCATAGGAGAGCATAAGGCCAACAGGTGGTTGAGGTTTGATAGAACAAGCACTTTTGACAACAAAGATGGGCGGTTGGATGGGTTCTTGAGTTTGTGGTTGGGCCGTTTGGATATTGAGTGGATTGGGGGCAGCCATGACAGATGGGCTACTGCATTCAGGTTATAGTTGGGGAGGCGGGTTGACTTCGGCGGGTGATGACTCTTGTGATGAAGCCTGCGGTTTGGACCAGTAGACTTATGGGACTCCCTTGGGTCTAGATGTGGATGGGGCAAATGGTTGTGGTTCAGGAGAGCACTGCGGCTTGCGGTTTTGAGGGTTGATGGAACGCAGTTTGAGAAAGCTTGAGGTCGGTGTATGAGTGGTGCCTTTGGGCGTGTGGGCCTTAGGGATCCGCAGCCAGGTATTTCCCTCGTAGTAGCCTTGCGCACGTAAGAGGGCTTTAGGGACCCATCTTTGCTTGATCATGCGGCACTTTCTGTTACTGTGTCTTGGCCTCCTAGGGCTAGAGTTTTTGGTCCTATGAGGATAGGAGTGTCGACTTCTAGGTGGTGGTTGTGGCTGTTTGGGCTTCCATTGAAATCTAGGCTGTTGAGCCTGATGTTTTACTACTGTATGTTGTGATTTCTAAATTCTGGAAGGTCGCGGCTGTGCATTACCTCCCTCCATAGATTTGGTCATGGAGAATTCTATCGGTGGCTTTACAGATAGTGATGAAGTCGTGCAGCCTTTGCTGAAAGCTGTGACAATGGGAACGTTGCATATTGCGAGGTGGATGTGCTGTGACTCATAATCGACATTACAGTGAGTCTACTTTTTGAAAGTTCGCCCCAACAGTGACTCTGTGCCTGCATCTTTAACATTTGGCAATACGTAAAAAACCATTGTGAAAGTCTCACACTCTATAGAAATGACTACTTTGCACTTGCCGAGGAGTGCGTAGGAATGGGCCCCATATGGGCTCAATTTAGCATTCCTGGGCTGAAGTGGTGGGCTGCCAAGTTTGGTCCAATGATCGTGAGTTAGGACATTGCAGTTTTCTCCCTCATCGATCAGAGCATTGAAAGCGTAGGTTTGTTTTGCAGTGACCGTTATGTGGAGGTATGCGGGCTCTACGGCTTACTCATCCTCATCATCAATCTCCATGATTGTGGCCACTCGTACTTTGACAGGCGGTTCCAACATCGGGGGCTCGTACAAAGGATGGGTGGGAGGGTAGTACTTCTTGACACAACTGCTATTTAAAAAGCCTATTCCTTCACCATCTAAGGTTTCGAGTTCGACATTGCCTATGTGGCTGATCGCACGAACCTTGAAGGGTCCAAGGCCTCAAAATTTCATTTTATGTTTATATCCCTTAACAGAGTAGAGGAGCACTATGTCGCCCTATTCAAAGTCGCCTTGCCTGACATGCTTGTCAAACCTACTCTTGCGATGGGCCTTCTCACATATAAGTGCATGGGTGGCTAGAAGATGGGTTTCTGATAGGGATTGGAGCTCGACCAGGCATTACATCCATGCCTCCTTCCCTTCCCATTGTTCTTGAAGGGCTATTCTCAGGCTAGGAACAAAGAATTCTAAGGGTAGGATTGCTTATGTTCCATAGGTCAGCCTGAACGGGGTTTGACCGACAGCCATTTTATAAGCTGTACGGTAAGCCCACAAAGCTGCCATAAGCTTGTTGTCCTAGTCGCTTCGTGAGGCTGAGACTACTTTGGTCAGGACATTGATGAGAATCTTATTCGTGGATTTTGCCTGACCGTTCGCTTGAGGGTAGTATGGAGATGATTTGTGATGGATAATGAGAAAGATGAACAGGAGATGCGCTATCACTTCATTGATGAAGTGCGTGCCCTAGTCACTGACCAGTTCGATGGGGCAGCCAAATCGCGAGATCACTTGCTCCCATAAGGACTTGGCAGTCATCGTAGCATCGTTTTTTTGTGTGGCTCTTGCCTCTGCCCATTTTCTGAGGTAATCCGTGGTCACAATGATGTACTTGGCTTGTGAGTATTGCGCCGCAGGACGGATGGCTCCTATGAAGTTGATTCCCCATTTTTCCAAGGGTTGGCGAGCAATAATTGGGGTCAACTCCATTTGATCCTTGCAAATCAGGACTTTTGTCCGTTGGCACTCATCACAATGCTTGACGAATCACGTGGCATCGTGGAAAAGCATGGGCCACCATAGTTAAGACTACAGCAGCTTTCGTGCCATCATGTCTCCGCTAAAGTGTCCTCCCGCAATGCCGTTGTGTGCCTCCAAGAGCACATTGTGCATCTCATGCTCACACACACATCTACACAGCAATTTGTCTTGCCCCAGCCTATAGAGTTGGCCTCCAATGTAGGGCTGGATCTTCAGGATCAAGCGCCTAAGTCGGGCTTTTTCTATTGGTTGCTCAGGTAGTCTGTGCTGCTCAAGCTCTTGGACTATGTCATCCACCCAATATAGCGTTAGATCAGCCTTAAATAAATCTCTCTCGCTGGACAGGTTAAATAGATGGGCATCGGGTAATTCATCCATGATACCTTGTCCGGCGGCTTCTCCCGTGGGGACGCGTGACATATGATCAGCCATGTAATGATGTTTTCCCTTTCGTACTACCACGGAGAAATCAAACTCTAGAAGCAGAAGGAGCCATCAAGCTATGCATCCTGTAGTGCAAGGTTTGTTCAGGAGATAGAGCAAGGCTTGATGGTCCACGAAGAAGGTAAAGGGTGTGGCCAAAAGATAATGCTGAAATTTCTTCACAACAAACACCATGGCTAACCCCTCCCTTTCAGTTGTCAAGTAGTTCATTTCCATCTCAGTGAGTTGTTTGCTAGCAAAGCTCACTGGATAATCTAAGTTGTGTTCGCCAGGTTGGCACAATAATGCCCCCACAGCGAACTTTAAAGCGTCGATGTGCATGTGGAAGGTAATGGTCCACATCTGGGGCTCGTAGAATTGGTGCTCTTGTTAGAGCCTTTTTCAATTCTTCATATGCTTGTTGGCATGCCTCTGTCCATTCGAAGACGATCAACAACTTGTATAATGGTCTGGTGATCAACGCATAGTTCAGTACAAACCGCCGATAGTACCCTGTATGGCCTAAGAAGCATTGAACTCCCTTGTAGTTAATTGGGGGTGGAAGGTCAACAATAACCCTGACCTTCGAGAAGTCAGTGACAATGCCGTTCTTCGACACCACGTGTCCTAGGATGCATCCATGCTTTACCCAATATTGGCACTTTAAGGGGTTCAAGGAGAGACGATATAAGCGACAGCGTTCAAAGACCGCATGGAGTTTGTCTAAGTGTTCAATCCAAGTCGAATGGACACAGAGGTCGTCAACAAAGACTTCTAACTCCTTGAGAAGCATGTCCTTAAAGATGGTGCACATGAGACGTTGGAAAGTGCAAGGCATTGGTCAACCCGAAGGGCATGACTATGTATACAAAGATGCCCCACTCAGTGGCAAAGGCGGTCTTGTGGCTGTCTGCACAATGCACTTGTACCTGGTTGTACCCCGAGAAGCCGTCCAGGAAACTGTAGGCTTCCTTGCCTGCCACCCTCTCAAGCATGTGCTCGGTGTACAGCAATGGATAGTTGTCCCTCTTCGTAGCAACGTTCACCTTCTTGTAATTGACACACACTCAGATTTTTCCATTCTTTTTCATCACGATGACTATGGGTGATACCTAGTCTGTGTGATCAATTTCGTAAATGCATCCAGCTCTCATCAGCTTTTCAATTTCCTCTTTGATAGCATGAGCGTGTTTTGGATTCATGCAGTATGGTCGCTGCTTGACCGACGTTGTGTCTGGCGTCATGAGTATGTTGTGAGTCACGACACTCGGATCTATCCCCTTAAGTTTCTCTAAGGACCAGGCAAACATGTCTATATACTCTTGCAAGAGAGCAATAAGACTCATTTCTTCTTGATTGGTCAAGTCATCAGCAATGAATACTGGCTAAGGTGTTTCCCCTTCCTTGGCTAAGTCTACCTCTTTGACTTTGGCTGGTCCCTCGATTGGTTCGCTCGTCTGCCCTTGACGTTTGGTTCCTAACAAAACTACTACCCTATTTTCTTTTTTGAATTTCGTGAAGCGTTTAGGGAGATCCTGCGCCTTTCGTTGTTCTTCTATTCGTGTATCCCTGGGTTGCTTTGCCTTTCCCTGTCTTAACCGTCTACGTCTCAGGTGGACAGGTAGGTCCCCCTTGGTGTATCTGGTCATGGGCGGCCTAGGGATCTCTAGATCACTATCGGAACTAACTTCTGATTCAGAGTCAAACCCTCCGTCTTCACTAGAAGAGGTGGTCTCCCCTGGTGGCTGCAGTTCAGATGGTGATTCAATCCTAAGCACTGATGTCATTCTTGGCTGGGCTAGGCCTGCTTGCTCAAGGTCTATGGCTCCTACGTGTTCCAACCAAGCGCGATCACATTTCATGCGCATGACTCCTCGCTCTACCCTAAAGGTCTCCCTTTTCTGCATCTTGGAGTCTGCTCGTATCTGCTCAATTTCTTGTCCTTCGGTGTCATATTCTACGGTATCTTCTCCACCCTCGCTCTCATCACTGAAGGATTGGTAGTCTTCATATTCATTGCTAGAATCTTCGTCATCCGACTGCTTGTCGTCTCCTAGGGTTTGGTATGTCTCGTGTCATTGGTCAGGAACTAGGTCCTAGCTATACATGAGGTTTAATTCATGCACCCTGGTCCATTGCCACCTGGATTCCTCTAAGAGATCTTGGAGTGGTTTGAAGTTTGCACCTGGATTGCCGGCTAGCTTGTTTGTTAGGTATTCCAGTATCCCTTCGAGTTTCCTTTTGTTGGATGGTACTTGGAAGGTGACAAGCTTAGGTTTTCCACGGAGGCTTCTTGCCATCATGTAGACTAGTATAGAGAGTGCTTCATTAGACTTGCCGATCGTTTTGATGGCTTGATCATACGCCTCATGGTCTGAGAATGGCAGGTCGATTGTAGTGAGAACGTGTATCCAATCCCGCTCATCCTTTGGGCATGGGATATACTTGGTCAAGGGCCCATAAGACTTCTTGACCTGAGTGTTACCCTTGAGCATAGCAGAGATGGCGTCTAGGTCAACGGGTGAGGTCTTCCAAGTGTCCATCTCTATCCTTACGGCATCCGTTCTATTGCCAAGGAAGATCAAGCCGTTACCCCAATCTTCGATGACTCTAGCGTTGCGCATCCAGGGTCGGCCTAATAGGATATCATAGTCCACTCTCTTCATTACTATAAAGTCAACAAAGAACTGGACCCCTGCGATCTTCAGTGGCCAATTCTTAAGTACCCCGAATGGCTTCACTCTCATACCATTTGCTAACGTGACATTGAACCTAGCAATTTCGTCGACAGGTGGGTTTCCCCAAGTCTGAAGCACTGCGTGGCTAAGCACGCTAACCCCAGCTCCCGTGTCTACGATTCCCTTTCTTGTTGTGTCACCTAGAGCTAGGATTGGTAAGACCACATGCATCTCAGAGCCTTCGCAAAAGGCATTGACGTGCAAGGATTTAGGCATGGAGTGCAGCATCAAACTTGGTAATTGCGTTTCTGCATCATGGTCTTGAGGATCTGCCGTGACCTGCTCTTGTGACCCTTTGACCCACTGCTTAAGATCTTGCCATAGGGTAGGATGCTGCCTAAGCAGATCTCCCAGGCTAAGTGTTACAGGGATAGTCACTAGCATGGTCATGAGATCGTTGGATATTCGCCCTCCCCCAAACCGAGATTGTCCAGGCCAATGTCTGCGCGACTGATCTGCGGCTCTGTCACGTCAAGGCTTGGTCTTAGCGGCATTGCTTTGGCGTAGTTGCTTCTGCCGACTTAGGTTGAGGTGGTGATATTGGTGTACTTACACTGGAGACATCATTGATCTCGTCCTCTATGATGGGCTCAGCATCTTTCAGATGCTCTTGAGCCTCCTTCACCCATTCCTTCACCTTTTCTATGGCCTCTAACTGTCGCTTTGGATGCGGGTATTCCCCTGCCTTAGTGCTTCCCTTTTTGGCCGCCTTAGGGGCTGAATTCTCTGCCTCTGCGTCTGAAACCTTCTTTCCAGCAGGCAAGGTCATAGGACCCTCTATTTTTAGTGCGACTTTAGCTTCCGATCTCTTCTTTTTCCACCTGCAGCTTTTCTTCCCTACCGAGGTTGCATCAATATTGTTAGGTCCTGGCAGAGAGATGCCGGTCTACTTCGTTTGGGCTCCGGTCATGACCCGCAATGGAATAGGTGTGGTCTCCCCATCGAGGTTTTCAATACCAAACAGTCCCAATGGGACAAATGGCATGTTGGCTGAGCTAGAGGATGGATTTCGCTTTGGGCAATCTACAAAAAGATGGGTCATTCCCCACACTGCGCATCTTTGGTCAGCCTTGTCTCTGTTTTGCTGCTCTCTTTCAGGGCAGCGTGATGAGACATGGCCAAGGTGACCGCAAGTCCAACAGGTGACTAGATCATGCGTCTGCCCTCCTAGGCCCCTACCTCATCCCCTTCCTAATGCCATCACCGGCAGGGGTCGATAATCCGTGAGGATCACGTTGCCCTCGTCGTCGTGCGAGACGTAAGGGTATATGTAGGTCTCTTCCTCATTTGGCTTCTCCACGTAGTGGACTGGAGCATCACTCGCTGGATGGGTCACATAAGGACCAGGCAGTCTAGGAATGCCTGTAGGGTTTATGTCCATTCTAGGGACGGCTAGTTTCATATCTTTAGGCGCGGGAAGAACCAATGGGGCTCCCCTTCCGAACAATGGTTGCGGCCTGTTTGCTAGGTAAGGCGGGCTCTAGGGTTGCGAGTATGGAAGTCTTCTTGGTAATCTACAATGCGCGACATCATGGCCGAACCTACCGCAGTTAGCACAAGGTCTTGACCTAGGATCTTGACACTCGGCCAGCAAGTGGTTTCCACCATAGTACACGCATTGGACGTGCGGGCATGTTGGTTGTCTCAACATGTCTTGCAACTTGGCTAATTCCATCTTGACCTCAGCCAAGCCTTGGTCTGTCTTTGTGGCCTTCCCCTTATCTTGGGATGATGGGATTAACTGCTCACTAGAGGCTGACGCTTTCTTTGAGCTTCGCGAGTTGGTCTCCTCTAGATTTGAGCTCTTGGAGTTCCGCTCTTTCAGCTGATCATCGACTCTGATGGCTTCCTCAAACACTCTAGCTATCACGTCTTGCTGCAAGCTCGAATTGCCTGCCAAAGCCTTATATAACTCCTCCTCCCAAATGCCGCTGATGAATACAATCAAAACTACTCTTTGAGTTGGTCGCTCGCCCAGAGGGATTCTCTTGAAGAGACTCCTCACATGGGTCACGTAGTCGCGAATATCCTCCTTCTCTTGCTGCTTGATGTTCATCAAGCGTACTAGCAGGTTATCAGAGTATCTAGGCTCGGCGAATCTCTTGATGAGGAGATCCTTGAGGTCATTGAAGTTGGCTCGCTCTACAGGATCTAGGCTCGTATACCACATCTTACCCTTGTCGCCTAGGCAAAACCCGAATGCTTGTGAGAGTTGAGTTTGGTCGTTGAGGCCGTTGGCTTCGCAGACTTGTTCAAACTGCTCAACAAAGCTGTATGGGTCGTCATGAGGTTGGTACTTATCGAGTTTCTTGGCAACAATTGGTATTTTGGCCTGGCTCTTTGAGCCTTGGTTCGCCCCTAATCCTACGAGCAGCAACGTCACTAGTGCGGTGGCACTCTGCTGTACTGCTGTATTATCGAGCAACTGTTTCATGAGAAGCTCGCTCAACGTCAAGTTTCCCTCTAGTGCTCTCTCATGGTCCATTTGGTTTTGGCCAGCCAAGTTTAGCACTCGCTGCACCTCATGCAGCTCCATGCTTTGCCTTTGGCTCCTAGCCTCCTGATCCCTATTGTACTCGGCTATGCCCTACAATGCTTTGCGGACTAGCCTTCTCTCCTCTTCTAGATCTACGATGATTGCATCTGTTGTCCTACCATGGTGCTCATACCGGGTGTGCGTGTCATAATTGCTCACCAGCTGAATAGCATCTGGTAATACGTTCAAATCGAGCTCCTCATCAGACCGATAGTCTAAGCTCTCTTCCGTCATGGTCGAGTTCTCGCGCTCCACTACGCTGTCGATCAGGTTGAATAGACTTGACAGATCCTCATCGTTGGCGCTCCTTGCTTGGTCCTACTCTGCGCTTTGATGGTTTTTCTATATCTTGGTTCTCTCCTGCTAGTGGGTTCCTTGAGTGGTTTTATCTGAGTGACTTCCTTGACTTATTGAATATAGTCTTTCATTTATGATCACTCAGTGTGTGTCGTTTCTCGTGCACTTGTGGTCAATCAGGCTTTCAGCTCTCTTATGTATACTTCATGTGCGGAATTCAATGTGAGTGTAGCAATCAATCTCTATATGCTTACGCCCTCTTGTCTTGTCTTGGGCCTGATGAGCTTCGTTGCTCAAGTCCTGGCCATTCTAGCAGGTTCTAGGGCCTGCGCTGCTTCTTACTGTTCACTCGGGGGTCGATCATAGGTCCTACGATTGGATTTTCGTTCTCAATGCATCAGGTCGATGGGTAGTGCTCTAGCACTATCCCCCTGTCCCTTGGTCAATCAGGCTTTCAGCTCTCTTATGTATACTTCATGTGCGGAATTCAATGTGAGTGTAGCAATCAATCTCTATATGCTTACGCCCTCTTGTCTTGTCTTGGGCCTGATGAGCTTCGTTGCTCAAGTCCTGGCCATTCTAGCAGGTTCTAGGGCCTGCATTGCTTCTTGCTGTTCACTCGGGGGTCGATCATAGGTCCTACGATTGGATTTTCATTCTCAATGCATCAGGTCGCTGGGTAGTGCTCTAGCACTATCCCCCTGTCCCTTGGTCGTGACTCCTACATCGAGAACTGCCTACAAGGCATTCGCTATGTTGTCCTGGAGTGGGTTGTGCTTCCAGTCTGTCGTGGGGGTCAATTTTTTATGTTTTCTTTTTTCTGCCTAAGGGTGTGTCTGATTCTGAGAATCGGACGTCTGATTTACCAGTGGTCTGATTTACCAATGGTCCAATTCTCGGAATCGGACCAGGTGGGTGCGAGTTTGAGCTGTCCGATTCTCAGAATCGGATAGGGGTCAAGTGTCCCATTTTTCAAAAATCAGACAAGTGGTCTGATCAGACTAGGTGGGTAGTCTGATTGCGGACCTGTCCTAATCTGTGGGTTTGATTTCCTCGATCGAACGAAGCGTCCAATCGGACGGGGTTGGTCCAAGTGGTACGAGTGTCCGAGTGGTCCAATAGGACAGGATGATCAAATCGAAAGGTTGTCCGAGCGTCCGATTCCGTCAACCCAAACACACTTTCGATTATGAAATCGTCCAAAATCTTAAGATATCGATTATTACAAGCTACAAGATTCAACAGGAATGATACTGGAGTGATGGAGAAGAGATCTATATACCTGGGGATCGCCGATAGCAACATAACTCCTCGCGCTGATCGATCGAAATGGGTTACCCAAGCTCTCTCTATCTCTCTTTCTCTCTCTCTCACTCTCAACTAGTTGCAAATGAGGGTTTCCTTGCCCTCCAAGAACTTATACCCCTATTGGACATTACCCGGATGTTACTGATCACTCTCCTTGCGATTCCTACACATTCAAATGAGCATTTTCCCCCATTTCCCACTCGTTTTCCCCGATTTTCTCCCTATTATACAGCAGCAAACCCTATGCCTCTCGGGTGCAATTTCCTAATGTTAGCCTATTCTAAACGCAACAAGAATCAAAAGCAAAAACTGAACTAATTTCTCCATGTTTTCCAATCATCAAACAACCAAAATATCCCAAAATACTTACTTGTTTTGAAGATCAGAAACACCCAAAATTCCTACCTATCTCAAGCTCCGTTTCCAGAATGAATCCCATACTTCGATGCTCGATATGAGGCGTGCAAGTGCTCAAGCTTGAATCTGTTGGTCCCGGCAACGGAACCAAAATGTGGGAGCTTTTGCTCAACCGCCAAGACCCACTGACTACTTATTGTTTCAAGTGTTCTAAGGGAGCTCTAATGGCTATCTCTCACCTAGCCGATGCGTCGTCGATCCTACGAGTGTAGTGAGCTTACCTTGATGCGTGATCGAGTACCCTCCTCTCTCTTGCACTCCGGTAGCTCCACGATTCTTGATGCTAGCTCAAGCATCCTCAATCCTCTTCCATCTCCAAGCTCCATCCTCCATAGCCATGCGCACAAGAGAAGAGTAGAGAAGAGAAGAGAAGAAGAGAAGAGGGGATGGTGACGAGCTTCACCCTCTTGATCCCTCACTCCCACACACTTACTCCCTCACACTCTCACACTCCCTCTCTCAAGAGCACATACAAGCAAGAAGGAGAGAAGAAGAGAGGAAGAAGAAGACTCCTTTTGCCACACACCAAAAGAATGAGCTTCTCATTCACTTTTCAACTTTATATACAAAAACCCTAAGTCCCTTTTTGGGCGGTCATCCCCTTTTTCCCTTTTTTACATGGCCGGCCATAGCCTAGGCCCTTTTTCCCATTTCCCACCATTCTAATTTATCCTATTTCCAACTAATGCATACAATTTGCACATGAGCGATCCTGGCACTCTTTTACAAGGATTCGGGAGCGCTTCCACACTTAATGATGCGCCTTTTACTCTTTTGTTGTCTCGGAGCGACAGTAAGACTTTTCGGGGGTCGTGCCCGAACATTTAAGTTTTCAGGGCGCCTTTTCCTTCTTTTATCCTATGCCTTTTTTGCTATTTCCTTTTTTTTTCATTTTCTCGCTCCTCTGTGTTGCGGTAAATACGATAAACACATGTTATTAACTTTTGAAGAATTTTAAGCGAATAGAATATGTTTTTAAAAGCAAACATACATTTTTCACTCCAAAAGTACACATTGATGTCATAGAAAATATATTCTCTCTTTCTCGAACACTTTTTATTTTTATTGCCCATATTTTCAATGCAAGGATTGGTCATTATTTATTTTTGCGTATTTGTAGATTTATTTATATATAGTTTTTGGAGTTTCTTCATTTGAATATACTCTTTTCCAGTCTGAATGGTGTTCTGTTTAGATAGCCTCAAGCTACTAGTCCCCTTGGACATTTTTCCTTTTTCCTCCCTTCCATTCTGATGCACTAATTTCTTGTTGTTAGTTTTTACTTGTGTTTTTCTATGTGTTTTTACCATTTTTCCATATGAATGCACACTTCTTCCATCCAAATCACATTCTGACTTGATAGCCCTATATTGACCACCATTCCTCACAATTTTTTCATTTTTATTACCTCTTATTCCACTTGACGGATTGTCTAAACTTAATTTTGTTCAGATTTTTGTATGTGTTTTTATTATTTTACTATTTGAACCACCTTGTTTGTCATTTGAATCATGTTTCAACGTGATATTCCTATTTACCTCGTCAACCTATACATTTTTCTTCTTACTGAATTTCATTCCAAATTTTCAATTTTTTTGTTATTGATTTTCGATTATGTTTTCAGGTTTTTTTTCATATTTTTCTTGTGAACGTGTCTAACTCATGTCAGAACCTTGTTATGACTTGATAAGCCTATGTGACACCTTCAACCAACATTTTTCATCTTTCTGCACTTTGTTTTAGTCCGTGAATTTTGTGTTTTTAATTTTTTCATGTATTTTTGTCCATATTTTTGTCTTTTTTTATGTGAACGTCAGTTTTTGCCTCATCTTACACGTCAGGGCATTCATCATGTCGTGTTTGGCTCGTGTCTTGATGGGACCTAAAGTGGGCTGGTAGTGGCTATGGCACTAGCCGAACCTCATGCATACGACAGACAACCCCACCACATAGCCTCGCGGGCCAGGAGCGTCTAAAACTCACTTTGCACTAAATGCTTATGACGATTTTGCATCCAATATGTAGTCCAATGTTCACCTTCCCTTCTCCTCAGAGGGTGATCCCATAACATATAGGCATAATGCCTCATAATACACACATAGGGAGGCACCTCTTGGCTAATTGTTGTGACTCCACTGCGACTCTCCTACACCTCAGGGCTTAGCCCCAAGATGCGTCGCTAACACATATAACATTCGTACAAACTCCACTCTTTCATAATTCAGTGTTCCAGGAGATTTTGATTTGCTTCACAAAACTTTCCCCAATGGAAGCACGCATCTAAACCTACAGCTTATGTTTCCTGTCCTCTCAGTGTTAGTCAAAGCTTATCAATCAATTGCAATGCATTCTAGGAGATACCACATGGCATGCTTGATGCAAGGTGTATGGAAATTGTGCACAACCATTTTATGATTTAAAAAAACAGCCACATGATGTGTGAAAAATAGCCCTTTCATGAATTTTAATTAAGCGTTACGTGTTGCGTTGCTTTAGGGACTAGCACCGGAACTTCCGCGCTACTAGTCGTCTATATTTAATTATGGAATGATCCCTAAATGCTATGCACAAAGAGAGGATTCAGAATTTGTATCTTTTCAGCAATTAGATCGTCGCACAAACTTCATTTCCCCCTCACGGTTTAGGTGTTGCTGCAATACATAGGTATAAATGGTTGTTTTGTATCATTTTTGTATGTAAAAAGCAATAAACACAGACTATAACACAAAGGACAAGGCCAAACTGAGGCTTAATCTCATGCTTGAACCTCTTTTCTCAGCCTCCTCTTCATCTTGAAGCAATTCACAAGCATACTTTAGCCCCTCTTCTTCTTGATTTCTTGCACATGAATTGCCTCTATACAGGAGAGAGAGGGAGGAGAGAGAAAGATTGAAAATCAAAATTTCATTCCCTTCATCATATTGCACGTGGTTACCATCAAAATATTGCCCTCTTTGCATGGATCAAGGATCTTCCCTCCTCTCTCTGCATGATTGAGTATCCAAGAGACACATACATCTCCAAAAAATGGGACGTCAATCAAAAAACACCCCTCTCTACATCACGATATGTTTTTGCATGTTTTCTTCATTTAGAGTTTCATTTCATTTCATTTATAAAATTTCCACTTCAAAAAAAACCACTTTCATACTACTATGGAAGGGTTGACTCCGATTCACAATCCGATTGGATGGCTGGCTCCTTGGCATCGAAATCTACAAAGCTAGGCTCCATCATGCTCTTCTCGGCTTCCAGATCCAGTAGCTGCTTCACAACCCCGAACCTTGTGAGGATTAAATGGGGGATCAAAAGACCTCGAAATGGAGATCCGAGATTTGTGTTGGATTTTGACGCCATTTTGCATTTAGGAAAACTCCAGCTCTCGGCCATCCGCCATCATTTGATTTTCTATGAAAATTAGCACTAGCGCTTTAGGGACTTACCACTTAAAATTGTATTGATTGCGGCTGTCGCCTTCGACGAAGTCTTTTTTCCCTTGATATTCATAATTTTTGGCTATTTTTAAGCACTTATCGGCATAAAAAATAATATGTCATGTCCTATTCCCCGGTTTATGTCTGATCATGTCATAGTAAATTCTTTTACCCCCACCGTAGGTTGTGTGGGATGGGGGGGACACACTTATTTCTTATGATATTTAAAAAATACCCCATCTTTTATCAAAAATGGAAATTAAAAAATTTACAACCATCCCCCAACCGTCCCCTATCGTACCCTCTCTCCTCTCTCTCTCTCTCTCTCTCTCTCTCTCTCTCTCCCTGTCATAGGCTCTCTCCCCTCTCACCTTTTCCTCCTCCTCCTTCCTCTCCTCCTCCTCCTCTTCCCTCCTCTCTTCCTCCTACCCCTTCTTCTCCTTTGCTCACCCCCGCCTAGCATGGGCCTTCCACCCTCTACCTTACATGTGTCTTCCTCCTCTAGCAACCCTTCTACTCGCCTAACCTACCCCGCCCGCTACCTGCAACCCTCCGCCAACCCCTCCCCTATCTACCCTCCATCTCCACCCTCCCCCTCCCCCCCGGTCTACCCTTCTTCTCTACCCCCCGCCTAGATGACTATCCTTGCTCCCACCCTCCTTCACCCCCTGCCTAGTCAAACTACTCTCCCTCCCCACAGACTCGCCGCCCACAACCCTCTGCTAAACCCTCCCCCATCTACCGTCCTTCTCCAACCCCTACCTAGCTCAACTACCTAGCCCAACCCTCTTGTCTACATTCTCCAACCCCCCTTTGTGCCCCACCCACCAACCCTCCCCTCACCACCCTCCCACCCCTACCCCACCCACCCCCAACCCATGCTCCACCCCCTTCCCATCTCGATTTCCATTCCCCCCATATTCCACCCCTCCCATATCCCTTGTCCCCCCCTCAACCCATTGGACCCTCCCCAAAACCCTTTGACCGGCCTCGCCATCCCCATCCCCCCCCCCCCCCCCCCCCCCGGCTTGCCCCCCCAACCTCCATGTTTCCCCCTCAAATCCCTTGTCCCCTCCTCAATCCATTGGAGCCCCCCCCCCCAAAACCCTTTGACCTCCCTCCCCATCCCCATTTTCACCAATCCCCTGTGCCCACCCCCCTTCAAATCCCTTGTTCTCCCCTCAACCCATTGGACCCCCCACAACCCTTTGTTGACCACCCATGAGCCGCCCACCCAAACCCATTTCCACCCCCCCCTTCAATGTAAGAAAACTTTTGCTTCCCCCACCTCAACCCAAAAACAAAAGAAATTGCCTTCTTTCCTCCACCCAAAATCCCCCCCCAACCTTGTATTTCAACCCTCCCACCATGTACACATGTTTAAGCTCGTGTCAATCATGTGCCCCAGTTCATCTTCATGCTAAGCACACATTTTTGCATGCCTTGTTTATGAGGAGCATGTGTGTTTGTTCTTCCATGGTCATTAGCACACAGATTTTCTAGTTCGTGCATGTATGCCATTTACACCCCCGAGGACACGCGTGTGGTCTTCCCCAAGTGGTGGATTTGCTGTTGTTCACACATAGCATGTTGCTCACACATCATGTCACCAGTACATACCCACCTTTTACCCACATTATAAAAAATTATTTTAAAAACAAAAACAAAAAAAATCCAAAACCACAAAATCCATAAAAGTTCTTAAAATTTTGAAAATAAATGAAAAAACTATTGAAAACTTACACAAAAATAAAAAAGATTTCGAAATTGGGATAAATCATTTAAAAGGGAAATTTTCAATAAACAATTCAACAACAATTGAAAAATTCATTAAAATTGGTGTTACTCATGGAAAAATCCATAAAAATTCATAACAATAGCTAAAGAAATTCTTTAAAAATCCAATATACTTCCTTCACTAAAATCCATCCATTTGTAGTTTCTTTCTCCCAACATGATATCATCATTGAAAAAAAAAACAAATAAACAAATAAATTGATATCCAATTTACATAAATAAATCCATCCAAACAAACAAATTGACAAGTATAATCACACTTTAAGAAAAAACTCTTAAATGAAAATAAAATAGAAGAAAAAAACATAAATATGCTTACCATGAACACAAAAGTACCATGTATTTTGGGAGTGCCATATGCACATTATTAAGTTCCATTTTCTATTTCCTCCCTCATGTGCACCATAACACACATGTAATTTGTAATAACTAAAATTAACCTGACCATTGTACCCACAAGATTAGTAAAGTGCACCGCATAAAATTTTAAATTAAAATCAACCAGCTATTCACTTGTAAAAGAAACCCTTGCTGTTGCACAAGCACATGGCACAATAGTCCACATAATTTTGTAAATTAAAATTTACCCATAATGGTCCACAATACACGTGCACATGTGATGCAGACACATTTACTTTGTAAATAAAATGAACCTTTGCTGTCATGCATTTGTAACAAGGAATTGCATTAGTAGAGACCAAAGTCATGTCGTCTAAGTTTGAGTGGGGTTGGGTTACGTAATCCAATTCACTATGCATTAATGGATACTTTAATAATAAAATGTAAAGTAAAACTTTCATCCATAAAATAAATCTCTGTAGCTCCCACCCACCCATATCACTGCATCTTAGGTTGACAACATGCGCTTAGGGGATGGGGGTTTATCAGTAAAATGGTGGTTTGGTTAAGTCCTATCTATTGTCAATGGTTCTACCATCATGAGTCTATTATGGTCTCTTTGCTTAGTTCTGAGTTACGGATATGGTGAGAATTGAGTATATTTTATTTAGATTACTTCAGCATGAGGAGATGGGGTGCCTATTTGTTTTCATAGTATGAAGCTTTTGGTCACATGTGTGTATAGGTCATGTCGAAATTTTTCTATAGGCTATGGATTGTTAGGGGTTGTCTAGTTTAGTCTTGTCCTTTTTGTTCTTTTCCTTAAGTTTTTTCTATCTCAATTGTGGTTTGTATATTGGTATTTTGCATGAATTCCCTCCTTTGTTTTCATGGTTTTGTGTGTTTTTGCTTAAATAGTCTTAATGGCACCTTCTAATACTCCTACAATTGTGATCCAATAATTCTATTCTAGTCCATAACTATTCTCTCCTACTGGATGTTGATTCATTTATAAGGTTGTGCTTCATCTCTCTGTGGCCCTGAAATTCCCTTCAATGGGGGATGAGAAGTTGTGTTACTCGTTTCTGGAGACTTACAAGAAGATCTTGGGATTGGTTTATGGCCATTGGTTCTATTTATCCCCTACTACTGTCAATGAGGCATTGTTCTGGCCTTTCTTAGCTTTGCCTATGCCTAGTGGTAACCATTTATTATCCACTATAGAGATCCTTGCCTTATTGTAGAAGGAGATCTCTACTCCTTTGGTAGCGAATAAGGTTATCACTAGCTCATGAGAGCATCAATGTGGCATATATCTCATCTCCTTTGTGGAAGCAGTTATGCCAATTTCTTCAAGGCTGCTTGCATCTGTGAAAATCCTTGAGGGGGTTAAGTTCAACTAGAAAATCTTTCTTCTTACTAAAATGGATCAAAATTTTCAACGTGTAAATAAGGGTCAGCTCAACATTGTTTCCTATGGGATTTCTCTACAAAAGATCATTCAATTGGCACCTCCCCAAGGTGGCATTCGTGTGTTCGATCCTATTCTACTTCTACAGTAATCTCCTCCTTTTTATCATTTTCCTCCTATGCAAGCCCATTTTGATCTAGCAAATGTTTCTTCTATCTCAGGATCATTCGAAAGAAGCACCATAGATAGGGTCCTCATTCTGTCCCTGTTCCAACCCCTATGATTATAGATTTTGATACCTGAGGTGTTGGGTAGCTCCCTTTCCATGTTTCTTGCATGTCACTTGTTTGTAGTATAACAAGAAGGCACTCTAGATTCATAGATCCCTTCATCCATCTAGACATTGATTACTAGCATCTTGTTTTCCCAGCTCATGTCAAATATCCAAATAACAATGGAAACTGCTTAGACTTTCTATCTCCTGTCTGTTTGCATAGGATTTTCTCTCTCCTTCTAGGATAAGGTGGATTCCTTAACCTATTAGCTGAGTAAGGCATTACAATATTTGGCTTCAAAAAGGTCTACTCCCAATGACATCCATACACAAATCCAAATAGCTACTATTTTAATGGATTCCCAAAAAGCTACCATTAGAGAGCAAGAGGTTAGAGTTGTAAGCTTAAAGGCAAATAAGGTGTCCATCTCTAATAAGGAAAGGATGATGCTTTGGTAGAGATGCTTACTTTAGCCACTAGGAAGCTTAGTATTTGTGAGGGTGAATTGAAACATGTCCAAGTGACTATGGAATCTCAACAAAAACATAATGATGAATTGCAATCTAAAATAGTTACCCTCTATTTTCTCCCTCTTGCTCCTATAATTTCTTTTATTGTATCTTCTAAGGAGGAGCTAAAAAATGTAAAGGATTAGACTAGGCTGTGTGATGCCTTTGCTGCCAAGGTGAAAAGGTTACAACACCATATGGACTACTGTGTGCAAGAAGCTTTTTCTCATTTCAATGATCTTATTTTCCCTATGCTCTCGTTTTGGCTTAAATATCATTAGTAGGAGGATGGCTTTATATATCTTTTTCAGCAATGTGGATTTAGAGCCTCTACACGGTGGTTGGCAAGATCTTTGGTCCAGTGATTTGCTTAAATTAGTGTTTGACAAAGCCTTGGATAACTTGCTTGATCCTCAAGTCAAATTGCTCTCTTGCATGTATATTTAAGGGGATTTATAGATTCCAAATGTGAGGAGGATTTGAATATTTATGTGGGGGATGTGGTTTTGTAAACTATATTTTACATGCATTTTGTGGAGTTTTATCTTGTGGATGGTTAGGAAAATTTTCATCAGCACACATCGTGATGTAGAGGATTTGATTGGTATCCTCCTTTGGATGATGTTGTCATGGATTCACACTGTCATCAATAGAGTACTTTTTATAAGTTTGATATCTAGCATATGCATGCTAAAGTGCTGCAACACATCGTTGATAATCCCTAGTTTATGAGGAATTCTTCCAAAATTTGAAATTCTATTGTTATATTTATCCTCAATCCTCATGACCTTATTTCATATTCTCTCATTGTTGCTCGCCTTCCTTTTTATATTCATCTTTTTACCAATAATCATGATTCCATTCCTCTTCTATGTTTTACCCCTGCTTCATTATCTCATCTTCTAGTTTTTCTCCTTGCCCTTTTATTATTGATCCTACTACCTCTTCTCCTTCTATAGATCCTTCTATTGTTGTTCCTCCTATTCCTTCCCCCTTTTGTTGAGAATCACTTAAAGCTTTTTTAGTATCATTTCCTCCATTTTTCACATCATTATCCTTATACTTTCCATCTTTCTATGAGATCTATCATATTCACCTCTTCAATGTTCTATTCTTATTTCTATTCCACCTCCTATGGACTATATTGATCTTCCACCTCACAAAGTATTGGATACTCTTGGATTTTATAATCAAATCCTCCGTCGATGAGAACTTTGGACTTTACATGATTTTATTACAGGACACGTATTTAATTGGCTTTTAATTCCTAGGTCCTAGGGAGACTTCTTTAGCATGTTTGAACTTCTATATTCAATTTGCTCATATGCATGCTCAGTCTTAAGATACTTCTCTACATCTTGCTACACATTTTTGTTGAAAACTTGCCTTCATACATCAAGAGTCCAATGTGAACACTTGGAAGACCATTCAAAATTTGTTAATAAATCTTAAAGAGGATGTGATTGCTACCTAGATGGATGTGCTATATTGCTTTGCACAAGTGTTTTTTCCTACCAAATTCATTATCTTGTTGGAAAGGAAGTATTTTTTATAGTTCCTTCATAATATACCTCTTCATTTTGTGGATGAAATCAAAACCCTAGAACGTCTCAACCTTAGCATGAAGTTTAAGAAGAAATATCTTCATCCTAGGAAGCAGTGGTATTGTCTTTGGATGTACCATATTTTTAATGAAAATTATCCTTCTTTTTAGCTCACTATTTTTGGACAGTGATGTCTTTCAGTATATATTTTGTTGTGTATTTATGGGTTTTATGTTTTATGTTTTGTGATATATGTATTATGAGTATATTATCCTTATCATGAGAGGTGACAATGAAGTTGCTGTTGAACAAGATTGAAGTTGAAGCAAATCAAAGTTGGTTGGAGGTTGAAGTTAAAGATTGTCTCGATGACTATGTGCTACAATGCAAAAAACTCTTATATCCTTTACTAATTTGTTTGGTTCTAGTTTAACATACTAAGGATTGATCTATACTTTAAGGTATTTTCCTTTTGTCAATCTTTTTGCTAGATCCAGGTTCTTTTTAAGGTTGATGGGATCGAGGTTGATTCTTGAATTATAATTGATTGATGATGAAGATAAAGTGATGAGCTAGTATTTTGAGCTTCTATTGTCCTTTTTTAAGGTCGCAAGGATGCTATGTAATTAAGTGTGGGGATATGTTGAGTGCTAAAATCACTATATTTTTAACTATTTTTTATTGATTTTTGGATTATTTTTGGTTGATATGAGGGTGTATTGATTGAATTTAGATGAGTTTGGAAGTGTTTTTGGGATAGTTTGATTATGTTTGTGAGATTCATGATGGTTTTTGGTTGAGATTTGATGTTCTGATAGGTTTTTTGATGAGTCTGTTTGGTTATGTTTTGGTTTGTTTTGTCTGTTTGTCTTTGTTTTGATCTGTTTTCTTTCTGTTGGATTGTGAATAATTCTTTTCAGGACTGATTGAGAGTATATTGAATGGTTTTGGATGGTTTGAAGTAGTTTTGGTTGAAGCTGTACGATTTTTATGCTTTTTGTTGATCCGCTATTGAGCTTCTACTACAAAGTCCCCCATGCCTATTCTCTTTCTATTCTATTTGCTTCGTGAATATTTTGTGGGGTGGATATTTAGCTTGGGAATGTTTTGTAATCTTGGAAGATAAATAATGCAAGCTAAAAATAGCTTAAATAAGTGGAATAAGTAGTTGAAGAAGACTTGAGGTGAAGATCGAAGTGACAGTGACAATATTGAGCTCTCAAGGGACATTGTAGTGGCTTTGGTGACTCTTCATATTAGACATAATTATTGGGAGGGGTATCCATGAATAAGAGAGGGTCATTGAGGATGATTTATTGTAATTCCATTCTACTATTAAGGGAGGATATGTGTGACACAAATCAAGTGTGAGAGATAGTCATTTACATGCTAAAAAACATTTTATCTATATGAGAGATTGAGAGAGAGTATGAAGACTATGAAGACATTGAAGATGAATATTATGTGATGAGATTCCATTCAAAGTGGAGCATTATTTTTTGTTTTTGTGGTTCTTAGATGGATTTTAAGAAGAATATGATCACTAAGACATGGGAGATTCTAGTTATGATGTTGCATGAAGATTTGTTATGGTTGGTGTTTTTTTTCTTGTTGTGGGTTACATAAAGGATGAAAACAAGATTGTTGATGAATACAAGATAGATTTGCTTAGTAGTAAGATCCTATTTCCTTGGTGTTACCTCAAGAGCTCCACCCCATAATGTAAGAAATTTGATAAGGCTTCGGGAAACTTAATGAGTTTATGAGCTGATAAATTTGTTGTGATCATGAAGTAGCATGATCAAATAAACCATAATCTCTTGGGCTTGAAAGATCCCATCACAAGCTAGAAAGATTTGTTCACTCTATAAGGGGCCTTTGTTTTGTAAAAAACTATTTAAATTAGTGTGTTATTGTTTTATGAAGTATTTGTTCATGTGCTTAAGGACTATAGTAACCTATCTATAGAAAAGTTATAAAATAACATTATTTTATATTTTTATACAATGAAATAGTATAGTTTGTTTAAGCGGGAGGCCTAAATCCTAAGAATAGATACTACATAGTTGGGTTGATTTGATAAGTTGGGTAACTGTTTTAAACACTAAACAACATTTTATCATGTGACCCCTAATTTGGTAAAATACAATCACCTTAATATCATTCTAAGGGATCATAATGGAGTTGAGTACTTGCTTATTGACTTGAATGAGTATTAAATATTCTACAATATATATCCTCCAAATGATTGAAGACTATTTCACTACAAGGAAGCGACCGCCATTTGCAACGCAAAAAAGCAGCATCACTAAAAGCGTCCCTATATGTATTGTTGGAGGGGTTTTTTGAATGCATCAGGGATCAGAGGTAGAAGGAAGTAGAGATAGGAGATGAAAGAGAAGATAAAGAATACACAAGAGGTAAACATGATAATGACAAAGAACAATGAATCAAATCAATATATATTGACAGAACTTGAAATCCTTTATCTGGCACTACTCAAAAGCACTCTCCAAGCATTAGATCTCCTGGAGCTTCTTCGTAGAACAAAAACGTGGATCATAAAATAATAGCTCCTTCTCTACTGCTTGGAACCCAAATCTGATGGATCCCTTGGCTCCGGAAGGGGGGTGAAATTCTAGGACATGTGTTCACGAATCTCCCAGATCACTTCTTCTTCCTCTTCTAGCTCAAACTGAGGGTTTCAACCTATCAACATCGATCGCGATGCGTGTGATTTTGTCAATCTATTCTTTTTTATGAAATCCTGTAGCTGGCTGAAAAAGAAACTTGCTTTTTGCATGCCATCCTAATCTAGAAGCTTTTTTTACTTTTTCGGACTTTTTAACAATAAATAATATAAAAAAATAGGCTAAAATTATCCAAAAATCTAGTACTTTTAGAGAATCCATGCCACTCACACTAGTACTAATGACTCAGATCACATTGACTCTCTTGATCAATAAGAAAGTCAGATGATGAAGCACTCCAGAGTTTTTCACACCGTGTCCATGTAGTGGCATGACATCCACCCCCTCTGAACTTGCACATCCTCCGATATGTGCCACCAATGCACCACCCGAGTCAAACACCCATAGTATCCACTTGTTTCTTATCATGCATATAAGAAGGCATCCCCCTAGATCATAGATCAAAATACTCGGCATTTTTACAACTCTTGAGACATACTTAGTACCCCCTCTAGGGTCATAAGGCCTTGGGTGCATATCATACATTAGAGACTGTTGAATCTCCATATGCATGCTATCAATATACCCATGAACAAATACATAGCAACATGCCTCCTCTTTCAAAGTCCGTTGCATGGGAAGTTTCTTCAGATAACCTTTTTGCTCTTTATCCAACATAAACTAAGTCTCATTTGCATCCAACAAATTCTCACCATAACCAAAAATAGTGAAACATCTTTGATTTGTCTATCAAGGCCTTTGATAAAGCATCTGAAATAGTTTCCAACTGTGGAGCATCATATCTAATGTCCTCTAATACATGCATATCCTCAAGCTCATGAACTGTCTCATAGGTAATAACTTTATCCTGCAAATCATGTGCATCCAACAAGTCATCAATCTCCCTTTGACTCTCTGCATCAAGTAAAACATGATCTTCGTAAATCTCTTCAAATACATTAAGAAAATCTATAGATGCAATGGCTGAATCTTCTAGTATAGGATCTTCCAAGGCATCTGTGACTGTCTCAATATCAGACTGTAGCTTATATCCCAGTTGTTTGTCCTCTTTCTCACTATCCTCTTTTTGCTCCTGCCCAATCTCTTCCATAACATGCTCGGGAGGTGGCTGATTTGTAGCTTTAGACAAATCCACATTTCTTTTTGTCACTTCCTTACATATCCCTGCATTATCTTCATCTCTCTTCTATTTCTCTTCCACAAATACATCTGTGTTTTGCCCTTTTGCTAAATATGCATCCACTGAATATGCATATATTGGTGATTCCCAGCCAGTTATGTCATAAATTTCTTGCCCTGCATGAGATATTTCGCTATTTGTAACTTTTATCTTTTCAATTGCATGCAAATTATGTGTCCATATTTCATCCTTTAGACCAACCATCACTTGGCCATGAGTTATATCCAACTATAGATCAAAAGTAGAAGCATGTACCACCAGATAAGCATTTTCGACACCTCCCTTTCCAATATTCAAAGCAAGAGGCACTCCCATTTCTTGTGCATGGATCTTGCCATCTTTCCAAAAGATGAACTATCGTGCCAAGGCCTCTTGATAGGTAGCACAATCCTTTCTCTCATACTTCAAAGTATCACATCACATACATCTCTTTCTTGGCTTAGACATGCAATCTTTCTCTTCTTCTATGCTTCTTCACAAGTGCAGTAACAACTTCCTTGGCATATCTCCACTCTATTTTAAGACCTACCTCTGTAGGTTGATCCTCCAGCAAATCATCAAGCTTCTCTTGAAACTCAAGATCAGTTGCATGTCAAAACAATTCAATTTTTCGACTTGCAAGAGCTTGTTGTTCTGCAAGATTCAATTACTCAAATCGACTTTTAAATTCTCCTAACAATTCTGTAGCCATAAGACCCTTATTGGGTTGTAAAACCCACTCCTGAAAAGTATTGTGCGCAATCAAACTGGTATCTTCAATATAGAATTCTTTCCATAGTTTCTTGAAGGCTACCCAATCAGCATCTTGCATGTATAATTCAGTAATCCGTGCTTTCAGTTTATGTACAGTAACAAGTACAAAATACTGGCTCCATGCAGGTTGAGCCAACCCAAAGACTTTCATCTTCTGAGCATAGGTATGTACATATGCAGATACATTCGTACCGTTAAATATCTTCACCTCACACTCAACTGCTTGCAAAGCATTCATCACAACACTTTCTGTTTGAGCAGAAGCTTGCATCATGTGTTGTTGTTATTGTACCTGCATAAGCATATTCATATTTTGCACCAATTGTTGCAAAACATCAATGGAGATTGTGTTTAAAGGTTCTCCCATCTTGTCTTTCATTCTTTTGACAACCTTTCATGTCGGGTTCACCAATGTCGAAGGGGTTTTTGTCGAAAGGTTGAATCCACTGAGGATCAAAGGTAGAAGGAAGTAGAGATAGGAGATGGAAGAGAAGATAAAGAATACACAAGAGGTAAACACAGTAATGACAAAGAACAATGAATCAAATCAATATGTATTGATTGAACCTGAAATCCTTTGTCTAGCACTACTCAGAAGCACTCTCTAGGCATTAGATCTCCTAGAGCTTCTTCGTAGAACAAAAACATGGATCAAAAAAATAACAACTCCTTCTCTACTACTCGGAACCCAAATTTGATGGCTCTGTTGGCTCTGAAAGGGGGGTAAAACCTCATGACACCTGCTCACGATCTCCCAAATCACTTCTTCTACTTCCAGTTCAAACTGCAATTTTTAGCCTGTCAATAGCTATTGTGACGCGCACAAATTCGTCAATCTATCCTTTTTTTATTGAAAATCCCATAACTGGATGAAAAAGTAACTTCCTTTTTGCATGTTATCCTATTCTAGAAGCTTTTTAGCTTTTTCAAAGTTTTTTATAATAAATAATTTAAAAATATGGTAAAATTATCCGAAAATCTAGTATTTTTAGATAATCCATGCCACTCACACTAGTAGTAATGACTCAGATCACATTGATTATCTTGATCAATAAAGTCGGATGATGAAGCACTCTAGAGTTTTTCACACCGTGTACGCGTAGTGGCACGACAGTGTCGTAAATAAAAATAGTGATGCTAATAGCGACGCATATAACGATGCTAATAGCGATGCACATATAGCAACACAAATAGTGATGCTAATAGTGACGCTAGTGTGAGAAAAAAGTTTCAAAAACCCGAGCGTGACATTTGCCGAGAAAACATTTGCGAGAAAGAATGAAAGACAGATGGAGAGAGCTTGAAGCTTTGAGAGGAAGAGAAAGAGGGAAGAGGAAGAGAGAGAGAGGGGGGAGGGGGAGGGGGAGCACATCACCACCGCCACTGCCATTGCCGCTATACACGAAGAAGAAAGAGAAGTGTGCAAGAGACAAGGGAGGGAAGGTGCGAAAAGGAGGTACAAAGGGTTTCATCTTCAGGCCTTTGAGGTAGGTACATTACATCTTCTTGCTTTATTTTTGTATTCTCTTCTTTTCTTCTTTTGTCTTTCTTTGCAAAAAGATGCATTGAAACCTTTTTCTGTATGGTGTGGGGGGGTAAGCCTCGTTTCCCACTCAGACACTTGAACTTGTTAGTAGGGGTATTGAGGGGAAGGATCCCAATTTGATTAAGCTTTGCATGTTCATTTGGTTTGTGGTTATCATATCTACATATATAAACAATGCTAGCTTGGCACTTTCCTTGCCTCTTTGCACTACCAATGTGGGGATGTGTATCTTATTTCAAAAAACAATACCACATTGTCTAATTGCTTTAAAAACTTTGGTAGATAGTTGAAGGGAGTCTAATAGTCTCAATCACTGTGTTCCTGGTTTAGGCCACCCCGGTCTATTTAAAGGCATTCTTTCTTGAATCATACAACATGCATCTTTGCAATTATTTGTATACTTTTTCTTTCCAATTTAGGTTATGAAGTGGCACAACAATTGATTATAGTGTTGAATGAATGTTTTGTATGTGAGCTTGTGTTTTATCTTTAGACAACTGATTCAAGTGGTAAAATGTCATAAATATTGGACATTGCAAAGCCATGATTTGCATAGTGGTTATGTTTATGAAGTTTTTGAGAGTACTAAGAACTTTCTTGGGGATTTTTTTAGACAGAGATTAGTACACATGTGGTAAATCTGGTTTTCCTACTTTGGGAGCTTGCTTTGAATAATATGGTGTAGCTTATTAGTTAAGTGAGATAAGTATTTTCTACTATGTATAGTACACTTTTTTGCATATCATATATCATGAATATATTTTACAAAGCTTCATCATTACTAAAAAGCTAAACTCTTTTATGAACCCTTAAGAGCTAGTTGTGATCAATTCTATGATAAAAACAGTGTTTTGTATTGATTACATAAGGATTTGCTAAATTCTTTTCTTTAAAAAATAAATTTACAGTAAGGGATTTATAAATTATGGTAAGAAGTTACAAAAGGGTTTTTAAAAAAACACAAAAAAGGTTACATAGGGATATATAAAACATGCCATGAACACACCTCATATATAGGATTCATACATAGTGAGCCCCCCAAGCAAACCACATAGGGATTGAATTGGGACATAATGTTGTATGTATGTCATGAGATGGGTCTCTTGCCATGCATTATTTGTATCTTTGATTCTTTGTGCATATGTATTTTGTAGTCACTTATGAGATACGTGGATTGGCATGTGTCATGTATTCGACGTATACATGTCATGATACTTGTCTCATGATGGGTGTGTGTGTGTAGGGATGAAAGGTGCTTTCCAAGAAGACACTCAGTCGTGAAGTTAGCAAGTGAGTGTCTTTTGACAAGTATGTCACAATTGACTTGGCATTGTGTCGTGAACTCCGCATAGATGTGCCATTTTGATTGTGACACCCTCCCTTCCCCCTTGGGTATGGATGGGCACTTGGTCGTTAATTCAGCTAGATAGTGTCCTGATGGGCTATAAATAAATAAATAAGTGATGGTCATTTGGTCGTTTTTTCGGCTACATAAGGCCTTGACATGCTAGTTATTTAGTGTTGCTTGATGGGATGGGCATTTAGGTCGTACACTCGACCATAAAGTATCCTCGCGTGTGTAGATCTTTAAAACTCTAGCAATATTTTTGTGTATTTATGCTTTTATGAGAGAACAACTTGATGCAATCTATTTTTCATCTTCATTGTTCAATGTCTAAATAATATCATGTAATTTTAACTCAATTAAAGTCTACAACACTAGTATAATTGAAGACAAGGATTGTATATCAAATGGTTTTATTCATGTGATGTAGTCTAACTTACGATTGGGAGGCAAGGTCTCGGGTGCCATGCTTATATGCTTTTTTTCCTTTGTCAGAGACTAGGGGAATTGGCCTTGTTGAGATGGCCTTTAACATTGCCAAAGCACTCCGCATTTGCTTAATAGAGGCCATATCATCCAGTAGAGAAGAGCAAATATCATTCATTAATAGAAACGATGTTGTATTTGTCAACTTTTGCAATCGAGCATGTATAGCTATGTGAGCCTTGTTATAGCAACAAGGGATTTCATACTTAGTTACTAATGCTCTCATGGATCCTAAGAAAAACTTGCACCTTTGTCGCACAATGCTTGGAAACGCACCTAAGATGCTTGAAGATCTTAGGGAATTAGCACCATCATTTGTATCAAACGAGAATTTGGCCTTGTGGAACACAAAGTGGAGAGAGGAGGTGGCACATTCATAGTGAGCGAAGGACTTGTCTTTTGCCTCCTCTTTGCCAAAGCGTTTGAAGACTGCAATAGGTGCAAGTCCTAGTCTGAGTTCTATAGGACAGCAAGGTGATCTGTCGGGGCAATCACCAATGTGCACCAACAATTGGCATTCCTTTTCATGCAATCAAGCTAGGCAGAGACATCGGTGAAGTCTCCTTCGGGCAGTATGTGGAAGCCACAATAGATAATATAAGTTATTTTTCTTCAAATTTGGAATTTTGTGCCAAAATGTACAAGGGCTCTAATAATGCCAAGTTACAATAGATTCAAGTGGAGCGTGGGATGCAAAAGGTCAATGCATCAATTATGCAATGAATTGCCTTCACTTTTGAGCCCCCTTGGGTTACAGTCTTCCCATTATTCAATGGTGGTACATTGAATGATGTATTGATGTGGGGTCCTTTCAAGGAATGTAGATATAGAAGAACAATCGAGCGCTTACGCAAGACATTAGTGGGATTCAACCCTAATCCTGACAAGGTGCCCAATGTAGAGGAGAAAGCTAGGATTGTGGGCATTATCAATAATATGTCGAATATTATTCATGCACTAGTGGATGGGATGAAGGCCATGCATAGTGCCGGCATCATCCATTCATACTTACATGCTAAGAACATGGTACTAGACTTTACCAAAGAGAACATCCCTAGGGTTGGCATCATAGACTTGGGTCTAATGCTCATTTCTAGCATGACAAGATGAGGGTTGACGGAAAGAAGAGTTGGAAAGGAGAAGACGACCTTGGATTGCACCTGAGATCTATGACCCACTATGCCAGTCTGCTTATAGCAAGGAGTATGGTGTATGCAATTGAGTGGCTCAACATCTATCTTGTTGAGTTTTGGCGCCTAGGCGAAAACTTCTAGTTGTGCAGAAAGTCAAGGGATGCCCCAGATGAAGTGATCGTGCATTTGATAGAGTTAAATGCAAGTGATCGCATGTTGGTAGATGAAAGGGTTGCAAGTATATCCTTTGCAGACATCGATGACTTTTTGAGGGTACAGTGTGGGCTTGATCGTGCGAACGCACAGAGACCCCTTGTAGAGCTTAGTCCTATCTTAGCTCACCCCTTTTGAGTAACTTGACTCCCACAATCTCTACTAGCATATTATAAAACAATCTATTGGTTTTTGGGGTTTCCATGACTTATAAATCCAAACATGTCTTGAAAAGATTGAAAACTTTGTAAAACTCTATACTCCGTGGAATGGGACTCGTAATTTGTGCCTATAGATTAAGTAAGTTAAGTTCTTTTAATTATTAGGAGTAATTATTCCAAGATTATGTGTCTGTCTTATTCACGATTTGTTTTGTATGATTGATGGTTTTTTCAAGTTTTGAAATTCACTATTTGCATTGTGTCATGTTTTATATCATGATGAAGATTTTATATCTATAAATTGTTTCTAGTTAGCAAATGTGAAACATTAGTGAGTACCCCATTGCATGCACAAGGTTTATGAGTGCGAATAATCATATCTTGATATTTACATCATAGACCACAATGCTTTTCGTAATGCACTTAATAAAGGTAACACTTAGAAAATATCATAGTAACTAAAACCACTGAGAGATTTTTATCAACCTTTGATAGCTACTTTGTGATTAATTTCATGATAAACTTGGATATCAAATTATTAACCATATCACATTTTATCTCCATTGAGGTAGTGTCATTATTTAGTAAGGTTTTTTAAAATGTGCAACGATGTGTGTGTACATGCATGTGTGGGTGTGTGTTATTCCTTGCAAATAAGATGCTTTAATCTAAAAAGCTTGAAACCAATATTTTATGGGTCATAGTTAAGTTGGTAATGGTCTATATGTTTCTTTCAATTTCAAGTTATATTTGCTTTTATATGCAACTAGTACAAAATGTGCAAGGATGTGTATGTGCACACATTTAAGGGTGTTGTTCCTTGTTGCAAACAAGGTGATTTAATCTAAAGACTTGAAACCAATCTCTTATGGGCCTTGGTTAAGTTGGTAATGGTTCATATGTTTCTTTAAATACCAAGTTATTTTGGATTTATGTGCAATTGGTATAAAGTGTGATCATATGTGTGTATGAATGAGTGTGTTGTGTGTGTTGTCTCTTGCAAACAAGTTGCTTTGATCTAAAAGCTTGAAGCCAATCTTTGGTGAGTCGTAGTTAAGTGGTAATTGTTTGTATGTTTTTTTTATTTTCAAGTTATATTTGGATTTATGTGCAACTGGTATTCTTTAAAAGCTGATATAATTTTGTAGTAGCATTGTGAAGAAACAAAATCTTAGGTATTGTTTTGTGTGTTTTTCTGTAGGCATGGGTAGATTAAAGAAACAAAAAATTTGTGAGGTTTCAAAGGGAAATATTGTAGCATTTTTCGGCCATCCAATAAATACCCCTGCAACCACAAATGTTATAAATGATTCACAGACATAAAAAAGTCAACAAGATACATCTATTCTTGGAAATGAAGCAAATAATGAGACTGAAACGCCATATCAAATAGCAAGAGATCAACAAATTTGTGCCACTACTAGTGTTGGAGTAGTTGAAACACAAGTTACACCAACTGTACAAATGTTCCATGTCAACCTATACAAACAAATGAAGAAGAGATGTTAAGTTCCTTGAAAAGCACACAAGCTAGAGAGATGAAAAATAAAAGCATTTGGAGCCTTGCAAAGCGTACATTTCAGCTAGACTGGGTTAGTAAATTTCCATTCATTGAGCCAGATATATCAGCTGATGATTCTACTCCAAAAAAGGCTCGATCTATTAGTTTCTCATGGAAAAAGGGAGTTGATTACACACTTCAACTCAAAATTGACACTATAGAGAAGCATGTAGGCAAGGTATATGAAAAAGCCATTGTTGATGGAAAAGAAGTAAGTCAAGTGAGGACTGTCTACATCTAAAGAATGCACGACTATATGAGAAACATTTGCTTGAGTAAGCACAACGTGAGAAGTTATCAATTAACAACATGTTTAAAAAAATGCAAGATAAAACCTTGCAAATTAAAATCCTACAATTGAAGGTATTTTTTAATCATTTATAACTATTAATATATTCATAATATGTTTTATATTGTGTGTAATATCAAATTGTAATGGTTTTTTAACGTGTAGACTCTTTTTTATATCTTAAGGCGAGGAAGACAAACGGTGGACTATCTCGAGTATAAGGAATTCTTGTCACCATTTCCTATCGATAATTTTCCACATTGCATTGGTCACGCAGTAGTGGATGGGATTTGGCGGAAGCATTAGATAAGGTTGTCCAGCAAGATTTAAGAGAAAAAATCAAATCTTCTCAATTTTTTGCTCTCTTGCTAGATGAGGCTACATCTAGAGATAATACTAGTTGGATTTGCATGACTGTTTACATTGTGGAAAATCATGTTCCTCGTGCATATTTTCTTACAATAAGCAAAATGCAAAAAGATGCCACATCAGAGAACCTATTCTTGTTAGTTGAAGAAACCTTGTTGAGTATGTTGCAATTATCAAGGGTTGAGATTGCAAAAAAACTAATTTGTGTGAGAGTTGATGGAGCAACAGTTATGCAAGGTCATCGCTCAAGAATTTGTGTTCGCCTACAAACTTCTATAGCACCTTTCATGTTAGGAATTCATTGTATGGCACATAGAATGAACTTGGCCTATAAAATAGTTGATGAGTTTGATAGTGTTGCAAAGGTGGAGTAGTTGGTCAGTACATCTAGTAGTTTTTTTTGTAGGAGTTCCAAATGATATTTAAAGTTCTAAGAGATGGCGAAGGTTTTAACAGAGGGTACAAAATTATTGAAGCATGTGAATACAAGGTGGATCAGCCTGAACTTGCCAGCTATGAGATTATTAGAGGAGTACCCATCTTTAGTAGGACTCATGGATAGATTGGCAGCTCAGAAGTCGAAGGAGACTGACAAGGCATTAGAGCTTTTAACAGTTTTGACAAATTTAGAGACATTACTTACATTGATAGGTATTTTAATGTTTTTGGAGTCATTATATTGTTTGTACTTTTTTTTTCTAATTTTGATATCTAATATTTTGTATCTTTGTTTTATAGGAAGTGTTCCTTTGCTTGGGGAGCTTAATGTCCTTGTGAAGCTTGCTGAAAACACTACAACAGAAACGAGACATAGACGCGCAAAGTCAGGCGCGTCTATCAGAGCGTCTATAAGTGCGTGTAAACGTGCATGTAAATAGATGCGAATTTTTCATCTATATATCTGCGCAAATAGACACTAATATAGATGCGCCAGCAGGCGCACAATTATTTAACCACCTAAAATTAGCAATTCACATAATTAAAAAACCAAAGTTAATAATTATTTAACCACCTGAAATTGATTCTTGAGCATGCACATGTGTGCATGATAAAAACCATAGAATTAATAATACACATTGAATCATTGAATTAAAAAAATAGAGTTAATAATTACTTTTTCATTGCTCTCTAATGAATGGCAGTTCCTCCAGTTGACAAGCCTAATATAAGTAATTAGCGGCAAGTGACACAAACCTTACAATTAGTAGCAAGCATTGCAATATGTATCTCGTAATTTCTCTACGTACTTGAAGATGATAAAAGATACTTCCTTTTTATTATGGAAAATTCAATTTAGCTTTTAAATCGACTATTGATTCTTGAGTATGCACATGTGCGCATGATAAAAAGCATAGAATTAGGAATACACATTGAATCAATAAGCAAATTAAGTATGTTACAGTGAATGATCCATCTCATCTTCAATGAGATCAGCCCTTGCTAAACTATCTACTTCTAGGTCTATGTTACCAAGAGGTAACAAAACAAATAAGTCTATCCCAGTATAAGATGTGTTGCTATATTGCTCAATAACTTCATCAATATCATCGAAAATCACATTATTGTCTTCTTCTGCGTTTCCTTGAACATCCTCGCGAGGTTCATCTTATACTATATCACGCATATCATCCATTATGGTGTCATCATGCACATCATCATTAATTGTTGGATTTTCATCTACTATCTCCATGTTGGTAATATTACCATATATTGGTTTTGAACGATTAGATATAGGGATGACATACCACCATCGGTTATTGTTTACCATTGGATGATACACAACCTGTATTTGAAAAACAAAAGCAAAAAACTTAAGTACTTATTATATTGTGTATATGTATCACATGTATACATATAAAGAAATTAGCCTTTGCATATATATCTGCTCACATTGTTGAGGTAGTACTAATGTGTCATTCTTGTTTTGGTGAAATTTTGTAGAGTCAATGATTACAAAACCACTTGGATGACGTCTGATTGTGCAATCCTCACCATTTGTTACCACTTCTTTAAACCACTTCACATCTAGTACATATATAAAGAATCGTCTGAAGTCAAGCTTTAGAATATCTTGGATCAAGACACAATAACCTTCCATGGTACCATTGGCATCCTCGAAGTGAGCAAAGACACCACAATCTTGGGTATTTCTTTTTTCATCTATACGTTGAGTTCGAAGATGTTTACCCTCACACCAAAGTGCATTGAATATTGTGCACTAGTAGTAAAATATAAAAGATCAAACATGTCAATTATTTATATAAAATAAAACTTATAGAAACAAATTAATTGATAGTATGTCTCACCTTTGATAAGCAACCTCGTGCGTATTCTCACTCTTCTTGGGATATATTAATTGTCTCCTCTTTTTCCATTCTCTCCATTTCCTCATGTAACCAATCTATATCAATATGACGTGGGAGCGCATTTAGATGATCTGGAAATGAGACATTACGTCCATATCTAGTGCGAAATTCTTGTCTTTCGATTTTTCTTCTTGCCCTTGCTTCATTATATAGTGTCACCCATTTGCTCATTACATCATTATTGAGCACACAAAAACTATTTAACTTACGAAGTTCTTCTTTTGTTAGCACTTTACTCATTCCTTTTCCTTGAGGTACTATAGAGGTCATCCTCAAGTCTTCATCATCTTTCCATAGTCATGGTTGAGAGGGATCCATTTCAGCAAGATATTCAGAGATATAAACAAGGGATGATTGCACTAATCAACCCTCAGCCATGCTTCACTCAGGCCGTGCTTTTTTCCTCACAAAATCTTTCAAGGTTTTCATGAAGCGCTCAAGAAAAAACATCCACCTTACATGAACTGCCCCACAAAGTGCGATCTCATCAATCAAATGTACGAGTAAATGTAATTGAGTAGTCAAAATGGATCGAGGAAAAATTTCCTCCACCAAACAAACCACCTCAACAAATAATACTCGAGCATCTTGCAATGTGTTTGGATTAATTTCCTTCGAGCTCACGTATCTGTCAAGATGTATTTGAGAATTGTTTATTTTTGTGTAGAAATTCAAAGATATATAATGAAAAAATACAATGTATACACACCTCACAAGCTCTCCCATCTTGTAAATGTGTAACATGTCCCCTACTATCATCCAGGACACATCTTAGCAGTCCATCGGAAAGGATGTCTAGAAAACTTCGCTCGACACTCCCATGGAATGTTACAGGTTTTGCGATCTAGGTCTTTCCGCGTGTGCCACGTAGCAGAAGTATCCTGGCCGTTCCCACTTAGGATCGACCGAAATTAGGGTTTTCCTGATTGGTCATTAGCTAACAGCAACTAGCATCAGACCCGAGTGAACTACTTTACGCCTAAACGCCAGGTCCGAAGTGGATTCACGCTGCACTTGGTTCAAGGAGAATGGGAAACGAGAGGGATGCAAAGCTCAACCTCTCTGCCATAAGGCATAGTCCCAGTCCGTTCCCCTAAAACAACGTAAATCGGGTAAGACGTAACTCTAGGTCATCGTTCTCGTTATTCGTTTTGATGATGATGATCATCCCACTGTTCTTCCTCATTTTTGAGAAAAGTTCCCGGCTAACCGGGACCACCCAACCATAGGACGGACCCATGGCCCATCCTCTGCACTTTCCTCGGTTTGTTTTAGTTATGTAATTATCTAACACATTAATTTGACATATAACAATCAGCTTCTTTAATTAATCCTGTTAAGCACTGGTTCCTTCACGTAATCTTATCACGTGACATAGAAAAACAATATCAAGCAAGTTCTCTTTTAACATTTCATCATCCTATCTTTGAAATACAAGAAGTTCTGCCCATAGGCTTGTCCATAATCCGCCCGAAGGCTATCCAGTAATCCCCAGGGATCACTCTTCGAAGCTTCAGCCCATAAACTAGTATGCGGGCCTCGAGATCCAATCCCGAGTCACGTTAGCCTCTTGTGCAGGACCCGGAAGGCGAGGGATTTATGGCCAGAGCCCCCCTGGCACCCAAGCGTCCTCCTACTCCAAGTACAGCTCAACGGAGAGATCTCTCGCGGCGGGTTCGGTCCACGTTCCCGGCGCGGTGAACAACCCCTTTGGTTAGGGTTAGGCAGGTAGTCAGGGGTAACTGAAACTGCCTCTTCCTTCAGGCCTTTAACCTGAAGTATAGGTACTCATTTAATTTGTAATTCATAATTCAAACAGAGCCCTAAAATCTCTAGCAAGCACAAACACTTCCATTAATCAACCGTGTTGTTTGGCAAACTGCTAAGGAAGTGTTCTTTCCTTTTGAGTGTATCAGCACTCGTTGCCAAGGTGTCTTGTAAATTGGCAAGATCCTTTACATTCCGATGTAGGGCGTACCTTATTATCGCAACTTGGTCAACCCTAAAGTTCCTTAGATATGCTAGTTTCCAGTTTACAACTTTCCTTATTTAGAAGGATATCCAAAAATACGTCCTTTTGCAAGATAACTTGTGTAGGGATTTGCCATCCTTGATGAGGGTTTCTACCCTTTCTCCTTGTGAATCAATCACAAGACTAAATGATTTCGTACTTGCTGCGCAAGTTCTGCGATGGAATAATCCGTTTTAGAGCCTTTAAGCTGACGTATGTCGGGCCTAGGGTTTCTTTTTAAGGCTCTCGGGGACAGTCCTAGTTCTTTATCTTTACGAATTTTTTTAACCTTAGTGTATGAATATTTCTATGTTTAGATTGGTTTGGATATCTTTTGGAAGGTAATATTAATCGTCTTGTCACAGTTTTGCCATCCTTGTGACAATTTACTTTTCAGTCAATACCATTCAATTTAAACTTCCTTTTTCCTTGCAGATGAACTCATGCCAAATAACAAACATTTCCCTTGCTAAGATGTACAACTAGCAATGATAACTTCCTAGTAATTTGAGCAACGAAAGAACCCTATCATGAATTTAATCATTTACAATGATTCGTTGCGAAAAAAGAATAAGACTAATGGTGCAAGATATAATTTCTATACCTTTAGGATTTAGCTAAAATATACTACTATAGTAAATGGATAATCTTGCTCGTAATTTATAATGCTTGATGCAATTTGAAGGAAACTAAGTTCTATACATTATCATTCATAAGCTAAACTCCTTCATTACAAATAATTGAAACAAATATATCCTATCCCTAACCATTTCTCTTTGCATGATCGACTTAAAACCGAGTTAAAGCCAAGAAGAAAAACCTGGTTTTGGGGTGAGATATCCACATGGATACTGGGAGATGACCCTCCGGCAGCTACACCTTGGACTTTCTTAGGTGGCATCGTAGTTCGAATGTGAGATAGCCTTTTCCTCTTTCTTCTGGAATTCCACCGTCTCTTTGGAAAAAAAGTTTATGGGTGAGTGTGGTTTTGCAACCACAAGAACCTTGGAGGACTTAGACTTGGGGTAAAAGGAATAGAAGGCACTTATTCTCCTTCCTTGCCCTTCCTCTATTCCTTCTCTTTTCTAACTCTTTTACTCCTTTTTTTTACTCTTCTTTATCTTTTCCTCATCCTCTACTTCTTTCACACTACTCCCTTTTTTCCTTCACTCCTCCCTACTTCCCTTCCTTATATTTTACTTCACTTCCTTATCCTCTACTTTCCTTCCCTATCTTTTATCTTTTTTCCACTCTTCCTCCTTCACTCCTTCTTTTCACTCCCTCTACTTTCCCTCCCTATCTTTTATCTTTTCCCACTCTTCCTCCTTCACTCCTTCTTTTCACTCCCTCTGCTTTCCCTCCCTATCTTTTATCTCACGGGCTACTTTTTCCTTACGGGACATCATCCGAGGCCATGATGATGATTTGGATTTTGAAGTTCAGGGGGGAAAAAATAATAATGGGGATATGGGGGATTAAGAAAAAGCTTAGGGGTTGTGGAAATAAAAGAGTTATGAGGGGGATGAAAATGGTTAAAAGGGGGTGAAAAGGGGCTTAGGGGAATAAAACACGGGGGAGGGGGGTGTTTGGTTCCCAAAGCCAAGGAAGGGCTTAAGGGGGAAAGGGGGCTTATCTAGCCCTTTACAAGCTTCCCCCTAGGAAGCTTCTAAAGCTTCTGCCACGTGGGAGGGGGAAGCTCAAATGGTGATTTGGCGGCGTGAAGACTGGGACGAGAGCTGGGGGGCGCAGACTGGGATGCCAGAGGCCAACTGGCGTTGTGTCACTCTTCCCTCCTCCTTCCACACAGGCTACCGTTGGCGCAATGACTCAGCTCTTCCCTCTCTCACGCTCTCACTTTTGGCACAACGTTATGGCAGCAACATTCCGTCTTCATCACCATCTCTGGCCCATCCCCTTTTCAGCCTGCGGCCCCTCAATTATATAGGGGAGGGGATAAGATCCTCCCCCCATTGCGTGTCGATGGGCATGTATCATTGCCCTGGCAAGCTCCAGCAAGGAGCTTGCCTACCTTTCTAATCCCCTCTTCCTCCAGCTCGACAGTCGGCTGGAGGAGAGGGGATTTTTTTTTTAATTTTAAATTTTTTGCTTTTATCAAAGAATAATTCCAAATCTCCTAATGGCCAGTTCACGTGAGCCTAAAGTCATCGCCATTTTACATTCTCTCCCCCTTAGAGGAACCGAGATGTCCTCATGTCAAGATAAACTGGGAATATTGATGGTTGAGAGTGCCTTCATCTATCCAAGTGGCATCCTCTTCGGGGTAATCTTTCCACTTGACGAGGCATTCTCTCAGGGTTCTGGACCTTAATTGTCTCTCCCTAACATCTAAGATCCCATCAGGCCTTAGTTCAAGGACTCCTTGACTAGGCATTACAATTTGTTGATCATCAAGTACATGATTAGGGTTGGGTACATATTTTTTCAAGAGGCTGATATGGAATACATTGTGAACCTTTAGGTTCTCAGGGAGTTGCAATCTATAAGCATTGGGTCCTAGGCATTTGAGGATTTTGTACGGCCCACAATACCTTGGACTTAGCTTCTTGCATTCTCCTAGGGATAGAGAACTCTTTTTAGGGCGTACACGAATGAAGACCATGTCTCCTTCTTCCAAGACTCTTTCTTGACGTTTCAAATCTGCGAATGCCTTTTGTCTATGCTTCACCGCTTGTATGTCTTGTCTTATTGACTTTATTTGATCATCCATGTCTTCCAACATCTGTCTTGACGCTTCAACTCTTAGGGTTGGATCAGAAAAGTTTAGGGGACTTTGACAATCATGACCATACAATGCCTAGAAAGGAGTCATCAGAATGCTCTGCTGGTAAGAAGCATTGTAGGCAAATTCAACCAATGGCAAGTATTGAATCCACCTCTTCGGCTCTCGACAACAGTATGCCCTAAGCATATCTTCGATGATTTGATTTACTCGCTCTATTTGGCCATCCGTTTGGGGATGGTAAGCGGTGCTAAAACAGAGTTGAGTCCCAATAGCTTCAAAGATAGCTCTCCAGAAGTGTGATGTGAAGAGAGAATCTCGATCACTAATGATTCTTCTAGGTAACCGATGTATCTTGAATATCTCCTTGATAAACAATCTTGCAATGTTGGAGGCTTTACAGTTTGTCTTTACTGGAATCAGATGTGCAACCTTGGTAAGCATGTCAACCACAACCATAATGGAATTGTATCCTCCTTGGACTTGGGGTAGGCCCACAACAAAATCCATATTGATGAATTCCCATTTCATTTGGGGAATGTCAAGCGGTTGCAGTTTCCTTGGCATCATGACATGTTCGGCTTTGATACGTTGGCAAGACAAACACTCAGTGACATACTTGAGAACGTCACCTTTAAGCCTCTCCCAATGATAGCTCTTCCTAACTGCATTAAGAGTCTTAGCATAGCCAGGATGTCCTACGAAAGGAGAATCATGAGCTTCCCATAATATCTTCTGCTTAAGTGACTAGCTTGCTGGTATACACAGCCTTGTTCTGTAGTAGACAAGTCCATTATCAATGGAAAATTCCTGATACTTAGCTTGCAACTTCTGATTCTGCTCCTTGGTAGATATTTCCTTTATCATTGTTTGGTAGGCCAAATCATGGCATGCTTCCTCTCTAGCTAGTTCAAGTATAGGGTTGTTTGGCATAGATACTTTTGTAGCCAGAGAACTGGCCGTTGATGGATTCTGTAAGATTAGGGAATTTAGGAATGCCTTGCGACTGAGTGCATCGGCAACTACATTCTCCTTCCCTGGTCAGTACTTGATTTCAAAATCATATTCCTCCAATACTTCAATCCACCGATGTTGCCTCATGTTGAGCTTGTTCTGGGTAAAAATCCATTTGAGACTCTTATGATCTGTTACTAGAGTAAACTTGTTACCCAACAGGTAGTGTCTCCAAAGCTTTAGAGCATGGATGACAGCTAGTAATTCCAGATCATGCGTGGCATAATTCTTTTCATGACTCTTCAATTTCCTTGAAGAGCATGCTACTGGATGACCTTCCTGCATATGTACACACCCCAAGGCAAGAATGCTAGCATCAGTTACTACCTTGAACTCCTTATTGAGGTCAGGAAGTTTTAGAATAGGTGCTGATACCAAACTTTGCTTCAATTTGTCGAAGCTATTTTGTTCGGAAGTTGACCATGTAATGGAAGTCTGCTTCTTTAGTAAGTCTGTAAGAGGTGCTGCAATCAAAGCATAGTTTTTGATGAAGACCCTATACCATCCTATCAATCCAAGAAAGCTACGTATCTCTTTGAGGGATACTGGTATTGGCCATTCAAGCACATCTCTGACCTTGGCTGGGTCTAGTGATATTCCTTCTGATGATACTATGAATCCCAGATATTCAATCTGATGCTTGAAGAATGCACACTTCTTCATTTTTGCATGCAGCTTATGAGACCTCATTGTCTCAAGGACAATCTGAAGTTGAGGCTCATGATTATCTTCCTGTTTAGAATAGACTAAAGTGTCATCGAAGAAGACAAGCACGAAATCATCAAGATATGGTCTAAAGATATCTTGCATTAATCTATTGAAGGTGGCAGGTGCATTTGTAAGGCCGAATGACATAACCAGGAACTCAAAATGCCCATATCTTGTATTGAAGACCGTCTTTGGAATATCTTCTTCCTTGATCCTTATCTGATAGTAACCTGACCTGAGATCAATCTTGGAGAAGATCTTTGCACCTTGAAGACGATCAAGAAGCTCATCTATTCTAAGAATAGGATACTTGTTCTTGACTGTTGATTGATTCAACCCTCGGAAATCAATACATAGTCAAAGTGTCCCATCTTTCTTTTTCTAGAATAGTACTGGAGCTCCCCACGGTGAGTTGCTAGGCCGGATATAACCCTGATCTAACAGTTGCTTGAGTTGTTCCTTCAACTTAATTGCTTCCGGTATGGAAATTCTATAAGGTCTCTTTGCAATTGGTGCAGCACCAGGCACTAGCCTAATCTCATGATCTACTTCTCTTTGAGGCGGAAGTTCAATCAATTCCTCAGGGAATACGTCAGCGTATTCCTTTAGCCAAGAAGGTCCTTCATGAGATTCTTGCTTTTGATCTAACTTGTTGAGTTTGATCAGGTAAACGGGTAATCCTTTTCTGACTCCTTTTATGATACGAGATACTTTGGCTGATTGGATTCTTGGCACTCCAAATTCCCTTTCAAAGTTTCGAAAGGAAACTTGACCCTTTCCACAATGGATGTGGGCGTCGTTGGGCTTAAGCCAATCCATCCCGAGTAGACACTCATGGATACCTAGATTCATGACTTTGAATTTGACTGAAGTCTTCTTTCCTCCCAGAAAGAATTCCACCTTAGCAGTTTGCCTGGTACAAGTTACCTCACGACCGTTTGCCAACTCCACAAGCAGGGTAGGTGCTTCTACTGTGGTTATTCCTAAACTTTTTGCACATGCTGGTGAGATAAAGGAATGTGTACTACCACAATCAATCAAGGTTTTGAAACCTTTACCTTGATAGTCCGACGGTGTCTGAATTACCGAAAACTGGCGATTCGGCCATTTCTTGTGTAAAGTGGCATGGACTGTCGCTTTTTCGAATTCAGCTTCCATAGTCGGATCTTCCTCTTCTTCTTCTTCGCATCTTTGCCTATTGGAAATGCAAGCGGTTCTTCCTCTTCCATGGGTAACGGCTCCTTGATCGCGGCCTGCACCTTGGAAAGGCATTTGACGATGTCCTCCGCTGAGCTTGGGACATTGCCTCTTGAAGTGACCGGGTTCGTTGCAGTGGAAACAACGGAGGTTTCGGCCATTACTTTGAGTAGGAACAAAGTTTTTGACGTTATTTGTCCTTGATTTCTTCCTTTGTCCCTGATTGTGACCTTGAACTCTCTTCATTTGAGGTCTGAATGCTCCTCTGTTTGGGTCACTATAGGACCAAGTTTTGTTATCCCTTTTTCTAGCTTGCACCTCTTGAATTATAGGCGCCGCTCGAATGAGTGCATCCTGAAGATCTGATGGACGCATAGATTCGAGACGGGTATTTACGGGTGGATTTAAGCCCGCACAAAATTTGGACACCTGCTGCATCATGTCCATCTGTGGCGCATAGTTTAAAAGTGAGACGAATTTAGAGTAGTATGCATCAAGAGTGAGTCTTGGCTGTTTTAGCTCGTAGAACTCATTCATTTTTGCATACGATATGTAGGTGGTAAATATCTTCCCTGCACGGCTTTCTTCAACTTCTCCCAGGTAACGGACCCCTTTGAAATCCCTTGATCCCTGCACCATTGCTTCCACCAAAGTTTGGCTTCGCCTGTGAGCTTTAACTTGGCAGTACCAGCTGCTTCAAAGTAATCCTCCATGGATTCAATCCAAATTTCAGCATCAGCCTGGACGAATCTGCCTCTCCCGTCAAACTCGGGTGGCTTTATCTGCTTGAGGAGGAACTTCTTCTCCTGGGTCACAGCATTACTTGATGTAGGAGGCGAATTTGGAACCTGTACCTGGGGTTGTGCCTGGATAAAAGTTTTCTTAACGTTATTATATGATAATCAACGTTAGCTTATCTTTCATTTTTAGTTCAGCTATCTCATAAACAATTTAGCTACTTAACTTTTTAACAACTCTTATGCGGAGTCAGATATTGACAAAAAGAAGTCTTTATTTGTATTTACATGGGCATAGCCTTTTTTAATACAACGTTTCGTGTGCTGATAAGCCAATCATTACATTTAGTTTGGGGAGAACAACGTTGTATTGCATTTGTCTACACGAACTGTGTAATAGTAGGGTTTTGGGTCATAGATCTTTAGGAATCGATAATTCATTGGAAGTTCAGGATACCCTTTCCGTTGGAATCCATACTTCTCATGGTGGCCCAACACTTTAATCCTGTCGGCTGGGATTACACAGGGTTACTTCCTCATATACATATGAGTTCATTTCAACCCTCCGACCTCGAATATGTAAAGTCGAATTTACGTGAGCTTCCACAAAAATGAAAAGCTTCATGACTTTCAAGTCTTCCAACCACTTAATCCTCTTTCGGTTGGTCTGTAGATAAGCAAACCGGTGGGCGGCTATATAGTAGATTCTTGAAGTCCCCGTCCATCTTCGTTCTATGTATAAAGGTGATGGATTATAAATCTGCTCCAGGATGTTCATCATCCCAATTCTTTGTCTATAAAGGGGAGAATGCATTGCAGTCATAAACATGACCCAAAATACCAAAAACTTGTTCCACGCTTCATAATTCTGCAAGACAACATTGAAGGTGAGAAAATGTTTGGACAACAACAATTTCTTTACTTCATTTTATTAAGATCTCATAAAAACAATTCCGTTGTTGGTCGGCTCTGATACCAACTGTAACGTGTCCAAACATTTTCTCACTACTTTACGCAGAAACGCAGAAACGCCAGCTCCGAAGTGGATTCACGCTGTACTTGGTTCAAGGAGAATGGGAAACGAGAGGGATGCAAAGCTCAACCTCTTTGCCATAAGGCATAGTCCCATTCCATTCCCCTAAAACAACGTAAATCGGGTAAGACGTAACTCTAGGTCATCGTTCTCGTTATTCGTTTTGATGATGATGATCATCCCGCTGTTCTTCCTCATTTTTGAGAAAAGTTCCCGGCTAACCGGGGCCACCCAACCGTAGAACAGACCCATGGTCCATCCTCCGCACTTTCCTCGGTTTGTTTTAGTTATGTAATTATCTAACACATTAATTTGACATATAACAATCAGCTTCTTTAATTAATCCTGTTAAGCACTGGTTCCTTCACGTAATCTTATCACGTGACATAGAAAAACAATATCAAGCAAGTTCTCTTTTATCATTTCATCATTTTATCTTTGAAATACAAGAAGTTCCGCCCGTAGGCTTGTCCATAATCCGCCCGAAAGCTATCCAGTAATCCCCAGGGATCACTCTTCCAAGCTTCCGCCCGTAAACTAGTATGCGGGCCTCGAGATCCAATCCCGAGTCACGTTAGCCTCTTGTGCAAGACCCGAAAGGCGAGGGATTTACGGCCAGAGCCCCTCCTCGCACCCAAGCGTCCTCCTACTCCAAGTAGAGCTCAACGGAGAGACCTCTCGCAGTGGGTTGGGTCCACATTCCCGGCGCGGTGAACAACCCCCTTGGTTAGGGTTAGGCAGGTAGTCGAGGGTAACTGAAACTGCCTCTTCCTTCAGGCCTTTAACCTGAAGTATAGGTACTCATTTAATTTGTAATTCATAATTCAAACAGAGCCCTAAAATCTCTAGCAAGCACAAACATTTCCATTAATCAACCGTGTTGTTTGGCAAACTGCTAAGGAAGTGTTCTTTCCTTTTGAGTGTATCAGCACTCGTTGCCAAGGTGTCTTGTAAATTGGCAAGATCCTTTACATTCCGTTGTAGGGCGTACCTTATTATCGCAACTTGGTCAACCCTAAAGTTCCTTAGATATGCTAGTTTCCAGTTTACAACTTTCCTTATTTAGAAGGATATCCAAAAATACGTCCTTTTGCAAGATAACTTGCATAGGGATTTGCCATCCTTGATGAGGGTTTCTACCCTTTCTCCTTGTGAATCAATCACAAGACTAAATGATTTCGTACTTGCTGCGCAAGTCCTGCGATGGAATAATCCGTTTTAGAGCCTTTAAGCTGACGTATGTCGGGCCTAGGGTTTCTTTTTAAGGCTCTCGGGGACAGCCCTAGTTCTTTATCTTTACGAATTTTTTAACCTTAGTGTATGAATATTTCTATGTTTAGATTGGTTTGGATATCTTTTGGAAGGTAATATTAATCGTCTTGTCACAGTTTTGCCATCCTTGTGACAATTTACTTTTCAGTCAATACCATTCAATTTAAATTTCCTTCTTCCTTGCGGATGAACTCATGCCAAATAACAAACATTTCCCTTGCTAAGATGTACAACTAGCAATGATAACTTCCTAGTAATTTGAGCAACGAAAGAACCCTATCATGAATTTAATCATTTACAATGATTCGTTGCGAAAAAGGAATAAGACTAATGGTGCAAGATATAATTTCTATACCTTTAGGATTTAACTAAAATATACTACTATAGTAAATGGATAATCTTGCTCGTAATTTATAATGCTTGATGCAATTTGAAGGAAACTAAGTTCTATACATTATCATTCATAAGCTAAACTCCTTCATTACAAATAATTCGAACAAATATATCCTATCCCTAACAATTTCTCTTTGCATGATCGACTTAAAACCAAATTAAAGCCAAGAAGAAAAACCTGGTTTTGGGGTGAGATATCCACATGGATACCGGGAGATGACCCTCCCGCAGCTACACCTTGGACTTTCTTAGGTGGCATCGTAGTTCAAATGTGAGATAGCCTTTTCGTCTTTCTTCTGGAATTCCACCGTCTCTTTGGAAAAAAAGTTTATGGGTGAGTGTGGTTTTGCAACCACAAGAACCCTTGGAGGACTTAGACTTGGGGTAAAGGAAATAGAAGGCACTTATTCTCCTTCCTTGCCCTTCCTCTATTCCTTCTCTTTTCTAACTCTTTTACTCCTTTTTTTTACTCTTCTTTATCTTTTCCTCACCCTCTACTTCTTTCACACTACTCCCTTTTTTCCTTCACTCCTCCCTACTTCCCTTCCTTATATTTTACTTGCCGGCGTGTCTGCAAGGATCCTCCATTTTCTATCACTTGAATTATGACTAGCATGCCATGACATGAGCTTTCCAATAGACTTACACTTGAACATAAGTTTTATACGTGGAAGAATCGGAAAATGTCACAAAACCTTACGAGGCACATCCATTGACTTCATCTCCACTTCGTATCTTGACTCGCCACAAACAGGACACTCTCATGTGAACTCATGAATCCCACGAAATAAGACACAATCATTGACACATGCATGGATCTTGACATAATCGAGGCCTCCCAAAGATGTCACGTAATGTCTTTCTTGCTCTCTCTTAGTTGGCAATTTGTTTCCTTTTGGAAGCATTTGTGATAATAACCTTCATATATTTTTAAAAGTGAGCTAAAAAACCACCAACATATATTTCTGTTTGATTTCAAAATAGAACAATTAATATTATGATCCATAAGCCAAACTGAATTGATACCTACTTCAATAACGCATCCAAACTGACATCACTCCATCCATAAATTGTTTGCAAGTTAAGTATCTCGAGGGACGTACGAAGAACGGAGTATGTACAACCTTCATATAACGGAGCAGATGATGCTACATATAGTGGATCATCTGGCTTTGTAGAGTGACCTTCTCCTTGAACCGGTTGCGAAAATAGATGGTGTACCATGTTGTCCAAAATCTCATCCTCTACGACTTGATGGGGCATTTCATGAGGCCTACTATCATGCTTGTCAGTCTCTACTCTTCTTGAAGACTCTGCCTCCTTGCATCGACGTTTTGTAGCCTCTCGATGCGCGGGAGGGAGCATCTGAGGATGTGGCACCACATCTTGCTCAATCACAAAAGGGAGTTTCATGTACGTTGATATATAATTTTCGTAACATAGACATGCAATCTTAGTGGTAAAAAAAAACACTAAATACCGATGATTTTTCTCGGTCCCATTCTCCATACAAGCTGAGGTGTGACATTGCAATTTGACGTGCTTGAAAAATACACCCTCGACAACGATCACACATGCATTTAATTTTTCGTCGTAGTCACGCATCTCAATTATGAAGATGCAATGTTTCATCCTCACTTGAGGATGTGCTCATTGACTCACCAGCTTGCACCGCACTAGGTGATGACGACGTCGACATGCTCAAACCTAATTCATGATAACATCAAAATATTTGTCATTCATATGTTTACATAAGATCTCAATTTTAAATACACAAAAATCATCATAAATACATTAAAACTTATGATAAGAATTCACTATCAAAACTTATCTTAAAAACAAAAAATTATGATAAAGCCCAAATGCGCGTCTATATCCGCGTTTAATCACGCGTCTATATTGGCGTCTATTTTCGTATCTATATTCGCGTCTATCTGAACAATAGACGCACATATACACGCGAAAATAGACGCACACGTCAAAATTCAAACCATACTTAAATCATTTCTTTTCAAACTACGCCTTTCCTTTCCTGCGTTTTTTGCGGTTCTAAAGCTTGAGTTTAGCCGACATGCAGTCTCTTCATGCCTCACATAGTCTCTTCATGCCTCACCTCCTCATGACTCACCTCTTCTTTCATTTCAAACACACAAGAGGGGAAAAAGGAAAGCCAAGGAGAGGAAGAAAGAGAGAACAAGAGAGAGGAGAACAAGAAGAAGCAACAAGCAAGCAAGCAAGCATCAAGGGAGAGTAACTTACCAAGGAGAGGAAGAAGAAGAAGGAAGAAGCGCCACCACCTGCCACACAAAACACCCAAGGTGAGTCTCTCTCTCTCTCTCTCTATGTGTGTTTCTCTCTTCCTCTCTCTGCTCTGTCTGTGTATTTAGAATTTGTGATTCCATTATGTATTGCATTTTGTAAATCATCAATGGTGGTCGTCGGCCTACAATCGGCCGACCGAGCGCGTCTGATAGCGCGTCTACATCTCAGTGTAGACGCAGACATAGACGCGAAAAATGTTTCCTCTCAGAGCGTCCAAGGGCGCATCTTACAGTGCATGTGCTGGCGCGTGTGCTCTGCAGTGTACACACGATGATACACACGCTACACAGAAGGTTGACCTACAGTCTACACGTGATTATACACACGCATTGACCTGGGATGCGCGTCTGACAGTACGTCTATGCTGCATCTTAAATGCGCACATAGATGCGCTGGACAGAAGGTTCACTCTGGAGCGCGTCTAACCTGCAATGCAGATGCGGGGATACACATGCCAGGTCTCCCAATTCTGATAGTAAACAATATATTTTTGCAATGATCAATGTGACCAATCCCATGTTTGTGTTAATCAGATTTCTTGTTTAAGAGAAGCATTAGCACTTAAGTATTATGCTCAATGTCTAAAGAAAGCTCTTTGAAAATGTAGGTAATATATGATTTCTTGTATGGAAATAAATTTGTCTTTTTCCTGTGTGTTTTTTGCAGATATCGTATCCTGGTTCATCTAGCAATGACCCAGATGTGGATCGCATGAATGATACATTGGCCTCCTTTGGTAGGGGGGTCAATGCATTTTTTGGAGGTTTTCCTAGTAGGGAAGACTTCATGGGAGAGATGACCAAACACCTTGGCCGCTCTCCCATAGCGGACGAGGTGTTCAGTGTCATGTCTGGGACGCCTCTGGCGTCTTTGCCTGGCACTACTTCCTAGACTCCACATGCAGGTACTCCACATACAGGTACTCCATATGCAAGTACTCCATATGCAGGTACTCCATATGCAAGTACTCCATATGCAGGTACTCCATATGTAGGTATTCAACGTGCTCCACGTGCATCGGCTGAAGCACAAGCATCTGCAGAAGCACGTGCATCTGCAGAAGCTCGTGCGTCCAGCGAGGCAGAGGGTAGTCGATAGAGAGGGAGGAGGGAGAGTCGAGGGGGAGGACGAGGCTTGTGTGGGGGTTGCCTAGGAGGTGGCGAGCGATCACCCTCACCAGTAGATCGCGTAGAGGAGGTTCTATGCCAGTACTATAGAGTTACAGATGTTGGTGGCATCTTTCATGATGATGAGGAAAGGGATGTAATGGCGTACATGAGGAGCGTTGTGCATGCGACGTATAAAGATTGTTTCATTGCCTTCAAAAATCAGAAAAGCGGCTTGCGGCAGGAGGTGTTGAGGGCAGTCCATAGGACGTACCCAAATCCTGAGGGTCAGCGATTCTTGGATGATTGGGGACGTACAAAAGTGAGGAATATGCTTCACAACAGAAGATCCCACCTCATGACACGGGCCAGGGACTCACTGCGAAGGCTGGAGGAGGGGAGTGGAGCCTATAGCCAACCACCTATGTGCCACCGCATAGAGTGGAAGAAAGCCAAGAAGAAAGCAACTGAGAAAGTGAAGAGTTGCTAGCACGCAGAGGCACGACGGATCCAAATGGAAACAATGGGATCGTCGCATTACAGATCGAGCGGCAGAGAGTCGTGGAGGCAGAGTTTGTAAATATATTTTGATTTCTAGTTTTTTTTAATTTATATTTCTTCAATTCTTTATATATTTTAGTCTAATATATTGTGACTCATAATTGTTTGTATATCTCTAAATGTTTTGCAGACTACCATCGTTGGTAGGACACCTACTCCTAGAGAGGTAGGTTACCATCGAGGCCATAACTGCGCAGCAACATAGCTTCACTTTTATGAGGAGGGTCTCATCACTGAGGACCAATACAAGAGGGCCATGAGGATTCGATAACCAGAGGAGGTATGTTTTTCTTACTTTCCTATTAAAAGTATAGCTAATTATAACGTTTTCTCCACCTTGTCTATGTAAGCAACCCTGATCTTTTGTGTGTGTAGGCGAACCCGGATGTGGAGCATAGCGAGGAGGGGGATAGCGACGCTAGTAGCCATGGTGGTACTAGCGAAGATGTTTCCTCTTCAGATTCGTAGAGGAGCACCATATCTCCTCATGAGACCTTCTTTTCTTGTATATGTATGATATCTCTTTGAGCCTACTGCTTGTGGCCATGCTTTAGGTCGCAAGCACTTAAACTTCCCTTGTAAATGCTTTTGATATATAATGAATACATGGACTTTTATTTTCAATTCTCGTGCCCGTAAGATACATTGTCTTTTTCCAAAATACACAATCTGATGTATGGGAGGGGGAAAAAAAAAACCAGAGAGCATTTGCAACCACATGCTCTCTGGTTTTTTTTCCAGTTCTATTTTGCGCGTCTATCAACGCGTCTAAATTGCAGATAATTCGCGTTTATACGCGCGTCTATAATACAGACTACACCCGCTTCATAATTTAAATTTAAAAAATAAATTAGATATCTTTTTTTAAAAATGACATTTTTTGTTTTCCGTTCGCGTCTATCAGTGCTTGTAAAAGCGTGTCTACCAGCGTGTCTATATGCGCGTGTATATGTGCGTCTATTGCGCGTCTATTTGTGTGTGTAAATTCGTTGATACATGCGATTATAGACGCAAAATGGTAGACACACAAATAGACGGGTGGATAGACGCGCTCGTAAGAATTTCTCTATATTCAAAAATCGCGTCTAAATGTGCGTTTATGAGGCCTTTTGTTGTAGTGAAAGAGAACAATTTATATGATTGAATAAAGCAATATTCGGAAGATGGTATGCCTGGCATTAGATTCTTTTTATATAGATATGAATCATCCTTTACACGAGGAGAGATTCAAAAAATGGCATGAGATCATGAACTTTCAATCAGAACCTAGTAAGAGCTTTTTAAGGATAAACAGAAATGGTACAGTATGCATCAAAGTGCATTCAAGGTTGGTACATCTTTATGTCTCTGGGAAGTGAGTTTGAGGATGACTTGTTAAAAGATAGCCTGGAAAGATGGAAACTCTTAATAATGTAGTGGAGAGTGTTAAAATCACATTAGCACAAGTTCGAGGATGACTTGTTAGAAGACAGCCTGGAAAGATGGAAACTCTTAATAATGTAGTGGAGAGTGTTAAAATCACATTAGCACAAGTTGCACGGTCTCTGTAATAGGAAATAAGAGAACGGTTTCCAAGAGATGAACTGTTGGAGGCAATGTCAATAGTTTATCCACAGTTTTGGAATCGTAAGCAAGACATGTGTGCTCTTCAAGCAGATTTCAAGAAAAGAGTTCATGTTCTTAAAGATCACTTTGGGAAAATGTTACAATTGCAAGGGTTTGATGCAACCTTCTCAGGAATAGATGGAGATGCACTTTTGCAACAATCACAATGCTTTGGAGATACGATGTGGCATCAATTTACAGAACTTGTAGAGCCTACAAAATCGGCTACAATTACTCAATTATGGAACAGGTTTAGCATGAGTCAAGTTCTCCAAGATCATATGCCTGAATATTTTCGACTTGTTGACTTGGCTCAAACAATGATTTTAGGATCCGTGGAGGATGAAAGATTGTTTAGTGTTATGGATTTTTAAAAAAACAAAGTGCGTAATAAGTTAAGTACAAACTTGGATACTTGCATGAGATTGTATGTTTCCCATCAGTACTCAGTAGAGAACTTTTCATATGACCAAGCTTTGGCATATTGGATATCAGTCAATACTCGACAAAATCAATTGGATATCAACACAGGGTTGACATCAGTACCATCATCATCATCAATAAAACTACATGAAAATGATGAAGTTCCTAGTACTAATGGATGGCAAGCCTAAAATAATCAAGTTGCTCTTTGTATAATCAACCTAAATGGTGAAGCTTTTGTATAGACAATCCAAGTGAATGTTGCACTGTGGCTCATCAATACATTATTTATAGGTATTTTCTTAGAGGAAAGTTGAGCTTTAATCAATGTTTATTTACTTGATTTACCTTGATTTAGTTGTACTATTTTCTTTGTAATAACATGGTCATTGGTTGAATTATCTTTCATTCAATGTTTTTTCTACATTATTATTAAGAAAAATTTACCATCTTGAGTTCAAAAATAACATTTTGAAAATTTTATTACTTTATTATTTTCATAAGAAATATTCGCCAACAGATTATAGGATATATTTGGATTAGAGAACAAATTGCCACACTTTAGAAAGTCTTAAATACAAGTTTCACCACATATTCTATAACATGAAAGTATACATTGGCTCTTAAAATCATCTATGGAAGGATATACTAAATAGCTATTTGCAATTTTGCATACAGGAAATGTTATACCCACAAGTGATAGAGAAAGAAGCCTATGGCCATTGCTTTATGGTTGAGTTAGAGCACTCTTTGAATCTATTCAGTACTATGTTCCCAAGACCATGAGAAGCATTTGGAAACACCTATATTTTAAAGCTCCCCTACTTTTAGAGTTGATGATCTGTAATATAACTCTTCTCCAATGGCCTCTTTTCACTCAAGCAAAACTTTCCCAATGTTCACGCTTTGATTTCTTTGAGTGATGAGTGCAGCAACTCAAAACTTAATACCTCAGAAATAGAGGTATCTACATCTCTCACACTAGCTTATGCATTAGTCATATAGATATACCAGAATAGACCCTGACGGAAGTCTCAAAACCTCACACTAGCTTATGCATTACTTCTATAGACATACAATAATAGACCATCATAAAAGCCTCAAAATGTCAACGACCCGTGCCTTCTCATTAGACTAAAGTAGAAATCTTAGAAAATTAGTTTATCCATGTATGCATGTACAAACGTAGGTCTCCTTAGATGCATATGGACATCTCAGTAACTCAAATTTCATGCATATACAGTTAAAAGTCTTATGTCTAAAGAACTTCATTGTATCACATGCATGTCATATACATGCTAAAAATTATCTACAATTTTGGAATGGAACAAATACTTGCAAAAGATCATATAGCTTTAATACAACCTCTTGAATTAGGGATTGACATACATTTGAGCTTTGGAAATTATCGAAGTTCAAAATAACAAAGATTTATCTTGCCTAGATGAACACACTTATCTCCAATAAAGTACCTGTAATCACATATATGCATTCAGTGACTTATTTTTCTTTGCACTGGAGATTGATAGTACTAAGTTTTGTAGATGAGTGGCATGGCCACAATCCATTCTCATCAATCATTTAGCTTCCATGACATGTTTTATTTGTATTCATAGCCTATTCAGCATTAGCTCAACTTGCTTCCCCATTTTCTAAGGCTTTATCCCCTTTAGCTTCCATGACATGCTTTATCCCTGTAGGCAGCCTTTTCAACATTAAATCGACTTGCTTTCCCATTTTCAAAGTTGCCTGCTCACTTACTTTCCCATCTTCGAAGGCATTATCCCCTTTAGCTTCGATGACATTTTTTATCCCTATCCACAGCCTGTTCAGCATTACCTCCATAGCTCAACATGCTTCCCCGTTTTCGAAGACATCCCCTTAATGCATGCTTGCTGTTGAATATGGCTACAAGATATAGGTGGCCCCTTAATTCCTTCGTACGCACCATCATTAAACTTGTAGTCATTCATATCTCGATACCTTCCTTCCATGGCATTGAGAAAGCCATCTATCTTCATAGTTTCCCTTCTCAACTTGCTTCCTCATTTTTGAAGCGGCCTATTAATCGCCTACTTTCCAATTTTCTAAGGCTTTACCCCCTTCAACATAAAACCCAAGAAAAAAAGATACAAACACAACCCTAGAAGAACAAGAGTAGGGTGTTGAGAGTGCAAGGATAGATTAAGGCTTGTTAGATTTAGTTATTATTCATCAAAACCTTACTCACAAAGCATGCTAAGCCAATGATGTAAGAAATAATTAAGGCTTGTTAGATTTAGTTATTATTCACCAAAACCTTACTCACAAAGCATGCTAAGCCAATGATGTAAGAAATATTTATTAATTTCATGAGAAATTTTCCATAAAACATGAATATATCAAGTCACCAAGAGGTGAAGAGAAGTAAGGGATACAAATTCTATTCTAGGGAGATGGAAAGGTTTACTTTGGGGTGACTCTTATGTGACCTCCATCATTATTTAACTACTTTCCTTTTGTCCTTTTAATACTCTTGTTTATGATTTGAAATGTCTTGTTATTAACTAAGTGCATGAGCTTGTGATGTCAAAGCTTTTTTGTTAACCCCAACACAAAGAAAGCAAAAGGAAATAAAAAAAGACGCAGGGCAAAGGCGGAAAAAAGGTAGCCCGACTGAAGAAAGAAGAGGAGAAAAGGCCAAAAGTGCAAGGGCAACCTTAAAAGTTCAAGGCAAATGCAAAAGGGGAAAGGTACATTTTAAAATAAAAAGGCGCACCCTGAAATCTTGTAAAAGAGCGCCGGGCTCTCACCCGTGCAATTTGTAAATGTAGACGGGCGGTGGAAAGGAAGCTAGGAAGATAGAAGGACAATGACAATGGGAAAAAGGGCCTAGGCTATGGCAGGCCATGTAAAAAAGGGGAAAAGGGATGACCGCCCAAAAGGGATTTAGGATTTTGTATATAAAGTTGAAAAGTGAATGAGAAGCTCATTCTTGTGTGTGGCAAAAAGTGGCTCTCCTCTTTTTCTTATTCTTCTTCTTCTTGCTTGCTTGAGCCTGTGCTTGAGTGAGGGAGTGTGGGAGTGTGAGGGAGTGAGTGTGTGAGGGTGAGAGACCGTGGGGTGGAGAAGCTCTCCAGCGTCTCCTCTCTTCTTCTCTTCTCTTCTCTTCTCTTCTATTCGTTTCTCTTCTCTTGCTCACGGTGATGGAGCTTGGAGCGTGGAGCTTGAGGATGGAGCTTGCTTGAAGCCTACACTTGGATCGTGGAGCTACCGGACTGTGCGGGAGAGGAGGTAGCTCGAATGGCATGGAGGTAAGCTCACTACACCCGTAGATATGGATGGTGCGTCGGCTATGTGAGAGGTAGCCATTAGTACTCGCCTTGGAATGCTTAAAATAATAAGCGGTTCGCGGGTCTTGGTGGTTGAGTGAAAGCTCCCACATTTTGGTTCCGTTGCCGGGACCTACAGATTCAAGCCTTGAGCACTTGCGCGCTTCGAATCGAGCATCCAAGTAAAGGATTTCCCCGAACCGGTGCTTGAGATAGGTTGGAAGTGAGGGGGTTGAAGATGGTATTCGATCTCCTTGGCAATTAGGTTTTTTTTTTTTTTGAGATTTATGTTGTGAGATGGAGTAGTGTAGGTATTTACTTTGTGATTTGGGTGCATTAGGGTAGGGAAAAACAAAGAAAAAGAAGAAAAACAAGCATCAGGGTTTCTGCTGTCATTACAGGGCATGAGGGTTTGATTCATTTTCCGATTTTCATTTTGGAGTTTACTGGCTATTCCAGGTAAAAAACTCTTTCCCTCCATCCATAGCTTGGATCTGGAGGTGCATATGACAGGCAATGACCTGAATGGTGTGATTCGGGTGATTTATCATTGTGCCGGCAAAAAATGCGCCGCGCTTGGTGTGTTCGAGTGACGGCGATTCTGGGCCGAGTCCCAAAATCGACCCTCGGCCCACTACCACTCAGACCACTTGCCTCGGCCCACCTGGCTCGGCCCTTAGATCGCTCAGCCATTCGGCCCTTGGTCCACTACCACTCGGCCCACTCGCCCCTCGGCCCACTCGACTCGGCCCTCGGCCACTCGGCCCTCAGACAACTAGACTCGGACTGGACAAATTTGACATTCGGACCAGTCACATTCGGCCCTTCCTACTAGGCCCTCGGACGGGGGCCGAATCGGGCATTCGGCCCCTGTAATTCAAACTTGTCAGGCTGAATTTAGATTTTGTTCAAATTTTAGCCTAAAGGCAGTGAAACTGATCGAGAGACCATATAGAGCAGAAACCATATCGTAGATCAATCACTGGGCTAAATTTAGAGTAGGTAGTTCAAAATTTGGCTATAAACGGTCCTCCAAATTGCGTATGGTGTTTACCGTAACGGCCCTGCGGGCTGGGGGGGACTGCCCCCTCCCCCCCAGGCCCCCATAAAGGGGGCTCTGCCCCCTCCGCACCTTCCCCAAGTAGGTTGGAGAGAAAACGCGCGATGTGATAGGTCCTCCAAATTGGACCCTAGTGTAGTAATGGCTCTACACGAGCATGGATTCTCACTTGCAAAAGAGCAACCAAAAGCCCATACCCGAATAGAGAGAAACAGAGACCCTAGAACATCAATGGGCCAATCTAGCCATCAAGGGAAAAAATGCCACACCACGAGAACACAATGACATTGTGTTCAAACCATATCTAGTCAGAGCAAAATGCAACATCAACAAGCTACAAATGCCAAGATGACTAGACATGACAGTCTTGACGAGAGATGTACCTTGAGCAACACTGCATAGACAACCCAAGACATTGGTGGAGAATCCACGTCTGGTCATGCAAGTGGGGACTCAAGGGCATCTGTCAGAAGGCTTAAATTTACAAGCCAAGACCCGGAAGATAAAGACATAGTACCACCTGCTTATCTTAGGGTCAAACTCACTGCGAAAAGAGAGCATACTAGTGATGCTTTGATTGATGAAGGAGCAGATTTTAACATCTTGACCTATGAATCATGGACCCTACTAGGCCAACCAAAGCTCACACCGACTAGTGCAACTCTTAGCCCTTATGCGGGACCTCTACAAGCACTCATAGGGAACTGCAATATCCTTGCAACAATTGAAACTGAAAGCTTTCCTATCCTATTTCATGTTCCTTCAAATAGTGCTAAATATGGTAAGGAAACCCTCCTGGGAAGACCCTTCAAAAGGGCGACCAAGTGTGAGGCCGACTATGTAGCACAGAGGATACACCTAACACTATCGGGTGTAAGGATAGTCACGACCTTTAGCAAGGGTGACCTCATCGAGCCTCGAGGGAAAGGCAAGCAAGGTGCTGACATAACAGTCAAGCCTGCTGACGAGAGCAAGGACTTGTTGGAAGAGTTAATACAAGCACAAGTCAAACAATGAGAACCAGTGTTGAGTGAGGCCATGCTTGAAATAAGAAGGTCAGGAGACAATGCCAAGGACGGCCTTTGGACTTATAAATATCGTAGAAGACCCCAAAATAAGCCCAAGCCTTATAAACAAAGGCATCGATGGAGAGTCAATACAACATCGCGATGGATATCTAAAGCGTTGCTACGTGCTCAATGGTATTATGCAGGTAACCGATGGATTTGGGTACCAAAACCCCCTGTTAAACCTCCTTTGTCGACTGAAGGCTAGATCGTTTCAAGAGCAAAGAAGTGTAGGAGGAGATCTAAACGAAAAACCAAGTCTCAAGTCAAAAACAGTGGAGTGACTGAGCTCCTCATGGTCGAAATCAAGAAACCCAACGGGACCAATTGGATGGTAGATCCTCGGCCTAGCGTGCTTGACAAGCAGGCATCAGCTGTAATCATTGAGGATACACAAAAGCCACTAGTGCCCAATGAGCCTTTGATTCCCCAAGAGGATAGCATGCATCATAGGCACAACATTGCTCATAGCAAGGTTAAATGCTCAACAAAGCAAATAGCAAAATTATCTAACAGCCACGAGCAAATCTCCCAGCCAGTATAAAAGCCACTTAGGAGTCCCAAGTCTCCTACACCCTCTTCCCCTAAACGGACACAGGAAGTACAACACTCATCAAGTGCGACTACTCAATCCCAATCTCTACCTACATCAGAGCTTCCAAATGTCCAAGAGGCAGGACATGACACCACCCTTAGCTCTCAACCTAAGGATATGCCTCTGCAATCCACCGTGGCTAGCTCAACTGATACTCAATCTACGCAAGTGAATGCTCTAAGGGCAACAAATGACACGACCACTTCCAATTTCCCTAAGGACTTAACACCGCAATACACCAATAGTAGCAAGTCCACTGAGCTAGTTACTACTACTTCAAATCAGGGATCAGAGCAGTCACAGCCCTTGGCCATGACAATGCCCCTTGCGAAACATGTCCTTAGTGGTTTACCTATGGAGGAGGTGTCGCAACCAACTTCATTAACAACACCAGTACTTCCAAAGCACCTAAAGCCTAGAGTGGAGGAGTTAAACAAAATAGAAGAGCTAGACTCTCCAAAAAGGGAGGTAGTTGTACCCTCACAACCTACCAAGGCTATTCAGCAAGCCACGGATGTGTCCCATGAGGACACACCAGAGCAGGGGAAAGTTGAGGCCCAACCAAGCACATCAACGGGGCTGACCTAGTTCAGGGTCTTGAGTCATTAAGTTATGCACATTCACTGACCAAGAAAAATAGGAGAAAATAGCAAAAACAACAGCAGCTACAGGTGGTTGTGGACCCCAAGAGCATTGAGACCAAGAGCGCTGGAGAGCTGGGGAATAAAGCATCAAGTCCATCCACCAATGAACCCATTGAAGTCTCTCCTAATAGCGGTGAAACCTCAGACACATCTGTGTGCTCTGAAAAATCAAAGCAGTCGTTGCCATCAATAGTTGCTTTCAACACTCAATCCATAGACAATAGAACTCGCATTGACCAATCAAGGGTGGATACAACACTGTCACAACAGGGTGACAAATCTATACCAGTCACATCCAAGGAGAACCATGACAAAATAGCAGCAAAACCTTAGGAAAAATGCACAATCCCTGAGAGCATGAGCAATCCTAGCGTTGACCAATCTTGCTCATCTAGGCTTGAGCCCCCAGCTATGCTAAAGCCTAAGGAAACCCTTAGAACTTTGCATGAGATAGCAACCGAGCAAGCCCTCATAGAACATAGAGATGTCGCAGAGTGCTTGACCGAGTGGGACACTAAACTGAAATTATTCCCACATGTCTATGTTCATGTAGACATGGGCACATTCCCTAGGGAGCACCTTGAGGGATATTTGCCTTATCCACTATCGTGGGAAGAGCAAGAATATCTTGACGGACATTATGACAAGATCTTACATGAACGCATGCAACTCATCCCTGACGAGGAGGCTGACGAACTACGCTTAATTGTGACATTTAATGAAATGCTCTTCCAGCCATATCTCTTAGAGATAGAGCAACTAAAGCGACAATCAGAGGGCAGAAGCCAATTTGAAAAGCGTTGGTTTGAAAACCGTGCTACAATTGGCCGAACTTGGAGCCCAAATCATGACAATCTTAGAGGAGCGACTAGCCAAATGGTGGTCCCAAAGAGACCCGACCTATGTGGCACTGACTTTATTTCGAGTTCTAGCTACAGTTCAAGGTATGGACCTAGCTGGAACTAGCCTAGGGAGCCCTTTGATTGATAAAGGTCTCACTGAGGAGGAGCTACATGTTTCCAATAGACTCGGACAAGGCACCATGCTACTTGATGTTGCCAAATATTTATTATTGCTAAGTAGGCTACCACAAAAGCTAGATATGTGTGCCACACTTGAGTACAATCCTGAGTTCTACAATTGGTTTTTATCCTCACGGAGTGACATGGTTTCATGAACATGTACATAAATCTTTCCAAGTGAATGCAGAATGACACTGGTCAATGTCTAGAAGCGTTTAATATCCAAGTCACCACAAGATGATGCCAGGAGGCATATTTCACGGTGGATTCCATGCCACGAAGGATTCCGTGAGGTTTTACGGTGGATTCCGTAAACTTTGATGACCCGGGCTCATACACAAAGTGGATTCTTTTTGCCAGAAGTTGATGGGGACGCCTATCCTTTTTGGGCATTTCATTAATTTAGCGTGTACATGGGTGATTCCATAGCGGGTGATTCCGTAAAATGCATATTAAATTAATAAACATTTATGAGTTTAGAGTGCGCACTCGTAATAAATAAAGGTTAGGATTGATTTCTAACCAGTTGATTTATTTATGTAGCTGAAGACTGCTAGGTATTCACTTTTGTCGGTTTAATTGTATTATTTTACTAACGATTGTGAATGCTTCAGTTGATGTGTAGAGATAGCAGCAGTGGCGGAGGAAAGCATTGGAGGATAGCGAGTATTCGATTTATCATTTATATTTTGATGGGCGCATACCTTAGGCATGCCGCCTATATTTTATCGCACCTATTTATTGAGGCGTTGGATATTTATTTATTATTTTGTATGTGCATGGGTGCACGATTATGTTATTTGTACTTAGACATTGTATTGGGCATGCCAGACTCTTTGGGCACCGCTCATTAGCTTTATTCCTATTTTGTACTAATGGAAACTCAAAAGCTAAAAGCTTGCTATTTTGTAATTTGGGCTATTATTTGAGCTTGAAGATGATTAATACATAAAATACATGCTTTGTGGAGTGCTCACATAAGGCATGGGGGAAGATTGCACCCAATTGGTCTCTTGTTCATGTCGTTCATGCTTTTTACCTTGAGTTTTGTGCAAAAAATAGAGTTCTTTTGTTCTTGGGGACCTTCCGACATTCACTACGTGAGCGTACAGCATCCGATCTGTGCACCAGTGGTATCAGAGCGAAGCTGAGATCAAGAGCTTCCAATCGCTACCCATCTTGTGCGAAGGCGGAGCTCCTGGAACGATCGAGCTCTACGGTCAATCTCATCGCGAACGGTCAATACGGGTGGATTCCTGGCAATCAAGAACCTATGATTCCACCATCAGATCATGAAGGATCGGCCTACAACAGCGGAGGACCACTCCTACATCCTCTTCTTCAAGTCGTCAAGAACCAGAGATAAGTCTCAATTTCCATAAGACTTAAAAGCTTAAAACTAAATCTTTATAAGCTTAAAGAAGCTTTAAGCTTCTAAAATTTCAACGCGACGTATCAGAAGATGGCTGCGAAATTTTCGTCGGGCTGAAAAACAGCCCCCCCCCGAAAATTTCGTTGTTTTGATTCACTTAAAGCTCTAAGCTAAGTCTCCAAAGCTCTAAATCACATAAGCCTCACAAACTCAGCAAGTACTGCAAGTCTTCCAAGTTCAAATTTTGCAAGTTAGATAAATCAACCAAGTTCTGCAAGTCTTGGAACTCTGCAAGTCACATAAGTCTACAACTCTACAAGTCAGACAAGTCATTTGAAGTCAAAACTGACTTCTGTTCAAAACTCATAGAAGGGCTATTCCTGCGCAGAAACTCCCAATTGCAAAGTTTTTCATTGGAAGGTATTCTTCACATATGCAGGTTTGCTGAATCATTTTCAGCATATGCAGAAGGATAAAACATAGATTTTTCAAAGATTGCGAATCCCGCAATAGCCAAAGATGAATATTGTGAAAGCCACACCCAAAAATATATAAGCCTTGTACACCCGAACTTGAGCTATGCTCATCCCGCTAATTTGATTTTGAGAGTGTGAGGTCTTTTGAGTTTTGCAGGATGACGGAACCACATATGGATGATTTAATGGCTGAAGGTGACCTACCTGAACCTACGATGGAGCAAAAGCTGGACTTAATTATGATGCAATTGGATGAAGAACGACGAGTTAAGCAAGCATTACAAGTTCAATTGGCTAACTTACAAAGATCGACTACTGACAAAGAGGAACCTCAATCTGAAGACCTTATTCGACATACCATCGACGCGACTCTCGAAGCTCAATCCATCCGCAAGGAAACAAAGATAAGTAAAAGAAATTTCAAATTCCGTACTTTCAATGGCACTCGAGAGGGAAAAACTATTCTTGCATTCATTAGTCAGTTCGATGACTACTTTCATGAGGAAACATATGCAGAAAAAAGATAAAATCAAGCGTGTCACTAATCATTTAGTGGATAGGGCATCTCTTTGGTGGACCGTGGTTTGCAAGAGTATAGATTGTCCCGTTACCTGGGAGAATTTCAAGAAGAAGTTTATGCAGAATTTCCTTCCTCCACAATTCCATGAAAAAGCCATAAAGCAATGGGACCTTCTTCAGCAACGGGATCGTGAGCCTATTCCTCAGTACACCGAATGCTTTTGGAATGCATTACTCCAGTTATGCATACTTGAAGACGTACCTGAAGCGACACACAAGTGCAAGTATATGTCTGGACTACTTGGGCATTATTACGCTGAAGTTAATATGTTCAAGCCTGCAACTCTTGAAGACGCAATTTCATTAGCTCATGACAATGAAGACAAGCTGCGAGGAAGAGACAAGCATCCACAACAATTCCAAGCCAATGGTAACTATGGATCTAAGCAATTCAACTCAAATTTTAGAAGATTTAATCCAGGTCGTTTTCCTTCATCATCTTTCTATAAGAATTGGGCAAGACCACCTTCTTTACCATCCAATACCAACCAAAACCCCAAGCCTATTCCACAGTCAAATCCTAATATCCCTAGACTTCCTGCCATTGCAAACAATGTAACCAAAGCCAAGCCTAAAGTGTGTTTTAAATACCACTAACCTGGACATCTAGCAGTAAATTGCCATTCGAAGAAGCCACCTGTCCATATCAACTACCTTGAAGCAATGGAAGATGACGAACATGAAGAAATGTCTTATTTCACGGAAGATGAAGACGACATTACTACTCCTTCGAATACTTTACCAGGTATGCCAACTCCACATTCTTTATTGACAATGAAATGTTTAGTGCATGGAAAGGAAAATATTATTTTGCATGATGATGGTAGTACTCATGATTTCATTTCTGCAAAGCTAGTAAAAGAATTAAAGTTACAAACTGTACCTACGCATTGTCGCATTAAAGCAGCATTCTTAGGCACTAGGTATAATGGTACACAGGAAGTGCATGACTTAGAAATTCAAATTGGTGAATACACTAAAAGAAGAAATTTTCTAGTTGTACCACTACAGTCCAGTGACATTATTTTAGGTATGCCTTGGCGTCATCAGCATAACCCTGATATAGATTATTCCACACATTCAATTAATATTGAATTTTGAGGAAAACATATTACATTGTATGGTATGCATGCATCTAATGCTTTTCCACTACTTTCACATACTCAAACTAAATGTGCATTACGCAAATGTAGTAAATCTTATCTCATTTGGGTGAATGAACTGCAAGTTAAAGAAAATCATATGCACCCTAGGCATAAAGAATTCCTTGCATAATTTAAAGACTGTTTTGCAGAAGATCTACCACCTGGTTTACCTCCTTCAAGTCCAGAAGACCATAAAATAGATTTGATTCCTGGTACACAACCACCTTGTAAAGCACCATATAGGCATAACCAGATAGAGGAAAAAGAAATTCAAAGTCAAGTTGAGGAATTACTAAATAGAGGATTGATTAGACCTAGTAGTTCTCCATTTGGTACACCTGTTCTGTTAGTAAAGAAAAAGAATAATACCTATTGTATGTGCATTGACTATCGAGCTTTAAATAAGATCACTGTAAAGAATAGGTATCCAATTCCTAGAGTCGATGACCTTATGGATAAACTGCAAGGTTCTGCCATATTTAGTAAAATAGACCTTAAATCTGGTTATCATCAGGTAAGATTAGATAAGTCTGACATATTCAAGACTGCATTTAGGACACAATTTGGTCATTATGAATTTTTAGTGATGCCTTTTGGATTGACTAATGCACCTGCTACATTTAGTAGAATGATGAATCGTATATTTTTGAAATATCAGTATTGTGTTATTGTCTTCTTTGATGATATTTTGGTGTTTATTTAAAATGAGAAAGAACATTATGAACATTTTTCATTGGTTTTCCAGTTATTAAAAGATAATCAACTGTATGCAAATCCCGAAAAGAGTGAGTTCTTTAAAACAGAAATTAAATATTTAGGTCATATTGTATCATCTGATGGAATTAAGGTTGACCCTAAGAAAATAGACGCGATATTGAATTGGCCTATACCTAAAAATGTGCATGAGTTACGATCTTTCCTAGGTCTTGCTAGTTTCTATAAGAAGTTTGTGCGTAATTTTTCATTACTTGCTTTGCCTTTGACCAAACTTATGAAGAAAGGTATTGTTTATCATTGGTCCGATAATCAACAGAAATCCTTTGACTTATTGAAGCATGCATTAACCCATGCTCCTGTACTGCAGTTGCCTGATTTTAATAGACCATTCTTTTTAGTAGTGACTAATGCTAGCGGATTAGGAATAGGAGCCATACTTATGCAGGACAATCATCCCATAGCCTATTCTAGTTGTAAGCTGAAATCCTCCGAACTATTCCACATATGATAAAGAATTATTTGATGTGGTACAAGCCTTAAGACAGTGGAAACACTACTTAGTGGGCTCTGAATTTATGATTAAGACCGATCAACAAAGTATTAGAAATTTACTTAGCCAACCTCAAATATCTGACCGACATATCAAATGGGTAGCCTTTATTCAGAGTTTTCATCCTATTATCCAATATCAACCCAGTAAAGAAAATGTAGTGGCCGATGCATTAAGTAGAAGACCTGCCATTCATAATGATTCTGTTATATCTTTTGATTCTTTGATTGCTATGAAAGATACTTATCATCAGGATATTACTTTTCATGCTGATTGAAATAAAATAGTTCAAAATAACTTGATTCCTATTGATTCACTATCTTATAATGATGGATTCATGTTTTATGAAAAGAGATTATGTGTTACAGTTCCATTCAGATCTTTTGTTTTTAATGAGATTCATTGTCCTCCATATCAAGGTCATAGAGGTATCATATCTACTTTACGTACATTAACTGAAGATTTCTATTGGCCACATATGGACACTAATGTATCTAACTTTGTTTCTGAATGTTTGATTTGTCAAATAGTTAAGAGACATCATGGTAAACAGTATGGATTACTTATGCCTTTATCTATTCCGTCAAGACCATGGGAACAAATTTCTATGGATTTTATTACAGGTTTACCTAATACTAAATCTAACCATGATATGATTTGGACAGTAGTAGATAGGTTTAGTAAACAAGCATATTTTATTCCATGTAAGAAAACTTTAACAACATCACAGGCAGCACAATTGTTTTTGAAAACTATTTTTACTAACCATGGATTACCAAAAGTTATTATTTGTGATCGTGATTCTCGATTTTGTAACAACTTTTGGATTACTTTGTTTGCTAACCTAGGCACAAAAATTGATTTCTCATCTACATTTCATCCTGAAACTAATGGACAAACAGAAGCCACTAACAGTACTATACTAGATCTTTTACGTGCTTACACTATTTCTAAACCACAGACATGGGACACACACTTACATTTATTACAGTTTGCATACAACAATACATCACACACATCTACAAAGAAAGCACCGTTTGAAGTGATTTATGGTTATAGATTGTCTACACCTGTTGCATCTTTGTCAAATAGAATTCAAAGTGCTGATGATATTTCTAGTATGCACAATACTATTTTTGATGAGGTTAAAGACATGATTGCCAAAGCCCAGCAATCATATACCAAGCAAGCCAATAAGAAAAGACAAGCAATGAATTTCAAAGTTGATGACTATGTTTGGTTGAGAATAGAAAAACGTAGATTACAAAGTGTAGATAGACATCCAGTTGTTAAATTAGCCCCTAGATTCTATGGACCATTTAAGATCATTTACAAAATTAATGACAATGCATTCAAGTTAGAATTACCACCTCACTGGAAAATTCACAACACATTTCACATTAGTTTATTACGACCATTTAGAGGCCAATTACCTGTACACCCTGTTTATGAAAACCCACCTTTGTTAGAGGAAGAGACTGAAATACTTGAACCTGAAGCTATCATAGATACTAACTTTATGACCACTAGAACTGGCCGAAGATATTCTAGATATCTAGTCAAATTTAAGAACCATCCTGTCGAAGAAGCACAATGGATGCACGCTAGAGACTTAAATGCTTTCCCCACTCTATTAGCTCCACATTGAGCTAATAGCAATTGAGGTCAATTGGTATCCCACCCCGGGGGTATGATGCCAGGAGGCATATTTTACGGTGGATTCCGTGAGGTTTTACAGTGGATTCCGTAAACTTTGATGATCGGGGCTCATACGCAAAGTGGATTCTTTGTGCGAGAAGTTGATGGGGACGCCTATCCTTTTTGGGCATTTCATTATTTTAGTGTGTACATGGGTGATTCCATAGCGGGTGATTCCGCAAAATGCATATTAAATTAATAAACGTTTATGAGTTTAGAGTGCGCACTCGTAATAAATTAAGGTTAGGATTGATTTCTAACCAGTTGATTTATTTATGTAGTTGAAGACTACTAGGTATTCACTTTTGTCGGTTTAATTGTATTATTTTACTAACGATTGTGAATGCTTCAGTTGATGTGTAGAGATAGCAGCAGTGGCAGAGGAAAGCATTGGAGGATAGCGAGTATTTGATTTATCATTTATATTTTGATGGGCGCATACCTTAGGCATGGCGCCTATATTTTGTCGCGCCTATTTATTGAGGCGTTGGATATTTATTTATTATTTTGTATGCGCATGGGCGCACAATTATGTTATTTGTACTTGGACATTGTATTGGGCATGCCAGACTCTTTGGGCACCGCCCGTTAGCTTTATTCCTATTTTGTACTAAAGGAAACTCAAAAGCTAAAAGCTTGCTATTTTGTAGTTTGGGCTATTATTTGAGCTTGAAGATGATTAATACATAATATACATGCTTTGTGGAGCGCTCACACAAGGCATGGGGGGAGATTGCACCCAATTGGTCTCTTGTTCATGTCGTTCATGCTTTTTACCTTGAGTTTTGTGCAAAAAGTAGAGTTCTTTTGTTCTTGGGGACCTTCTGGCATTCACTACGCGAGCGTACGACATCCGATCTGTGCACCACAAGACCACCAACCCCACAAAGAACCATTATGGAGGAAGTGAGAGAAATACCAAGAAATAAAAGCCATGACGGAAACGCCACTGGATGAGAACCCAAGGACACCCCTACAGAAAGCACATATTGCAACCGAGCATGGCCAAAGCATAATCATCGATTACCTCCTCCTTCTTGGCCAAACCCTATGTTTGGGCAGGAGCCACGCTCTTAACAAGGGCGAACTTCTCTTCATCATCCAGGATTCAATTCGCAAGATGCTCTGCCCTTGTCCATGCACAGCTCAATCCAAGTGCTACCTCAATCGTTTGATGTCTCACATGTTACAAAGAGGTTTGCAAAATTTCAAGTGTATCTCTTCATCTCAACAATAGTTCCTCTAGCATCAAGGCTGGTGACACAATCATCTCTGTAATATCCATTCTTCATAGCCTTTGGATCCCAACATTCCTCAATCCAAATGAAAGGCTAACAGCCTCAATGTATGGCATTGATTGTATTCATTTTTTCCACCAAAAAAAAAAGAGAAAGAAAGAAAGAAAAAAAAAGCACACATGATCACAGCACCACACCTAGGGATCCTCAAATTAGGTATGTCCAGTGACCTTGGTCGGCTGGCTCTGTCCCTAATTCCCTAGCCCTTTGTACATCCCCCACAATTGTTTAGGGCACATTAAGGGCAGGACATACCTAGGGAGCTCGCCTCGCCTATGGTTAGACCTGTCACCTTGAACCACTTGCACAATTCTTTTACACTCCATCTCAATGCCATTACAATCAACAGTGGTAAGCAAGGCATGAAAGACTATGGAAAAGTACACCATACTTTTGAAGCACTACAAGTAGCCACTAGCTACCAAAAGCTAAGACATCAAGTACCTCAATTATGTTACATTGCCTTGACAAGACCATAATGATGTCTCAAGAAATCTTCAAGTGTACTCCCTATCTCCATTGACAAATTTTTCCATCAACCTAGCCCCTTGCTTCACTGACCCATTGCTATACAAGGAACCAGGTCGACAGTCTTCTAACTAAGTAATACCTAAATACGCATGTGTACTCACTTAATATTCACACTATAACCTACACATGGTTTGGGTCCTGAAGTGAAGGACAATACTCCAGGCTTGCTTAGAGTTTGACATGTCTTCCAAACTAACCACAATATGTCTTGTGCACGATAAGAAGACTAGCACTACCCCTTAAGGAGAGACCACATGAGAGGTTTTCCAATTGCAGGTATTGAAGACTCCAATGAAGGTGTCACTTGCTCTTCATCAACACTCAACTCTGAATTCCTATCCTTATCACCCTGCAAGCCTGCCAAGAATCATCATGTACAGAATCCCCAACAAACCGCCACTTGTACTCCATCAGTGCAACACCCCCCAAAGAACATCCCTCCCACCAACTCCCATTGCCCTACCACCTACCACTTAACCTACCAACGTGCCCCCAACAACCTTCCTCCCCACCACTACCAACACTCTGCCATGGCAACCACATACGTCCTTGCCACCCACGTCAGAGCGCCGAGCTCTCATCCATGAAATTTGTAAATGTAGACGGGCGGTGGAAAGGAAGCTAGGAAGATAGAAGGACAATGACAATGGGAAAAAGAGCCTAGGCTACGACCGGCCATGTAAAAAAGGGAAAAAGGGATGACCGCCCAAAAGGGATGTAGGATTTTGTATATAAAGTTGAAAAGTGAATGAGAAGCTCATTCTTGTGTGTGGCAAAAAGTGGCTCTCCTCTTTTCCTTCTTCTTCTTTTTCTTGCTTGCTTGAGCTTGTGCTTGAGAGAGGGAGTGTGGGAGTGTGAGGGAGTGAGTGTGTGAGGGTGAGGGTGAGGGACCGTGGGGTGGAGAAGCTCTCCATCTTCTCCTCTCTTCTTATCTTATCTTCTCTTGCTCGTGGTGATGGAGCTTGGAGCATGGAGCTTGAGGATGGAGCTTGCTTGAAGCTTGCACTTGGATCGTGGAGCTACCGGAGTGCACGGGAGAGGAGGTAACTCGAACAACATGGAGGTAAGCTCACTACACCTATAGATATGGATGGAGCGTCGACTATGTGAGAGGTAGCCATTAGTGCTCGTCTTGGAACGCTTGACACAATAAGCGGTCTGTTGGTCTTGGCAATTGAGCGAAAGCTCCCACATTTTTTGGCATTCAATTCTTCGTGCGGAAACGATTGGAATTGAGCTGTTAAGTTTTTCTTCATGTGCTTCTATGTTTTCTATTTTTGATTTGTTTATGCATGCTATTGATTATAAATATTTGAATATTTTGATCCTTTTCACCTCCATTATTTGGATGAGAGCTTCACAGTTGTGTTGATAGCTATTAGATGCATTAGTGTGCAAAATGTGTGTCCTAATAGATCCTTACATCTTATGCTATGTTCTTTGGATATGAATTTTATACCTTCTGTTGATAGCTACTAAATGCATTTGTGTGAAAAACACATGTCCTAATGACATGACATTGAATTACTTGTGTGTGGGGCTCTTCCACACAACTACTTTTTAGGTGATAGTTTTTTTATTTGATTTGCATTTGCCTTTGCTAGCTACCATGATTCCTATGAGAATGACATGTGGATATGCATTAGTTAGTCTTGATTGAAATGTGCTGACATCATGCTTCTAGTATCAAATGTTAGTGATTTGAAAAAGTTTGTGCATTACATTAATCTTTTCTTTTGTGATTTTTGGGGCTATTATTATATGAAATCTTATGTTTACTTTTCTTTGAGCAATTCAAGTGTTGCAGCATCTCCAGCATGGCTGCTCTATGTCACATGCAAGAGATACATTTGATGACACTAGCTATTGTCAATAAATGTAAAAGCTGTGAATTGTGTGCAAGAATTTGTGGAACAAAATTTTCAAGAGAACCTACGTTAAAGCACCGCAAATAGATAATGGAGAGCCAAAAAAGAGGAATTTTCAAAGTCACTTGAATGGCAGGAGGAGAGGGATATGAATGTTTTTTCTATCATGTCCATGATCCTTTCTTCAAAGGTAACATCCATTATTCATGAGCCTTACTTCAAAGGTAAACATCCATTTTTCAATTTGCAAATATCTTACGAGGTTTGGGGATTGTTATAGTAGCTTTACGAATGGAGTTCTTCTTCTTCTAACAATTAGTCTTTAAACTTAGATTTACAACCTTTCTTACACATGGGGAATTTGACCAAACTTTTCTAATGAAGATGATATGTCTTTAGGATTACTTGTTAGATACCAGGGCAAGTATGAGGATGAATCAACTTATTACTTTGGTTTTAAACGAGCTACCAAATGAGTTTAGTGCATTCCATGCCTTCATCTCAATAGAAACTGCAAAGGTTGAGACTCTTGGTATAGATGAGACAGATGAAGATACATTTAGATAAGGCTATAAGAGTGCAAGAGGATTGCCTCAAGGATAGGGACTACAAATACTTATGCATTGCCAATCCCCAAAATGGGGATGATTTATTTAGGTTGTTATTTAGCCTAAAAGGTGGGATGATGCAGTCATCATATATGCTTTTAGTGGCTATATGTCGCCAAATGGCTATACTTTTATTTTTTCAATTTTTTTTTTCAAAACTCGAGTAGGCTGAGTTATAACTCCAAATTTTTTTATTCGCCAACATTTCTAAGGTATATCAAGATTTTGATGGCTCTTTTGCCATTCATGCGAAACAAATATTGAAAGAAATATATTAAATTCGTCATAGTATTTATAAGTTACAAGAGGGGTTGATGCTCTAATTCTAGGTGTAGATCACGTTACATGAGAGAATGATGGAGAGAAGAGAGACATTGTTGCAATGAGTTGGATTCAATTGAATTGTTTTGGTGGTACATTGCTACTCTACATTGCTCATGATTTGGCAATCCCTATAGGCACTATCAACTCGATGCATATATGATTTCTTTTAAAACGGGCATTGAGAGTTGCATTTTTATTCGATTTTTTTGACTTGGGATTGATCCTAAATTTATATGGCAAGTGCACAACTAGGAAAAGCCTAAGTGCTCTAGTGTTCTTCTTGGGCAACATCTTTAGTATGACTCATCATGACTAGAAGTTGCATGGGGCATCCTTCAATATGTATAGGCATGTGGTTCACAAGTAAGTGCATGAGGCCTTAATTTTTAGGAAGGATGTCTATCATTTTTTCCACCTTGGCCATTTGGATTGAGACAAAATTTTGTGGAGTACTAGGGAATTGCCTTCTTATGGACATACTTCAAGCTGATTTGAGTAACACCTAAGTAGGATTGAGATTCATGCTCTATGCTAGGGTGATAGTTGTGTGAACAGAAGCATTCGTAGTACATGGTGCAAGTGAAACTCACGAGTCACTACATGGTCTAGGGACTAAAATAGATGTAGCTAGTTTTCCAAGCAGCTCAACAAGATAGAGGTACTCCGATATTACATTTTTCAATTAAAATTTGTATATGTGGTGGTATTACTTTTTTATTATAATTTGAAGACTTTTAGAGCTAGACATGTGGGTAGAGGGCTAGAAGTTGTACTTTAGATGCAAAGAACCAACTTGGGTGCATAGAGCCGAGTAAAATCATTTACAAGCCTAATATTTATGTGAAAAAACCTTTCATGACTATTTATTAATGTTGAGAATCAGCAATCACACTCAAACAGCCTCTTTGTATGGAGTCTCAGGGTCAAGGACATGTAGGCTAACTTATCCCATATGCACAATGGTGCCTACTGCAGTTTCCTACTTTCCTATAAAGCATTGTACTTGCTTCCTTTCTTAATGCAATGATAGTACTCTTTTCATTTCAGTAAAGTGTCAATGTCATTGTCGATATACACAAGATTGTGTTTATGAGTCCAAGTCTCAATCTTGGAACCTAATTCACTTGTGTAACAAACAGTGTCCATTCCATCATGAGTCTACACTTCTCTTTCCATCCTCCATAGCTTCCGGTTATGCCATGCTCTAGATCCCACATTTCTCACATGGTATCAGAGCCCAGTTGGGCATGGCACTGCTTGTCTAGCCTCTCTTGATTCCTTTCAACCTCATTCTAGCTCAATGTCAGCTCATGACTTCATCTCCCAACTCTACTCTCACTGAAGCTTCCATGGCAGCCATAGCCAGCAGCACCCTGTCAGATTGAACTGCTTATATCTCACTCCACAGGTCAAATCTCTTGGAGCTTCCTTCTGGAAAAGTATTCCCCAACTCATAAAGCTTCTCTGTATCACATCAATCCAGGACGTTGGACCATCTGGAGCTCAACATTGTGAAAATCCCCAATCTCTGCTCTGTGTCTGCCATAGCCAGACAGGACCTACCTTGCTTGGAGCTTCCATAACTCTTCAACCAGGCCATTTCAGCCCACAATTTCTTCTGGAGAGTTGTTCCTCTGCTCAAGGCTCTTCATCTTGGTATGATAATCGATGACATTGCTGCTCCTTGGCTTCAGCATTGCGCAAATCGCAGATTCCTGTCAGAAATGCGCTTGCTGTTGTTCGACGTGTCTGCGTGCTGCATACTGACCATGATTTTGATCATCATGATAGGGCTTTTGTAGCCCATGAAATCAGCTTCCTAGGCATATAAAAAGTTTTGAAAATGATCCACTGTAGCTCCTGCAATCAGCAAAAAACCAGGCCCCTGTCTCAGAAACCCTAATTCCACCATAGCCAAAAGCTTCAAAATCTTGACATTTTTCACTGTTTCTCTCACTGAAGTTATCAACAGTGATTTTAATCACTGAGCAATACTCTCTGAAGTTCGTTAAAGTACTGTCACTCAGATCTGAAGGCATCAGCATCAAATCAAGAAGGGGAAGATTACTTGGAGTTACTTGGAGTAAAAAGACTTTTGCAGATTTTGAATTAATTGACACTCAGCTAGTGTTTTTTAACACTTGTGTCTCTCAATCAATTCTTCTGTTGCTCAAATCCAATAAGTCTGAAGTTGATTTGCTACTGTTCCCGTAAATCTAACATGGGAAAAGACTCTCCAAATGCTCGATTCACAAGAGTCGGGTTCCACACTTGGCAAACCCGCATCAAGCTCATTCTGATGAAGAAGGGTCTCTGGGCCATCACAAATGGCAAAGAGAAGAAACCTCGGGATGCGGACCTTGCAACTACTTGGCAAAAGAATGATGACAGAGCTCAGGCCATTATCAAACTGGAGCTAGACGACAGTTATATCCATCATGTGGATAACTGTGAGACCTCACAGGATACATGGAAAAGACTTGACACCCTGTTCGGTGCACAATCTAAATCATCAAAGTATGGTCTCCTAATTGAGTTCTTCAGGCTTGAAATGAAGTCCAGCACATCACTTGCCAGACGTCTTAATTACATGGAAGGACTCCTAACCCAACTTGCAGGAATCAACATTAAAATGGATGAAGATGTTTGCATCGGTGTTCTACTTAAGAGCTTGCCTCCTGAATATAATAATGTATCAACAACTTTAATCAACATGCCAAATCCTGAACTTGTTGATATCCAGGCATCACTGTTAGAAGAAGAAAAGAAGCTAAAAACTAAAGAAGAACCAAGTACCTCTAGAGATGAGCATGCATTATATGTTGGCAACAGGTACAAAGGCAAGAAGGATCAGCTCTTCTGTGACTTCTGCAAAAGGACCGGACACACCGAGAAGTTCTGCCACGCAAGAAAGAGATCCCAAAAGGCCTATCTAGTCGCAGTCAAAGAAGAAGAAGAAAATGGAGCAAAGAAAGAAGAAGATGAAGATGAAGACCACCAGGATCGGAAGGACAAGACTCATCAGTCCTTGTACTCTCATAATTCTGATAGACTGTTTTAATAGCCTTGTATTTTCCTTGCCCTAATGCTTCCTGCCATAAGCTTTGTAAACTCCTTATGTAACTCGGCATTACAGTCCCTGTACACTTTGTGAGGCCCCTGTTATAGCCTCTGGATGTCCACCATATTTATGGTACCCACACTTAGCTTTTTCTGCAACAGCCTCTGGTGTTTTGCCATGTCTGTGGTATGCCCACACTTTGCAGGTGGTTCTCATTACAGCCTCTACACACTTTGTGCCTTTCCTAGTTGTGATTGAGGAGGGGTGTTGAGAATCAGCAATCACACTCAAACAGCCTCTTTGTATGGAGTCTCAGGGTCAAGGACATGCAGGCTAACTTATCCCATATGCACAATGGTGCCTACTATAGTTTCCTACTTTCTTATAAAGCATTGTACTTGCTTCCTTTCTTAATGCAATGATAGTACTCTTTTCATTTCAGTAAAGTGTCAATGTCATTGTCGACATACACAAGATTGTGTTTATGAGTCCAAGTCTCAATCTTGGAACCTAATTCACTTGTGTAACAAACAGTGTCCATTCCATCATGAGTCTACACTTCTCTTTCCATCCTCCATAGCTTCCGGTTATGCCATGCTCTAGATCCCGCATTTCTCACAATTAATAGGTGTGTGCACCCATAATGTTCTCCGAATGATTGTAACTCCATGGCTTCTTTGTGATCAAAGGCAAAAATATCTTCTACATATGCTTCCTATGGGCCTTGGAGTGTAGGAGCTCATTTCCAAGTGAGTAATACTTATACATGGAAAAAGCAATGATCATGGTGATGCCATTTTCTAATCATCTTGAAACGTGGTGTATTCTCTCAAGTGCCTCTTGTTGGATTTAAGGAATGACAACAATAGCAAAAATGGCATTTGAAATGTTACTCCGAAGCAACATTGCACCTTATTTTCCAAAGAGTAATGTTTATGTAGATTTTGATTATACAAATGGAAATGATGATAAGCAAGATAATGTTTATGTAGATTTTAACTATACAAATGGAAACGATGATAGGAAAGAGAATGTGGGTGAGTTCAAAGCTTCATAAGAGACAAAGTAAGCATTTTATGAGCTAGATTGCTATTTCTAGATTATGCCACCACAATTTTTGATGCATATCTCTTGAGATAATGAATATTCCCATGTAGTGTTGCCACCATACTTTTATCTAAGTGTGAGTTGATAAGGTTTAATGTGGACATGATATAAGTGTGACACAAGCTAACTTGTTTCATAGGTTGGGGCTAATAGAAAAATGGTGATGTTATGCTAGGCACTGCATTAGAGAGCATGTATGCTAAGTGTGCTACACTTGTAAAAGTGCAAGAAGTGTTCAAAAAAAGCCTATAGCACCCACATGTAGTCTCTTGGATTGTCCTAATTGCTTAATATCTGGACATGGACATCATAATAAGGCTTTGAAATGCTCTGGGAACATCCAAGATGAAGGTCTCTGTCTAAATGCTCTTGTGCAGGTTTACGCACTTACACGTGTTTAGGTCTATGAGTTAACGAACATAAACACACTTTGTCTAAATTAGTGCTCAAAAGCCGGAAATGAAAGGGGAGAGAGATAGATAGAAAGATATGAGAGATAAGTCTACGAATCAATGAATATAAACACATATTGTTTAAATTAATGTTCAGGTAGTGTGGGAAATGCAAGGAAAGATAGAGAAAGAGAAAGATAGATCTAAGAAACTTGAAAGTGTGTATATTGAACTTGACCACATGCGCGTACATATATATATATATATATATGCATATATATAGATAGATAGATAGAGAGAGAGAGAGAGAGAGAGAGAGAGAGAGAGAGAGGGGGTGTGTGCGTGTATGTGTGAGGAAAATTTTAAATCTCGACAAAGGTGGAGAAGTGAGCTACCCATTCTTGCAAGTTGCGATGGTGGCCCTAAGGCTATTGAGCATGAATACCAAGATAGTGTGCAGCATGAAAATTAGGTGCTCCTCTACATTTCTCCAATCTTTGGAAGAATCTTAACAAAGATTCATTGATTAGCCTGCCATCCAATGATAAGCTCCAACAACACCATCTCCCAAAGTTGACAACATCGAGTTCAAAGATCCCTCACAATGGTGGGACAATCACAACAACAAGGTTAGTTTGCCCCAATATATTTTATTATGAGTCATGACGTATTCCACATCTACCAAACATGAAATCTTGTGAGCTCTCATAGAGATGTGGCTTTTTCTTTCGCCTCACTTTAACCATAGGCTAGTGCAAGGTCTCTAGTTTTCAAGCACAAAGTGACAATAGATGCCTTGTGGTTAAATTGCTAGTAAAATCCAACCTAGGTTTTTGAAGACATGAAAAAAGTTGAATCAATGTCCACACTTAAATTTGTCACTTTGTCACTTAAATTTTAAATTTTGAGAGCCTCAAGAAGAGAAGGAGTTGTCTTCAAAGGGGAGCGGGAGCCTCAAGAGGAGAAGGAGTTGTCTTCAAAGGAGACTACTCATGTTGTGAGGGACTGATGAAGACTTGTGCAAATCAAAAGGATCTATTGAAGGGCACAAGGCTACATGAGGACATTTGCAAATGAGGGTTACTTAAATTAAGCAAAGGGGAGCAGAAGCCTCAAGAGGAGAAGGAGTTGTCTTCAAAGGAGACTACTCATGTTGTGGGGGGACTGATGAAGACTTGTGCAAATCAAAAGGATCTATTGAAGGGCACAAGGCTACATGAGGACATTTGCAAATGAGGGTAACTTGAAAGAAGCCCCTATGTTGCAAGCACTTTAATAAGTATGTATGCTACATGTGGTGCTCTTGCAAAAGCATAGCAACTACTTGACAAACATATTGTCATGATGGATTCTCTTGGTCTGCACTTATTGCAAGAAATGCACAAAATGGTCATGGTGATGAAGCTCTAAAATGATTTGATAAGATGTGGCATTACCTTTTTCCATCTCAAAGCCAACTTGGGCCTGTAACAAACAATGACCCGCACATATAGGGGGACCCATGCATGTATTTATCCACAACACACTACATGGGTGCCATAATATCATCTTACTTCATCATGATTCATAACAAATACTCCCTCTCTCTATAAAATTATCAACCCATACACTCCCTCTCTCAAAATTAAAAAACATGAATTAAAATATTTCTCTCATATACAAACACACACACCCCTCTCTTGTTCCTTTTTTTCCCCCTATAAAGTCTTTCCCCCCTTTTCTCAAAACTAATCTCTCTCTCTCTCTCTCTCTCTCTCTCTCTCTCTCTACCTAGTCATGCATTACTTTAGATGTGTTCCAATGGTGGCCTTTACACTGACTTAGTATTCACTATGTAATTTTCTTAAGGCCTTCCAATATGTCATCTTCAGGTCATTTTTAGCTACCCTCCCTACTGTGTGCAGTCTTGTGTGTGGTCTTCCTCAGTCAGGTCTTTAGGATAAAGCCACGTTGATGACCTGCCTCGTCAACCTCAAACATGTCCCAGCCACCCAGTATGCCCCCACGTCCTGCATTGAACAGTGTGCCCCCATATGCAGCATTGAACAACTTCACTGATTAAACCAAGCAAGGTAAGATTTCAACAAACTTGGAATATATGCCTTTACTGATAAGCTTTTCTATTGCAGTAAAAATTGCAACTCACTCTCACTACAAGGGAAGGGGGAATAGTGACGTCAATTTGCGACGAAAATTATCGGTGTTGCTATTTGTGTCGCAATGCGATGCAAGTAGCGACAGTACTCAGACAAAAAAAATGCAACTGAAACCCGAGCGCATCATTTTGCAAAAGAGTTTGTGAAAGAGAGAGCGAAAGATTAGAGAGTGAAAGAGGGTGGGAGAGGGAGAGAGAGAGACAAAGAGACAAAGAGAAGGAGGGAGGGCTTCTCCCCATTGCCGCTGTTGCCACTACCACCGTGTTGCTATTCGAAAAGAAGAGGAGGAAGTGTACGAAGGGCGAAGAGGAGCCATCGTGAAGAGGAGACAAAGAATCCATCTTCGAGCCATTGCGGTGAGTACATTGCTCTCTCTTGCTTTGTTATTGTTCTTTCTCCTTTTCTTTTGTTATTTTTTGTTGAGATTAATGAGATGCATTGGGGAGAAAGAGAGAAATGAGAGAGTGAGAAGAAGAAATAATGAGAGAGAGAGGGAATAAATATGAAAAATAATAAAGAAAGAGAGAAAGAGAGGGAGGGAGGGAGAGAGGAGAATGAATGAGAAAATATGAGGGGGTAGAGAAAAACAAAGAGAGACCATAGTCATGCAAGAGGAATGTAGTATTTCCACTTGAAATATTAAGTCGACTATAAAACCCGCACATATTGCGCAAAAGGAGTATAAAATAATCCCCCTCATCGAATTATGTCGGTGGCCAAGTGTTCCCTCTGCGCACCATGTTAAATTCTGGCTCCGCATTGTGCAAACTAAGGCCGAGCTTGAAGACCGCAAAGCCACGTGAGAACACCCTTCTAGGAAAAAGGAAAAAATTGGATAATGGGTAAAATTAAGGCAAATTTTCTTATTTATCCCCTCACCTCAGCCGATGCATGGTAGGGGAGAGGAGTGTGAGAGGGAGTGTGAGAACTCTTTGAAACGTGGAGGGCATGGGGAGTGGCATGCAGTCGACTCAAGGAGGCTACCTCTCCCCCCCATCCTATATGAACCCCCCCTCCCCTTGAGCTTGGGAAGGAGGAGACAAGGGAAAAGAAGGCACCATGCTAAGGGAGAGAAGAGAGAGAGTAGAGGCCACCATCACCATCGCCAAGCCAGGAAGCTATCCCCATTTTGATGCCTACTGCCGCCACGCGGATTCACTGCCACTCATCATCATCGCCATCATCGGATTCGTCATCCTCAGCACCTCCATCTTCTATGTTCTCTCTCCACGTAAGCTCTGATTTAGAGCATAGAAGCTTCCTTGGAAGCTTCCACTAAAGGGCTTCCTGAAGCCTTGTTTCTATGTGTCTTCCCCGATTTCAAAAACCGAGCTCGTAAGCTCCAATTCCTATGCAAGGGAAAAGGTAACGACCTACATGAAACCTCAAACAAAAGACGCAAGGCGCACACGTAGAAGTCTTGAACCCAAGCTTACATGTGAACATTGCTACAAATCCTCATAACCAAGTTCTTGGAAGTAAAATTCCACGCTGGGCATGCTTAAAATTCATAGGAAAGTTATGAATATAAATTACTTATTCATCTTATGAGCTTAGTCGCATGTTGCCCTTTTTGTGCATTTCCAAAGTGACAAGCCTAAACGCATATTACTTAGGGTTAAAAGATGAAATTGTTAAGTGCATCTTTTATTGGCCATGGAAAGAATAAGTGTATATTGGATTTAGGCAATAACTTCCTTGTGATTCACATGAGGAAAAATCATTAACATCTGTTAGATGTTTTCTGAAAAATTGGATAGCATGGAAATGAAACCATGGACCTGCAAGTTACATGCGAAGATGCTTGTGGAATGGATTAATTCAACATTAGTCTTATAATATTCGTTTTGCATGAACTTCATTAACAATGTTGTATCTAGAAGAGGGTTGCATGTTACATATTCGTCATGCGTAAATTTCATTCATCGAAGTTGCATTTAGAAAAGGTTGCATGACATATCAAAGCATGAAATTCAAGTGCATTAAACAAAAGGTTGTAGGCATAGTTCCTTGATGTAAATCTTTGTAGGTTTTATGCAAGTTATCCTCCAATTTGTCATTTGTCATGACTTTAGCAAGAAAAGAAAGGGTTATTGCAAATCTTATAGTGCATAGAAGTATTGAATCACATATTTACACGTAATGTGATGTCTTGCAACTATTTACACCTTTAGAACAAGTTTAACATCTCTAAGAAGAGATCATTTCTTGTCTCAAGACAAGTAGGCCAATTTGGTTAGATCACTTGTAAGGGTATAACCCTCAAGGGATTCGTATAAGCATAACTAGTTAGTACAATGAACACCTCAAAGCGCTAGCTAGGGCTTAGCACGTTAGAAATTCTACCTAGTATCACACTTGATCGCCAAGCCGAGACCTTCAAACCCAAAGGTCCTACCCACATTCACAGAATGTTTAGGTTCATTGGATGCCCATGCAATAACGATATAGGGTTTTACCCTAAGGATTGAACGACCTAATACTAAATTCTGATTAATCCTAGAAACCCTAGGCCCAAACATTATTTGCCTAGCAAGGTTAGCGTTGGGTTGGGTAAGAAGACACCCCAAACCCTACATCTTGACTAAACAAATTCCTCGACCAAGAAATTCCGTTTGATGGGTGAAATGATCTCATGAGTTAGGTGCGACACTTGTGCAACAAGTTGCAACGTTGCATGGCTTTGTGATTTAACCGCAAGATAAATTTGCCACTCCTTGGAATAAGGTTGGCAAGTTCTAGCACAAGCCTATTGTGCAAAAGGATGAGTAGTCATCCTACTACATCACCCTTCTTGGGCTAATTTGCCAAGTTAAGGGAAGTTATGTATTGCCTAGCAAGAAATTGACAAATCAAGTTAGAGCGACAAGGTCGCCAAGTTTTATTGTCTATTTTTAAGTAACCTAAGGTGTTGGTTAATTTGGGTTGATAGAGTATTACCCTAACCCAAGGATAAAAGGGTAAACAAGCAATGGAACCCTTGGGGATCTTGCCAAGTCACAATTCATCCCGGATCGGATGTTGGACACATTCGGAGAGAATGATTCACTCCTTAGCAATTGGCCAAATAAAACAACCACTGGATTGATTTTGTTTGTACAATTTAGGAGCACTATTTGTATTGCTTTTCTCAAAGAACTAAAGATGGAAAAATAAATGATGCTTCAGGTTGAAGGCCTAGAGGGAGAGGCGGCATCAGTTACCCTCGACTATCTACCTAACCCTAACCAAGGGGGTTATTAGCCGTGCCGGGAATGTGGACCAAACCCGCCGCAAGAGGTCTCTCCGTTGGGTGCTACTTGGAGCAGGAGGACGCTTGGGTGCCAGGGGGCTCCGGCCGTAAATCCCTTGCCTTTCGGGTCCTGCACAAGAGGCTGACATGACTCGAGATTGCATCTCAAGGCTCGCATACTAGTCTACGGGCGGAGTCTTGGATTAGTAATCCTTGTGGATTGCTAGATTGCCTTCGGGACAATTATGGATTGCCTTTGGGCGGATTATGGATTAGCCTACGAGCTGGATTATATGATGTATTCCAAAGATAAATAAGATCAATTGTTAAAAAGAAACTTGTTTGACATTGTTTTTCTATGTCAAGTGCTAAGATTACGTGAAGAAACTGGTGACTAATTGGTTAATTAAGGAAGTTGTTTTATTCGTGTCCAACTAAATGTGGTAGGTAATTAGACAACTAAAGCAACCTCGAGGAAATTGCGGTGGATGTGGCCATGGGTTTGTCCTATAGATGGGTGTCGCGGTTGTCCGGGAACTTTTCTCGAAGGAAATGAACAGTAAGGAACGTTGACCTAGAGTCTAGGTTACTATAATCCCAATTTATGTTGTTTTAGGGGAACGGAATGGGACTATGCCTTAGCTTTGCATCCCTCTCATTTCCCATTCTCCTTGAACCAAGTGCAGTATGAATCCGCTTCGACCCTAATGTTTCTTCGTAAAGTAGTTCACCTGGGGTTCGACACTAGCTGTCATTCTAGGAATTTGACCACTAGGGAGAACCTTGACTCAGGTCAGTCCTAAGTGGGAATGGCCGGAATGCTTCCACTTCGTGGTGGCAGACTCGGGAGGACCTAGATCGCAAACCCCGTAACATTCCATGGGAGTGCCCGGCGGCGCTTTCTAGACTCTCTTCCCGATGGGCTTCTAAGACGTGTCCTGCAAGTGGACAGGTGGACACGTTACAAGAACATTTCATGGTTAAAATCTTGGTGAAAGAAACTCCCTACACCTTGACACATCACAAGGGCCATTGCACTTGAGAAGGAGTAATCAAGTCTTCACTAATGGGAAGCTCAAGTCAACTCACTTATTTGGACACCTTTAGGAGTGTTTTCAAAGTGTTAGATAGAGGCAAAAGAGATTATGCCAATACTTCTGATACAGTTACTTCCAAAGTAAGTTCTAAAGACCCCCTTTATACCTCAAGAAGTGAACTTGAGTAGTCAACCTAAAACTATTCTTAAGCTCACCTGGAACCATTTGGTGAGAACAACTTAAGTGGAGGTAGCAATAATAGTGATAGTCAAACCCTTGGACCTCATGCAGCTAGGTCATCAGAAGTGACTTCATCTAAGAGATGATAACCCTAAGAAGACTAGGATCTCACCCTAATTAGCCTACAAGATCACTCACAAAGTGGTTGGATCATCAAAAAAGGGAGTTCACACATTGTGTAGTTTGTAAAAATTTTGATTGAATGCTTGTTTGCATATGTCATAATTGAATTGGAAGTTTGAGCACCATCATCAGGAAGATATTTGCATTTATATTATATTATATTGATTGTGGAAAACAAAAGCCTAGTTGTGCATATTTCACCTACATACACTTTCAAGTTAGTAAAATTGTAAATTTCTAACAAAGAAACACAAGATACATAAAGAAATAAATTAAAAAATAAATGAAAAAATACATTAAAATTTTTGAGAAATAGAGAGACCAAATATTTGCTGACTCTAGAAACCCCTACAATCATAGCTTAGACAAAGAAAAGAGACTGTGAAAAATGGGCCTTATCATCAAAAATATTCTTAATCTTACACACCATGCAAGAGAGACCACATCACCAACTGAGCCTTACTAGCCAACAATGACAAATTAGGTAATAAATCCTTTTAGCGCCTAGCATATGACACATTGAATATATGACAAATTTGGAGAGCGAGAGGTGTCTTCCTCAGAAGCCACCACTTCCTTGCCTAAACTTAGACAAATTGTTTGTCATAATGTAGACAAAATAGAAAACAATGAAAGTCGTGATATTCAAGATCACAAGGCATATCTTAATCAGCATGTCCCGTGTCCTTGCTCTCAATGCAAGCTGGCAATCAAACGAAAGCATTGCTTATCTATAGAATACGTATGACACTTTGGCAAGTTTCAATCAGAGATCATTGATCAGGAAATCTTAGAATTTGAGAAAATGGTAATAAAAGTGTGTATCAATCATGCATTATATTTGCAAACTAATTGAATATCATATACAATAATAGTGGATGTGATCGTAAAGTTTCTATAGGGAGGTGATGTCTCATCCCAAGGAGGAGTGCACCTATTGCAACCAATTAAAAGAGTTCGTGGGCATGCGATGGATGGAGTGCCCAAGCCAATCCACCACTTGGAAGGCACTATCCAGTCTATACCGTCAATATAAGAGGAGATAAGTATCCTTTCAGACTTTTCTACAATCTTGGAGCCTGAGATGGAGGCAAATACTGATGCATTGATGCCCATGGATACCGAGACATCTAATCCACTTAGAGAGGAAGCATCCATACCATTATATGATGGGTGCCGAGTATCTCGCCTGAAGACGCTACTTGCACTCCTAAGTTGGCAAGTAAAATACGGGTAGAGCAATGCGAGTGTGAGCGAGTTGTTCAGGTACCTTCTACATACGCTTTGTTGATTTCTTTTTTACACCATTATAAAAAACAATTGTTCCTTTTCAAGGTGTTTTATAAAAATTTTTCAGGTTGCTAAAGTATCATATATTACCACTTGCAAATACCATGCCCGAGTCTCGTGATAATACGCGACATATTTTACGAAAGCTTGGCATGGACTGCAACACCATCCATCCATGTGTCAACGATTGCATGTTGTTTCGAGGAGAGTATGAGACTATGGAGACATGTCCAAAGTGTGTGCTCACAGGTATCGACAAGACTTGCAAGGCCGAACCATCCCTTAGAAAGTTCTTAGAAATTTTCAACTTATCCCCCGTATACATCACATGTTTCGTACGTCAAGCTTGGCGAGCTTGGCAATGTGGCATGCATAGATTAAATCCATAGATGAAGTCCAATGAATATTAGCGAATTCACGCACATGGAGCCACATTGACTCTACCTATCTAAGATTTGCATGAGAGCCAAGGAATCTTCAACTCAGTCTTGCTATGAATGGCATGAACCCATTTAGTCTCCGTTCAACATCATACAGCATGTGGCCTGTAGTGCTTTTTAACTACAACATCCTGCCATGGCTTTTGACAAAAGGATACCTGATCCTTAGCTTGCTCCTTCATGGCCGCTACAAAGTCAAGAATATAGATGTCTATCTCCGTCCATTAAAGTATGAGCTTAAGATTTTGTGGGAGGAGTGGGTTGCTGTGGAAAATATGAGCAAGCGTGATGGTCGACAGTCCGCCAATATAGGAGCCATTCTCATGTGGACTATGCATGGCTTTCCAAGATTCGGAGAGTGCTTAGGTAAGTAGGCTTCCATTCTCACTGGTAATATTTATCATATCTCGTTCAATTTTATATTCACTAGATAGAGGTGTTGGGGCAGGTTTGGTTACCTCAAGTTATCATGCATGTCCATTATGTGGGCCACAGTTAGACTCTCGAAGTTCACGAACCATGAAAAAGATGGTATATCAAGGACATGATGCTTTCTTGCCAAAGGGTCATGAATTGAGGGAAGGTTTTCTTAGACGACCTCCAGTACGAATGAATGCCCAAAGCTAGTATGAGTTGAAAATGGTCCACATGGAATCGCATCCAAATGGAATACGACGATTCTCAGTTTTCTATGAGTTGCTATATTGGACCCACTTACATATCAACCACTTGTTGGATTCCATGCATATTTTCAAGAATATGGCTAGCTTACTATGGGACCACATCACAGGAAAGAGAGACACTGCAGGGTCACGAATGGATTTAAAGGAGGTAGGCAAGATGGAGGTGCTTTGGCCACATTCAATTGGTAATGGTCGCTTGCAATTGCCTCGCGCTCCCTGGGTTTTTTCAACTAAAGAAGAGCAATTTGTGAACCAAATTATTAGGTCTATCGGCACTCCAATGGATATGATGCAATCTCTCATATCCGTGTTCTGTAAAGACAACCAGTTATCATGGCTAAAATCCCATGACTGGCATAAGATATGTCAGGTTTATACTAGGAATGGATTGTAAGTGACATGGATATTTTGCTATTTGGAGTGTAGACGTCGTTGTTCATAATGCTTCTTCATTTGTGGCAGTTTGTACTACCGATCACGATCGTAGGATGCCTCACTCGAGAAATAGGTGAGGCGATTTTCAAGGTGTCAAATTTAGTGCAATGGATCTCACAAAAGGAGATCAAGTCATCCTCTATTGAATTCGTAAGGTGGGAAGTAGTTGAGACGGTCTGTCTCTTTGAGAAGTACATATCCAGTAGCACGCTCAGGATACAAACCCACCTCCTAGTGCATCTTGTAGATGAAGTAGAGATTGTGGGACCTGTCCATACGTGATGGATGTTCTTCTTAGAGCACTTCATGAAAACCATGAAAGGCTTTGTGGTGCGCAAATTGGATACTAGATGCATACATAGCGAGCGCCGGAAGGTCCCCAAGAACAAAGAACTCTACTTTAACCTCAAAAATCAAGAGAATAGACTTGCACGACATGAGGCAAAAAGACCAATTGGGTACAATCTCCCCCATGTCTTATGTGAGCACTCCACAAAGCATGTATTTATAAATTTATTCATCTCAAAGCTAAAAAATAGCCCAATTTTACAAATAAGCATGCTTTAGCTTTTGTGTTTGCATTTGTCCAAATAAAGAATAAAGCGGTTGGGCGGCCCAAGAGTCGGGCTATGTCCAAATACAATGTCCAATAATAAAATACCTAAACCGTGCGTCCATGCGTATAAAAAATAATAAATATTTGTCAAGTGCTTTAATAAATAAGTGTGCCTAAATAAATATTAGCACCATGCCTTTAATGAAAAGACATGCATCCATTAAAAATGATAATTTCTTCTACGTAATTTGAATATATGCTATCACCCAGTGCTTCCCAACGCCACCGCTGCCTGCTCTACACATAAACTGAAGCATTCACAATTGTTAGAAAATAATAAAAGTAAACTGACAAAAGTGAATACTTAGCAGTATTCAGCTACAAAATAAATAAATAGTTTGGAACTCTATTGTAACCTTAATTTAATATGAGTGCACTCTAAACTCATAAACTTTCATTAATTTAAATATGTATTTTGTAGAATCACCCACTATGGAATCATCCACGTGCATGTTAAATTAACAAGAAACCCGAAAAGGATAGGCATCCCATCAACTTCTTGCACAAGAAATCCACCTTGTATACGAGCCCCTGCAAAAAATTATAGTTTTACAGAATCCACCGCAAAACCTCGCAGAATCCACCGTGGAATACGCCTCCTGGCATCATACCCCTAGGGTGGGATAGCAATTGTCCTAAATTGCTATTAGCTCAATGTTGAGCGAGCGGTGAGGGGTAAGCACTTAGGTCACAAGCGTGCATCCATTGGGCCTCTTCAACAGGATGATTTTTAAACTTAACCAAATATCTAGAGTATCTACGGCTAATTTGAGTAGTCATAAAGTCAATGTCTAGAATAGTTTCAAGTTCAAGGAGTTCAATTTCTTCTTCTAATAAAGGAAGGTTTTCATAGGCAGGGTGGACAAGTAATTGGCCTTTGCTCAACACTTTGTAATCTTCTCTTTTCAATGCGTAACCAAACATAATCATCAATTTTGAAACTCATAGCGTTTCTTTTCTTGTTATCTTGTTTTGTGTATGATTGCTAGGCTTTTGCAATCATGTCTTTGACTTCATAAAAAATAGTAGCATGCATATTGACAATATCATCAACATCTTTAACTTTGTTTGACAATGAGGTAATAAATGTAGGCAATCTATATCCATAAATGATTTTAAAATGTTCTTTCTGTGTTGCCATATGTGGTATGTTATTGTATGTAAACTGAAGTAAATACAAGTGTGTATCCCATGTTTGTGGTTTTGAAATTGTGTATGCATGCAAAATATCTAAGATTGTACTGTTAGTAGCTTCTGTGTGCCCATTTGTTTCAGGATAAAATGCAGATGAAAAATCAATCTTTGTACCTAAATTAGCAAACAAAGTAGTTCAAAAATTATTGCAAAATCTAGAATCATAGTAGAAAATAATAACTTTTGACAAGCCATGGTTAGTGAAAACAGTCTTTAAAAACAATTGTGCAGCTTGAGATGCAATTAATGTTTTCTTGCATGAAATGAAATATTCTTGTTTGCTAAATCGATCTACAATAGTCTAGATCATATCGTGATTAGCTTGGGTGTTAGGGAAACCAGTAATAAAATCCATTCAATTATGTTCCCATGGTCATTCTGAAATTGGTTAAAGCATTAATAAACCATATTTCTTACCATGGTGTCACTTAACTCTTTGACAAATTAGACATTCAATACAAAGTTAGAAACATCAGATTCCATCTATGGCTAGTAAAAATATTCAACCAATATACGTAATGTAGAAATAATGCCTCTATGACCTTGATATGGAGGACACTGAATTTCGTGCAACACAAATGATCGAAATGGAACAGTTACACACAACCTTTTCTCATAAAACATAAATCCATCAGTATAAGACAATGAATCAATTGGGATCCACTTATTTATAACTAATTTATTCCAATCAACTTGAAAACTGAGGTCTTGATCATAGGTATCTTTCATAGGGATAAGGGAATCAAAAGATATCATAGAGATATTATGGATAGTCGGTCTTCTACTCAAGGCATTCGGAACAACATTCTCTTTTCCGAGTTGATATTGGATAAGTGGATGGAAACTTTGAATAAAAGCAACCCATTTCATATGAGGGTCAGAGATTTGAGATTGACTAAGGAGATGTTTGATACTTTGTTGGTCTATTTTAATCATGAATTTAGATCCCATTAAATAGTGTTTCCATTGACATAAAGCTTGTACTATAGCTAGCAATTCCTTATCATAGGTAGAATACTTGAGTTCAGATGGTTTAAGTTTGTAGCTAGAGTAGGCTATATGATGTGAATCTTGCATATAAGGATAGCTCCTATTTCAGATCCACTAACATCAGTGACTACTAGGAAGAATGGTCTATTAAAGTCATGTAGTTGCAATACAGGGGCATGTGTTAAGGCATGTTTCAATAAATCAAAAGACGTTTGCTGATTTTCAGACCAATGATATACAATAATTTTCTTTAATAATTTTGTCAAAGGCAATGTAAGCAATGAAAAATTTCTTGCAAATTTTTTGTAAAAGCTAGCCAGACCTAAGAAAAAACGTAATTCATGCACATTTTCAGGTATCGGCCAATTCAAAATTGCTTCTATCTTTTTAGGATCAACTTTAATACCGTCAAATGAAATAATATGTCCTAAGTATTCAATGTGGGTTTGAAAAAATTCACTCTTTTTAGGATTAGCATATAATTGATTCTCTTTGAATAATTTGAAAACCAAGGATAAATGTTCATAATGCTTGTTCTCATTCTTACTAGAAACCAATATATCATCAAAGAAAACAATGACACAATGCTGATGCTTCAAAAATATGTGATTCATCATACGACTAAATGTGGCTGGTGCATTAGTTAAACTAAATGGCATAACAAGGAATTTATAATCTCCAAATTGTGTCCTAAATACAGTTTTGAAAAAATCATATGTATCCAATCGTACTTGATGGTATCCAGTTTTAAGATCTATCTTGTTAAATATTGTGGCCCCTTCTAGCTTATCCATGAGAACGTTATCGTATTGCTGCGCATTCGAGGTGTGAAATCCACCCAAAAGTTGTGTGTGTGGGAGTTGATTTTTTGTACATACTTAGTTAATATGTTTGCATCTTTATTCTGCTTGGTGGAGGTTTAGAGTTAGCCATGTCCTTCCATGGGCGAATTGCAGCTCCCAAGTCACAGTTTGCCTTGCCTAAACTTCAATTTGGGGTCATTCCGGGTGCTGGAGGCACTCAACGTCTACCCCGATTAGTTGGTTTGTCAAAATCCATGGGTATGATCCTGACATCAAAGTCTATCTCTGCTGAAGAGGCTCTTGAATTGAGCCTTATCGATGCCATTGTGCCATCAGAAAAGCTCCTTGACTATGCCAAAAAGTGGGCTTTAGATATTGCAAATTTTCACAGGGCATGGAGTATTTCTCTTCATAGAACTGACAAACTAGAGCCCTTTGGTGAGGCACGACAAACTTTGAAGCTTATAAGATAGAACCCTTTAATTTGCTTAGATGCTATTAAAAAATGACTATTTTTGAAAAGAGGACAAAGGGGGCATGAGAAAGAAAAAGCAAGGGAGGACTATTTTTGAAAGGGGAGTTTTGGAGGCAAAAGGCGGTGGAAGAAGAAGGCTCGAAAGGGGCAGATGAGGGGAGGGCAATGTTTCTACTTCTTCGATAGCTTTTTCTATAGGAAGCTCACAATGGCATTGATCTGATCCTGAAGCCATTGAGGTTCAATACACAAACCTTTGACATCTTGGACCTTCTGAGTTTTTGAATGACACAGTTATTGACTTCTACATTAAGTGCATCCAAAAAGAGAAGATCTCAGACGATGATACACGAGAAGAGTAGAGCAGAAAGGATATGAATGGCAATCAGGATCTCTGCAACTTTGAAGGAGAGCAATGAAAGAGAAGGAGGATATTTTTTTTACTAAACGAAGAGCTTTGTTGAAGGAAAAGGGGAAATAGAAGAGGATCTCTGCAACAACTGAGGTGGAGGAGGAAGAACAAAGAGCTCGGAAGATGAAACTTAAAAGAGTTATGCAAACTCCGCGTAAAAGAAGACATTATCCAGAAGACGGCAGATAGTCAATCATGGAAGATGGGAACGATGAAGGCGAAGTCCTGTTGTCCAACTGTGAGTAGAACAATACGATGGAAAGGAAGTATTGTAGGAGTCTAAAGCTGCAGAGACATAAGGAGAAACGACAAGCGAATGACGGAAGAGAAGAAGGGCCATCGAAGCTGACTAATGTGAAGGAAGATGGCGGATCGAGTTGCAGCTCAAACAAAGAAAGAAATCTTGATTGAATGCTGGAGAGAAAAATCAAGACAAAGAAAGGAGGAAAGATTACGGACGGAAGAGACCTGAGGAGATTGCGATAAGGAAGGAAGGTCGAGATCATCATTCAAGATTGACGAAGAAGGATCGGATCGTCCTTAACAATTAGAATCAATACGGCATCGTAGGCTAATCTGCTTATCAGTAACAGCAGCTGAGTACAGCGCTGAAGGTTGCAAAAATATCTTATTCTCCCTCGCATTCTTCTAACAACCATAACGAAAGAGTCCATCGATTTTTGTTATTCTGGATTTCTGCCTCAGCTTCTTCTATGTAGGCACATGGCTCATAATTTTGCATCCTTCCTTTGATCAGTACAGTACTTTTTTTCTACACCTTCTACTGGCATCTATGAAATCCGTTCTATAGTCCAGAAACGGTTGAAAAATTGGCCTAATTTAAGAGATCACAGATTGACTGCAAGTTCGTTATCAATAGTTTTATGATTTTGGGGTGTTCATAAAAGAATAGAACTTTGGGAAAAGAAGATTGGATTGAAGGAACGCTTTGCTGAAAAAGTGGCCACAGACTGGGGGCCAGCAAAGAAGTATTAACAGTGGAACAATAGGATCCAGGAACAGGAGCATCATATTGCCTAATTGTGAAAGATTAGTAAGAGAAAGGTCTTTGCAGGAGCAGAATATGCTAAGAGAGGAGCGCTAAAGGTTAACAGAAAGCCCACAATATGCAGATTCTTCTGTGGCTAATGCTATACTCTGAAGATTAGAGCTTTGTGCAACAACTTTAGCTCAAGTGGACAAACTATGGGAGAGGAATGTAATGCTGGAGCATACTCTGGTCTTCTCAAACAACACTTTGAATATGTAAAACATGTTAAACCAAGCCTGGTAAAATGCGCTTCCCTGCACAAGAAACCTATTATGTAAGAAGAAATTTCAAAGATTCATATGATCATTATAGCTGAAGGATTTACAAATGCTACAGAATTAAAACGGGTGATCTAGAGCCAGTGGACTGATCAGATTGGAATTCATCTTGAATTTTGTAAACATCTTGACAGTAATACAATTGTTACTTCGCTTTCGCTTATTCACATGTTTGATCTTCTATCTTGAAAATAATCAAGGACCTCTGTGGTTGCAACTTTGCTTTCACAAACCCTTTGACATCTTTGGTGAACCCAACGTGAAAGCGTCGCAGAAATTTCAGGATGGGAGATACTTCAACATCCATTTCAGCCTCTTCTACAATTCCAGTTGCGTCCTCTACTTCAGCTCCATCAATGACTGCTGCATCAAGTACTTCAACAGATGATCTAAAGCAGATTTTGCAGAATATGTCTATGTATATGCAGCTTCAAAATCAGCAGACACAATTGCATATGCAGCAGCAGCAGCAATTGCATCAACAACAGTTGTCTCAACAAAGGCAACTATATTCGGAGCAGGAGAATGCAATCAGCGCGACTAAGGCGATTGAAGCAGTTGACAATGAGAAGAAGCTATTTGATGGCCGTAATGTTTCAGCATATTTGAAGACATATGAGATCAAGATGGGGTTTTTTGGATTTCCAGCTGGACTTATGAGTAAGTATTTCCTTCATCTTGTCACACCTGCCTTGAGGGCAAAAGTGACTGATTTTTTTATTCAAAATTCACATTGGCAAGATTTTAAGAAGGCCCTGAAAGAAGAGTATTTCCTTGAGGACTTTGGTATGGCTACACGGCGGTCATTCCGAGAGTGGGTCTACATGCCAAACAAAGGTCTAGCTGCTTCAGAGTTGATTCAAGAATTTGAAGAGAGGTATAGTCAACTTGATGCCATTGAACAAAGAGCATTGGATGTTGAGAAAGTTGAGCTTTTCTTGCAAGCTGCAGATCTAGCTCTTTAGGAAAATTGGGAGAGCTTCTTGAGGATCGCACGAAGCCTATGGGACTTAAAACGGATTGGCAAGATGCCCAGGATGTAGTCTCGACTTTGACCAAGAGGAGGATATGGAAGATCCGCCTACGGAATGGTTTTATGACACCGACACCGTCTTCTGCTCCTATGCCTGCTTCTATCCCTGTTATTTCTTCTTCTCCTCAGCCAGTTCTTGGCCTATGCCAGTGCCTACTGTTTCTACTCCTCCTATTCCTCCTGCTCCAAGACCGACGCCGGCTCCTTCTGCTCCAAAACCATCCACTCAGTCGGTGCCTACCTCTCTTAATGACATAATCAAAGGCATAACGGATTTGACACTGGAGTCAGTTAAAGCGGAGTTGGTGGGAAAATTGAAAGAGCAGTTTTCTTCGACTGCGCCTACTATTTCTTCTAGTGCTCCTACTGCACCTAGGAGTGCTCCTAGTGCACCTAGGAGAGATCGAATATGTATTTGGTGCAATAGTACGGACCATCAGCATTGCAAGGATTGTGAATCTTTTCAGGATGCAAGGAGGAAGAATTTGGTATTTGAGGATAAGATGGTAAGATTTGGTTGACTGAAACAGGAGCTCCACTTGCTACCGACTTTGGGAAAGGCGGAATGAAGAAGTTAGTGGATGACATGGCTGCGCATACTTCTTATGTGACAGCTAGAGAAGATGCTTCTGCATATGGAGTTCAGATTGAGAAGGGATCAGAGAATCAGTCAAAATTATGGACTTATGTTATGGAGACTGCAAACAAGGGAAAAATTTAGCAAACTGTGTTGACTAGTGCAGTCTCTAGCATCAGATTTGAGACAGGTTGGGATTCGCCTCTTGACAGGTACTCTATTTATGCCTACTTGGCTAAGTCTCAGGGAGCAGATGTACTTGTTGAGGAGAAGCATAAGAGGGATGAAGAAAATCCAAGTGCAACTAAAAAGACTAGAGGGGGTGAGTTTATTACTCCACCTACTGCAGGACCATCTTTGAGACCAGGGCCAAAACGACAGATGGAAGATGCTCAGAAGAAAGAAAAGAGGCAAGAGCCTAGAGAGAGAAAGTAGTCAGGGTTTAGATTGATGTCTGATATTGAGACATCAACGGACATGAAGAAAATCTTTAATGATAAGATACTTGGCAGTGAGGTGACTTTTACTATTTCTGAGGTTTTGGGCATCTCGAAAAGAGAGTTTCAAGATCAGTTCCAAGAGGTCCTGAAGAGGAAAAGACATGCATTGCCTACTACTGATACACAAGAAATTTTGATTGGGGAGTTTGATGAGGATGAGGACGAGGTTATGGTTGAGAATGCTTCTGTTTTTCCACAGATAGAGAAGAGGGTTCAGCCTATGCACTACGCTGAAACTGATGAGCCTGTCTTGATACCACGTAGCCACTTTTCGCGGAGTCATTGGGCTAGGGCAACTATAGAAACGATGGTAAAAATTGGAGAGAAACAGGTGCCTTATGTTGCTTTGGTGGATCATGGTTCAGAGATTAATCTCATAGTTCGTGGAGTTTATGAAAGTAACAGATGGCCTATGGATGTAGAGCATGGGTGGCGTATGAGAGCCGCCAACAACACTGTAGGTGATTTGTATGCTGCCTATCCCAGTGTCATGGTTTCTATTGGAGATGTAGAGGAGGATTTCCATTTCTTTGTGCAGGATTCATGCTCTTATCCCATAATTCTTAGACAGCCATTCATCACAGAGATGCGCATGGAAATAAAGGTAATGGATGATGGATCTGCTTATGCACGGATTCGCAGTAAAGATGGCATGAGAGTAGTTCAGTTTATGACTGTGTGTGTGAATCATGTTAGAAACAGGGATACTCTTAGAGATGCACCTTTGCCCACTGTGAGGGATTCAGGTTTTCATTAGGTACCGCCGTTTCACGAGACAACGGTGGTACAAAGCAGAGGAGATTGGAGTTCTCGCCTCCTGGCAGCAGTGTTTTCTCCTCCGGTTTTGTTGGGATTTCAGCAAACAGTTCAATGAGTTATCAGAAGACTTCTAAGTTGCCTAGAGCTGCCAGGCAGTACATATGCAGGAAGGAGAAAAATTTGAAAAATGTAGGAATTTTAGAGGATGATGAGCATATAGTTGGGATGTATGACAGTATGATTTATGAAGATACGATGATAGAGATGGAAAATATGCTGAAAACTGATATGCAGAGTTGTCACAGTAATGTATTAGTGCAATCCCTGGACATGTTTCATGAAATTGCAGATTTTGTGTCACAGATTAAGTCAGAGGCTGAGGTGGCACAACAAAAAGTATTGAGTGCTGCAGAAATTCAGCAAACAGAGTTTCCGGCTAAAAATGATCAGCTTATAGAGACACAGAGGGCTGAAAACTTTCAGCCAACAGAGTTTACTGCTGAAATATTTCAGCATCCAGAGTTTAGGGTTGTTCCTATGCAGTCCATAGAGCAAAGGGCTAAGGATATTCAGCCATTGGAGTGCAGAATTGCTGATTTACAGCAAGATTTAAGTAATGCAAAGGATCATAATGAAGCCAGGGTTGACATGAAATACAAGACTATGGATAAGAAGGTGAAGCCGGTAGCTATACCGCTTCCACCTAACAATGATCAGCAAATAGAGAGGGCTGCCAAACAGCCAATTTTGAGGAATCCGGAGCATATAGGCCATAAATTTTCAGCAGAGACTCTTGCTGAATTGAAAATTGGAAATGGTGATTTCTTGCTACCCACAGAGAAGCAATGCTTTCAGGAGATGCTTGAGTGACATGGAAGGGGGTTTGCTTTTTTCCCACATGAGATTGGATATGTAAATCCAGATATTGTTGCTCCTATGGTGATCTTTACTATTCCTCATATTCCATGGAACCTCCGAGCTATTCGAGTACCTAAGGCACACCTGCCAAAGCCGATTGATTTGTTGAATGAGAAAATCAGGATGGGAATTCTTGAGCCTTCATCTCACCATACTCAAATAGGTGGTTTATGGTTCCAAAGAAGAATGGTACTCTCTGATTTATATAGGACATGCAGCCAATAAATAGAGTTATTATCAGGAATGTTGGTATAGGTCCAGTTGTGGATGAGTTTGCAAAAGCATTTGCTGGACGTGCCATCGATTCTTTAGGTGATTTGTATTCAGGATATGATCAGTTTCAGTTGGCTTTGGAAAGCAGGGACATAACCACCATGAGAACTCCTATTGGGCTTGTCAGGATGTGTACCTTGCCTCAAGGTGCCACTAATTCAGTTGCGCATATGATGAATGCCATGCATAAGGTCCTTCGTGATTATATACCTCAGCTTACCATGCCTTTCTTGGATGATGTGCCCATTAAGGGGTGTGCAGAAGAAGAGAAGAATGAGAGTCTAAATGAGCAGGGATGCAGATTCTTTGTGGCTGATCATATTTTAGCTTGTGAGAAGATTTTGGCCAGGTTAGAAGAAGTGAACTTGACACTATCACGGCAAAAATCTGTTTTTGAAGTGAATGAGGTTGTCATTGTTGGACATATGTGTGGATATTATGACAGGAAACCCTCACCTGATAAGGTGGATGCTATAGGCAAGATTACAGAGTATTGTTCTACCACTTCAGAGGTATGAAGGTTCATTGGAGCTTGTGTGTTTATATGATTTGGATACCTCATTTTGCACACATAGCAGATTGTTTATATCAGCTACTTTGAAAGGGAAAGAAATTCTATTGGGATGAGAGTCACACTAGAGCCATGTGGAAATTGAAGAACTTATTGCAAATTGCTCCTACTCTCAAGAAAGCAGATTATAATTGCGGAAGGCCTATTGTATTGACAGTTGACACTAGTCCAATTGGTATAGGTTGGGCTGTGGGTCAAGATGATGCAGATGGAAACAAGTATGTTATTCGGTTTGGGGCGAAAGCCCTAAACGAGAGACAGAGGAGATATTTGCAAATCAAGAGGGAGTTACTAGGAATTGTTACAGCTCTCAAATGTGACAAGGAGTACTTTATTGGAGCCTCAGTTGTGGAAGAGACAGATTGCTTGCCATTGATTGGTATGATGATGAGTTGTTCTACTCTGGATATAGCTATGCTGAGATGGATTGCATACATCAAGTCATTAAATCCGGAATTTAAACACATAGCTGGGAAGGATAATCCAGTGGCAGATATGTTGTCTAGAGCCAGATATGATGATGAGGAAATATTACTTGCAGAAGAGGATGATGCAAAAATTTCAGCCGCTATGGTTGATCATGTTTGCCATGTCTATGATATTGTGGCTTTCATAGAAGAACTCTATGTTGGAGATTGGTTGCAGATTGGCAAGTACCTTAGTACACTAAGCAAAAGAGATGAATGGACAGATGAAGAGTTCAAGAAGATCAGAAGAAAAGCCTATGGTTACTTTCTCAAGGATGGATTTCTTTGGAAGCATTCTAAGAAAAGAGGCGGATTACCTTTGCGGGTTGTCTGCGATAGAGATACACAGTTACAGGTGATGAGGGAGTTTCATGAGAGTCTTTGGGCTGGTCATAGAGGAGTGTGGGCTACTTATGAGAAAATCAAGGAGAAATATTGGTGGAAAGGCATGTATAGAGATGTTTCTCACTTTGTAGAGACTTGCAGGGACTGCCAGATGTATTCGGTAGTGCGTTATCGAGATGAGCTTCATCCGACCTATCCGCTATGCATTCATTATAAGTAGGTAGTTGACTTGGTTACTATGCCTATGGGTCTATGGCAGATGAGGTATATTGTTTTGGCTAGAGAGTATCTTACCAATCATGTTGAGGGCAGATCTTTGAGAACGAAGACCACTAGTGCAGTGTGTAAGTTCTTATTGGAAGAAATTTCCTACAGGTATGGCTGTGTGGGTAAGATCACTGCGGATCGTGGTGAATTGGATGCAGATGAAGCTAGGGAATTTTTCTCTCAACTAGGAATCAAGTTGGCTCTAACCACAGCATACAATCCATAGGGAAATGGGAAGAGTGAAATAGGGCATTCCCCGATAGTGAAAGCATTAGCCAAAGCCTGTAGAGGACGGATTGGAGAATGGCCGAGACTTCTACCATTTGCTTTGTGGGCTGATCGTATGACTCATAGTGTTACCACAAGATATATGCCTGCAGAGTTGATGTATGGTCAGAAACCAGTTATGCCGACTGAGATTTGTGCTTTGACTTGGTCAGTTTTACCTTGGCAGGAGGATTTTACGAGAGAGGAGCTCTTAGCTCTTCGGATTCGACAGTTGGAGAGAAGACCAGAGGATATTCGGCTAGCTATTGACAGGTTGAAGGTTGCTAGACTAAGAAATAAGGACAGGTTTGACAGCAGGCATCGCTTGCGGCCTAGAGCAATAAAAGAGGGAGATTGGGTATTAGTCTTTGATAGCAGCCTTGAAAATCAGCATACTGCACTTCGAAAAATGGTGAAAATATGGTTTGGGCTGTACATAGTCAGACATGTCTTTGACAATGCAACATATGAGCTGACCGAATTGGATGGGACAGTGCTTAGAGTGCCTATTGTAGGAAAAAGAATCAAGATTTTCAAGAAAAGAGATGATGAAGATTATGCATTGGAAGAATTTGCAAGAGAAGAGCAACGAGAAGAAACCCCAATAGAAGAGACAGATGATATGACAGATAATCTTGTTGATATATCGGAAATGCTAAATGAAGAGATTAATCTGTTTGTGGATCTTGATGATAACGATCATGGGTAGTTGGCCCATCCGGAGGATGCACAGGATTAGAGGGGGTGGATGTCGTATTGCTGCGCATTCGAGGTGTGAAATCCACCCAAGAGTTGTGTGTCTGGGAGTTGATTTTTTGTACATACTTAGTTGTTATGTTTGCATCTTTATTCTGCTTGGTGGAGGCTTAGAATTAGCCATGTCCTTCCATGGGCGAATTGCAGCTTCCAAGTCACAGTTTGCCTTGCCTGAACTTCAACTTGGGGTCATTCCGGGTGCTGGAGGCACTCAACGTCTACCTCGATTAGTTGGTTTATCAAAAGCCATGGGTATGATCCTGACATCAAAGTCTATCTTTGCTGAAGAGGCTCTTTAATTGGGCCTTATCGATGCCATTGTGCCATCAGAAGAGCTCCTTGACTACGCCAAAATGTGGGATTTAGATATTGCAAATTTTCGCAGGGCATGAAGTATTTCTCTTCATAGAACTAACAAACTAGAGCCCTTTGGTGAGGCACAACAAACTTTGAAGCTTATAAGACAGCACCCTTTAATTTGGTTAGATGCTATTAAAAAAGGACTATTTTTGAAAAGAGGACAAAGGGGGCGTGAGAAAGAAAAAGCAAGGGAGGACTATTTTTGAAAGGGGAGTTTTGGAGGCAAAAGGCGGCGGAAGAAGAAGGCTCGAAAGGGGGCAGATGAGGGGAGGGCAATGTTTCTACTTCTTCAATAGCTTCTTCTACAGGAAGCTCACAATGGCATTGATCTGATCCTGAAGCCATTGAGGTTCAATACACAGACCTTCGCCATCTTGGACCTTCCGAGTTTTTGAATGACACAGTTATTGACTTCTACATTAAGTGCATCCAAAAAGAGAAGATCTCAGATGATGATACACGAGAAGAGCAGAGCAGAAAGGATATGAATGGCAATCAGGGAGGATCTCTGCAACTTTGAAGGAGAGAAATGAAAGAGGAGGAGATTTTTTTTACTAAACGAAGAGCTCTGTTGAAGGAAAAGGGGGAATCGAAGAGGATCTCTGCAACTAAGGTGGAGGAGGAAGAACAAAGAGCTCGGAAGATGAAACTGAAAAGAGTTATGCAAACTCCACGTAAAAGAAGACATTATCCAGAAGACGGCAGATAGTCAATCATGGAAGATGGGAACGATGAAGGTGAAGTATTGTTGTCCAACTGTGAATAGAACAATACGATGGAAAGGAAGCATTGTAGGAGTCTAAAGCTGCAGTGACATAAGGAGAAACGAGAAGCGAACGATGGAAGAGAAGAAGGGCCAGCGAAGCTGACTAACGTGAAGGAAGATGGCGGATCGAGTTGCAGCTCAGACAAAGAAAGAAATCTTGATCGAATGCTGGAGAGAAAAATCCAGACGAAGAAAGGAGGAAAGATTACGGACGGAAGAGACCTGAGGAGATTGCGATCAGGAAGGAATGTCGAGATCATCATTCAAGTTTAACGAAGAAGGATCGGATCGTCCTTAACAATTAGAATAAATACGGCATCGTAGGCTAATCTGCTTATCAGTAATAGCAGCTGAGTACAGCGCTGAAGGTTGCAAAAATATATTATTCTCCCTCGCATTCTTCTGACAGCCATAATGAAAAGGTCCAGCGATTTTTATTATTCTAGCTTTCTGCCTCAGCTTCTTCTATGTAGGCACATGGCTCATAATTTTGCATCCTTCCTTTGATCAGTACAGTACTTTTTTTCTACACCTTCTACTGGCATCTATGAAATCCATTCTATAGTCCAGCAACGGTCAAAAAATTCGCCTGATTTAAGAGATCACAGATTGAATGCAAGTTCGTTATCAGTAGTTTTATGATTTTGGGGTGTTCATAAAAGAATAGAACTTTGGGAAAAGAAGGTTGGATTGAAGGAACACTTTGCTAGAAAAGTGGCCATAGACTGGGGGCCAGCAAAGAAGTATTAACAGTGGAACAATAGGATCCAGGAACAAGAGCATCATATTGCCTAATTGTGAAAGATTAGTAAGAGAAAGGTCTTTGCAGGAGCAGAATATGCTAAGAGAGGAGCGCTAAAGGTTAACAGAAAGCCCACAATATGCAGATTCTTCTTTGGCTAATGCTATACTCTGAAGATTAGAGCTTTGTGCAACTACTTTAGCTCAGGTGGACAAACTATGGGAGAGGAATGTAATGCTGGAGCATACTCTGGTCTTCTCAAACAGCACTTTCAATATGTAAAACATGTTAAACCAAGCTTGGTAAAATGTGCTTCCCTACACAAGAAACCTATTATGTAAGAAGAAATTCCAAAGATTCATATGATCATTATAGCTAAAGGATTTACAAATGCTACAGAATTAAAACGGGTGATCTACAGCCAGTGGACTGATCATATTGGAATTCATCTTGAATTTTGTAAACATCTTGATAGTAATACAATTGTTACTTCGCTTTCGCTTATTCACATGTTTGATCTTCTATCTTGAAAATAATCAAGGACCTCTGTGGTTGCGACTTTGCTTTCACAAACCCTTTGACAACGTCTACCCTAGGGATTGGATATCTATTCTTGACAGTGATCTTATTTAGGGCATGATAATGAATGCACATCCTATAGGTGTTATTTTTCTGATTGACTAATAGGACAAGTGGACCAAAATGAGAACTACTAGGCCTAATGAGTCCTTAGGTTAACAATTCTTCTACTTAAGTTTGAATTTCTTTCTGTTCAATTTGGTTATGTCGATAAGGTGCTTTACATGGTGGTTGAGAACCTGGTATTAAGACTATTTTATGATCTTCAGGACGTGTAGGTGGTAAGTGAGCAACAAAAAAATATCTAAATTGGAGGCATCTAATTTTCCTTGGCTTCAATTTTATTCTGTAATATATCAAATAAAATAAAAGCAAAAAAATTTCCCCCCTCCTTCTCCCCCAGCCAACATCGCGCTGGAGGGGAAGGAGGACACGGAATGCAGCACGTTGGCGCCCATGTAGGTGCTGGGGCCATGCGTGCTGCCGTGTAAAAGAGGGAGGATTCCCCCTCCCCTCTTATTTAAACCAGACCGTGTAGGTGCAAGGGAGGGACGGAAGGGCAGAATTC